>NW_020884911.1:5321470-5647290 GCF_003945725.1 Corapipo altera
TTTTTTTTTTGTTTTGTTTTGTTTTATTACTGCGATTATTATCCCAATCCTTTTATTCCTTGCGGCGGAGCCCCTCGCCCCCCCGAGACACACACGCACACACACTCACACATACACACGCACATGCAGCACACGCACCGCCCCGCAGCCGCCCGCCCGTCTGGGAGCGCCGCCGCCGCTCCGCTTCATCTAGCCCAGGGCGGCGGGCGCATGCGCCCATCCATATGCATGAGGGGAGAGGAGGAGGAGGGAGGAGAAGGGGAGGAGGAGAATGGCAGGGCACGGTCAGGGGAAGGCAGGTACCGGTAGGAGGAGGCGGAGAGGAGGGATGGCACGCAATGGCATGGCATGGCATGGAGCGAGCTGCGGGCGGCGCCTCCTCCGCCTGAGGCAGACGGCGCGCCCCGGCTGCCCCGAGGGCCCGTCCCCTCGGGAAGCGCCGCTCCGCAGGTGCTTCCAGCGGTACCTGGAGCGGGAGGAGCCGCGCCGGGGCGGCCCTGGGAGCGTCGGGGCGGGCGCGCCCTCAGCGGCTCCCGCGCGCCCTCGGCGGCGCTCGCGGCCGGGGGGGGCTTTTCCCGCCCCGCCGCTCGCTGAGGGGACGCGCGCGGGTCCTGCCCGCCCGGGAGCCGCGGCCCGTCCCTCCTCTCCTCCTCGGGAGGAGAAGAATGAAGAGTTCGGGAGCGCTTTTTGCGGTGTGAAACCTTCCCCCCCCTGCCCCGGGCCGGCGGCGGCGGCCGCCCTTCCCGCCCCGCGGTTCCTGAGGCGGGCCGGGGCGGGGGGCGCTGCGCGGGAGCGGGTCGGCGCTCCCTGAGGGGACGGGAGGGGCGGCCGGCCCGGGGCTCTGAGGTAGCCCTGGCCAGCGGCTCTCCCGAGGGAAGCCGAGGCGGCAGTCGCCACCGTGCGACTCGTTGTCTCCTCCTCTACCCGAGGCCGCACCGCCGAGGGCCTCCCGGGGTCCAAGTGGGAGGAAAGATCCCTCAGCCGATCAGTCCCGGGAAGTGAGTGCTGGCTCAGACTCCGTCAGGGATCCCGTTCCCCGCACTGCAGATGTTCGTCCCAGCTTCCAGGGGATTGCTGGGGTTTGTCTGCCTCACGCATCCTTTCAGGAACGGGGTCCAGAGCCACACAGCCAGGTGGTGGTCACCTGGGGGACTCCCTGCCACAGGGCGCTGAGAAGCCCAACAGTTTGCAGAGAAAGCATTCAGACTTGTTCCCAGAGGAAGAGCCACACATCAAAGGGCACTGAACAAAAAAAAAAAAAGTAAAACCCCAAAAACCCCACCCCTAACTTTGTCTCTGGTTTGGGAAGTCCCTGGGCTGCTGGTCTAGAAGTTGGGTGACTGTGCTGGGAACTTGCTGCATCACTGTCCCTTTCTTCCTGAGGCACTGGAGACAGGAACCTGGCATACATGACGTTTGGTCTGACCCAGAACAGCTATTCTTGTGTTCTGATGGCCTATTCCACCCTGATCTAACACAGTAGATGTGTGAATGTCTGTTTTATACACCAGAGTCGGTGGCACAGAGGAAAACAAGATTTCTGACCTAATTTTATATCCTTTGTTTTCATTTCCTATGGCAAAAGCAAAGCGCGTGCCTGTTCTTGGCTATGGTGTCCCATTCTGGAGTGCCTCAGGCTGGGAAGCTGGTGGTATTCGTGCCCCTCACTTGAGAGCTGTGCTCAGACCTCCATCCGACTCCTGCAGATCACTTCCCATCTGAGTTCACAAATCACATCCCAGCAATTTTGGCATTGCCTGTGAGGTGTGTGGTTGCCGAATACTCCTTCCAGCCTCATTCAGCCCCCAAGTTCCAACAGTATTGGTTGTTTCTTTTTGGAGTAATTAACTTTTCTTAGCCTGGTAAGCCTTCATTGTGTTTTATCCACAGCGTGGCTGCAGTTTGGTGATACAAGAACCAGTGCCTCTCTTCTTTTTTTTTTTCCAGTGGGTACTGGTCTAGCTTCTACAGCCTGTATAGATGTTACCCATTCCCAAGTGCCACACATCTCCTCCTCTAGGCCTTTAAATACCCTGCTGCTTGCTGCTACGCGCTGTACCTTTAGGGCAGGTCTGGAGTTGACCTTTCTGTAACAGGTTACTCCACCTGTTTGACTCCAGTGCTTAGGAAATCCAGAGTTCTGGTTCCCACAGTGCTTGTGACTCAGCAGTGTAGCTGCCCTCAAACACAATTACTCGTCCAACAACTTAAAATGCTTTGCAAGCATTAATGAATTAAGCCTCCTCATGTCTTGAGATGGGGAGTATTACTGATAGGTAAAGCAAGGCAGAGCATGAGTCACGTGGCAGAAGCGCGTTGCAAACCCTCTCCCTCGCAAAAGAAATTTTGACCTCGTGGAAGTCAGCAGTGAAATCACCTTATTTAGTACAGAATTTTAACCTAGAAGTCCCATCTCTTGCTTTTCTCCACCAGACTCTCAAGGGCAGATCTTTAACCCCTGCACAGCAGCACTGAAACCCAGCTGAGCGTGGTGCCTGCAGCCCGGGCATCTTTTTAAGGTACTAATTTCATTACAGATACAGCAACATACAAATTGCTTCATGGGCACAGGGGGCCTGAACTGAGCCACTCTGAGTAGCCAGAGGCTGGTGCACATAAAAGTTCCTGCTGCAGGGCTCTGCTTGCACGTCCCACAAATGTGGAGCCGACGTGTCTTCCTTTGTGGCTGGTGAAGAACTTTTCGACGTCTGGCACTCGGCTTCTTACACTGCGTAAAGTTACTTCCTGCTAATCTTCCTATTCCGACATAATTAGATCACATCCACATTAGAAGCCGTTGTGGACATTTAGTTGTGCCAAAGTCCAGAATTACAGGCCCCAGAATTGGGCCTGAATCAGTTCCTTAATTTAGAGCTGTTCATTGAAGCCACTGGGAGATTGCCCAGGGCTTTGGTGGGATGGGGATCACAGCCTTCAGAGGGAGTGCCTGGCTTACGAGGGTCAGGTGTCGTGAAGTCAATTCTTTGTGTTAGGAAAGTTGTAATTTCCTTTTAAAGCTGGGTGAGTCACTGAGTCGTGGCTGTGAACAATCCCACAGGATTTCCTTAGATTTGTTATACCTGAAGGTAAGCTTGGAATGGCGCCCCTGGAAAAACTCTTCGTTCAGGGACCTGATCCATCTCATTTTGAAGTCAGTGACTAAACTTTTGTTTACTACTGTAATGCAGATCAAGACAGTTGCATAATCATGGGGGCCTGATCCTGCATCAGGCTCCAGTAAAACAGTTAAAGGGCTGCCAGAAAAGAATCTGTTGACACGTGGAATACGTAGTCATAAAGAATTCATAAAGCTCGACGGCCTCCTTTCACAGCAAAGAGGATACAGAAGCCCTTTGTTTCTGTAGATTTTTATAAAAGTAGTTTTACTCCTCGAAGTTACCCATTAAAATTAATTTGCTGTAGCTTTAGGTATAATTCTGGCCACACTGGGTGAAAGAGGGAAAATTTCATCCACTTGGATAATCTTTTATCTGGGAGTTAAGCTTCCCTGCTGCAAGGAGAAGGACATATCGCTGCAGTCAATCACGGACGAGTGAGCTTTTAGATAAGGCCTTTCCTATAATACACCCACAACACTTCATTTTCCTCTTGCAGCACTGGGACTGACCTCCCCACTTGGATGAGTGTCGTGGAGGCAGAGATAGGGACCGTGCCGTGCTGCTTGGCTGACGCGCATTTCGGAGCAACACATTCCAGCAGATGAACCCATTTGCACAGTTGAGTGATCTAAACTTAGAAAGCTAATTTCTCTAATTACAAAGTGAGACTGAACTCCTGTAAAGCTTTTCATCACCTGAGTGGAATGGGAATTGCGCTTCCATAATCGTTTAATGTTTAGAAACTAATTAGGAAGCATTTCGTGGGGAGGCCACACCCCACGTTAGGCTATTTCACAAATGGATCAGGAGGGAAAACTACCTCTGCTGAGAAAGTTGAGCAAGTGGCAGAGGTGAGGAGAAAGAGCACAGTTTACCCAATGCTACTTCCATAAAAGCTTCCATTTCTTCCAAGTCAGGCAATTTCTTAAAGCTGTATCTCCAGGCAAGCATTTCAAATGTGACAGAAGATTTTGGAGAAGACGCTTTAGTGACCAGATACCCAAATCCAGTTTGCTGCTACAAGCACTTACCTCTTTCCCTGGAGTGTGTTGCTTGAACTAAAATTTCATAGCTGTGTTGTGTTTATTGTGCATGTGTGTTTTATCACTTAGGAATTCCCACCTTAGTTTTCTGTATATTAGCTCCTAGGAATTAAAGTGAGGCACTAAATCTCTTTGAGAAGATACTCTGAGAACAATAATAAAAAAAAAAAGACTCTGGGGTACTCAGAAATTACTGCAGTCAGAACCAATAAAGTTCCTGAAAGAGTTAAAGTTGTAGAGCCAAAAAATACATCTATTGTAGAGCTTTTAAGTTCTATCCAGCTGTAATTAAGTGAATCCATAACACTATTGCTTTCTGTCACAGCTTAAAATTGAGAGTTTACTCCGTTCCAGAGAATAGTGCTGTTTCTCCTTCAGTTTCCTTTATTTGTATACACATAAAACCTGCTTTCTGCTTGTTTCTCTGTTAACCCTTCAAGGATTGGATGCCTCCACATTAACCTGGCTTTGTCCTTCACTTATCCTCCCCAGTGGTGGGATTCCTGTACACCGGTGATTTGATCTCAAATCCCTGCTTTCTAAAAACAGGGGAGAGCTGAGACTGCAGTTTGAGGTCTGAGCAGGGGTACAGCTTATCAAGCTGGAGTAGCTTCCAGTAGGTGCAAAGACTGTGACACTGAGCAGTGCTGGCACTTCTGTCACAGACAAGATGACACTTTCCTTTGATAAGCAGCAGCCTCAGCTATTCCTGTCAGTCCTGGAAGAAGCTGCAGTGAAACCCGGGCTGAGCCCTGTCTCCAGTGAACAACGGGTGCTTCCAACAGAGGTCCAAGTTTCCAGCAGAGTTCCCCTCACAGCTTTCTGCAAAGGTGCTTCTTTGAGTCAATTTTTTTTTTCAGTATGTGCTCAGACCAAGTTTTGTTTTCTTGTTATGGCAGCATCAAAATGCCTGAAGTCTTCTTTTCATGCAGATCGTTTCCTCGTCATTGTTAATTGCATGTGAGAGTATGTGTTCAATACATTCCCAGTCACAGACTGTCCTGAGGGTGCAAGACTGAAGTACACAGGGGTGTCATTTAGCTAAGGAAATGACTAAAATGAACAGAGCAGTGATTAGCACGTTTAAATTTGAGTGTACAGTATATAACTTCTTGCTTTTGCCTGCCATTATTCCATGGCTGATCTAATATTCTGGGCCTTGATTTTACTTGTTCCTCTGGGGGAGATATAGAGGGAGTTGCTTCATTTGGCCTGAAGAAACATTTGGAGACATTAAAGATGCTAAAATCCAGATTCAGCCCAAAATATAAATGTGCCTAAGTCAAGGAACAAAAAACTTTCAGTTAGGAATGTGTATCAACATCCATAGTTAATCCCTTGAGACTGTCCAAGTCCCACTCTGGAGGGAGCTGTGGAAAAAGTGCCTGCAGCTTCTAGCAGGGCAGTGGGAACCAGGGTAAATGAGAAGGAATGCAGTAGGAATAGGCTTGGGGCCCCATGGAGAGGTGGCAAATAGAGGGCCTTACTCTTGGGGGAATGAGCAAGACACCCTGTCACCCTGCCTCTCTGGTTAAAGGTTTGTCTTTGCTCTTTCCACAGTACCTGGAGGGTGTTACATTCCTGCCTCCCTGACACCTGTTTTGTCTCACAGCATTTTCAAGCACACTGGAGATGATTTTCTCTTCGATTGCTCCTGATGTGAAGCTGTCATGGGCCACTCCACGTGTGGTGAAGGACATCCCTGATCTGTGGCACTGTGGCAGCTTGGTGAAGACCCAAAAGAAAAAGAGCCTGGCTGTAGAACTGGACCCTTAAAACCAACTGATTTCTTTGAAGGTAATGGCATTACCCAGTGTGCTTCAGCTTTATGTCTGAAAGGAGCAACAGGCTCTCGCAGATCCACAGTCTGTGTGTTGCCCTGAATTGTTGGGGGGAGTTTATATATATTTAATGATGATTTTTTTTTACTGTGGCAGAGGGGAACGAATCAGGATCTGCCACAACTTGAATAGAAGCAATTCCACACCTGTCCCTTTAACTGCACATTTGTGGTTGGCTGCCTTTTATTGTCCTGCCTCCTCTGGGGCTCTATGTGTGTGTGTGTGTGTGTAAGGATTTCCCAGCCTAGCGGGTGACCCCTCATCTTGCTGCTCCAAGCAGTGGCTTTCCTCCCCTCCTTTCTTTGCAATATTTATTGGAAGCACGTGCTAAGGAATCTGTGAGCCTGGGATGCTAATGAGTGCACGGCACAGAGCAGAGCAGGGCAGCAGATGCAAAGGGCCGGGCACGTTTCCTAATGAGGGAGTCTCGAGACCCATCTGTTGAGTCTCGTGGGCCCTCAATGAAGTTTGCTGCACAAGGTTGCCAGTGGAGGGTTTTTTTTTTCCCCCCTAATGCTTTTAGTTCTCAACAAGTGCAATCCTGTATAGAGCAGCATGTCATGGGGTTAGGTTTTGTTGTTACTAGCAGATAATGTGACTTTGAAAAGAACGCCCCTGCCCCAGCTGAAAGGAGGATAACCCTCCTCTACCCCCTTCCTTCCCATCCTTCTTGCTGGGATCAATAACAGGTCCCCAGGCACAAAGCCTGCATTCTTTTATTCTCAAATTAGAGCAGCTGCAGCAGCAACACCACAGCTCATTGGAAACCTATTAGCTTTTGAAAGACTTAATCCAGTTTGAAAATAACTAGTGTTTCTCAATCCTTCACGCACCCATTCCTGTAAGAGGCAATAATCTTAGGATGCATTGAGGGTGGACTGGGCTTATTATTATAACCTGCATCTCTCTCGGTGTCCCAAAGGGGCAACAAAGAAGGCAAAATGTCATTTTCCCAGCTTCACAGGGCCTAAGAACATTGGATTTACTCTGCCATATCACACCCTATCACTGAGGTCTGCCGCCTCCCATCCTGCCTTCAATGGTGACCAAAATCGTGGGATTCACTCTCCAATTTCATAGTTTTTAAGGCCAGAAGGGACTGTTATGATAATCTATTTGACCTCCTGCAAAACACAGACATTAGAATTTCATCCTAGGTGGGATAAAAGCTGGGAGCAGCTGCATTCTTTGATGCTGCTCTGCTGGGCAGCAGTGGAAACGTGGGGGATTTTGGGGGGTACTTTTTCTGTGAGGGGAATTTGTTCTTTTTAAGCACATGAAGCACAGAGCTTTGCAAATGGGAGCCTTGTGCATACTCAGCAAATGCCTTGCTTTGGACTTAGGAGACCTGATTTTAGGTAGAAAGGGTTTTCTCCCCTGTCTGTGTTTCTTGTTTAGCTTTTCTGTCACCCCTTTACTGAGGCTCTCCCTGCAGCAGCCCTGTGAGCTAATTACTCCCATTTTAAAGGTGAGAGTCTGAACTTCAGCAATTGCTCTGCCCTTCAGAGACTTTTAGGTCATAAATGCCTTGTGAAGACCACAGCAATGGGGAAATAAAGTTTTCATGAGCAGGATCCTGTCTCCTACCCCAAGTCACACTGGAAATCTGCAGATGATCAGGGAAGTTGTTTTCCCATTTTTTTTTGAGTTCCAGCCTACTGTGTTTGCTGGGACATCTTTCTCTGCTCAGACTTTTCCTGTACTGTGCCAGTCCTAAACCTTTCCTTCATGTGCTGCCAACTGCTATTGTTAGTTTTGGTACAAATATTTTGCCAGAGGTAAGTGGGGTGGGACCACCAGCTGACTTCCCAAAGGCCACTGAACAGCAACAGCTTTTGATTTCTGCTGACCTGGACCAGATTCAGTGTGGTGACCTAGAGCTAAGGGGCTCAGGATCTCATTACTAATCCCTTGAGCTAGCCAATTCCTTCCACCAAGTCAATGTTTTCTAAAGTGTTAAAAGACTTTTCCTGCCTGCCTGCCCATTAAATCCTGCTCTCCTGTCCGTGTCCTTGGATCAGCCTAATCACTGAAGTGGATCAGTTTGAAGTCTTAAGGGTGCAAGCTGTGGGGCTGGCAATGCAGAAGATGGCAGGCAGCACAGCTGAGGCAGCCACTGCTTTGGGGTGACCCTCATGTGCTGCTTTTGTAGTGCATTGCCAGCTGGGATATGGGGTGTTTTGCTGCTTTCAGCTAATTTGTCTGAGGTTTACAATTTATATATGTTTCTAGATACTTTAAGTATAGGAAAAAAAGAAACCAAGTGTTTTCCTGGATCGTCCGTTGGCATTGCTTTTTGGATGCCTCAAGTAATAATTCTTTTCTGGGTTATTTTAATCTTCTCACTTCTTCAGATGGATCACATAAAGAAACACATAGAGCACCATCACTGTGTTCTGATGTATCTTTACTATTAAAACCTTATATTTTAAAGATAGAGACAAATGTGTTTCGAGACAGCATGTGGAGAAAACCACTATGTTTTACATTAAAATCTGCACTGGCCTCATCCACGTGCACTTAGCAGGAAACAGCTTTCATTTGCTTTATTTTAGATTGAATACAGAGTAGTTTACAAGTTCTATTTATGTAAAATATACATATATTTTACATATATATATATATATGTAAATATGAAGGAGCTTCCAGCAAAGCTTCTTCATAATTAATATCTGCTTACAAGGGTGGGGATATACACTGCACATACATTGCTCCATGTATTTGCTTTTTTCTCCCCTTACACACATATATATATTTATATGAAAAAGAGAAGTTATTCTCAGATGTTTCAGTTACTCATCCTTGATAACTGTTTTCTTAATATTTGCTCTGGTAAAGTGGCCATAGCTGTGTTTTTGTGAGGAATGTTTTTCTCCTTGCAAAGTAGGAACACTTTCCCCCACGGCTTGTGCAGCTCTACATGTGGCAGTGCCTGTGTGTACACATGCACTCAAATGCTAATTTCCCTCACCAATTTTTTCTAAAAACAAAAATTAATCATAGAGAGCACGTCTGCCTTTGACTGCATTTGATGGGCCAGGTTGCAGATGAGAGGAGGGTGAATCTCCAGGTTCTGCCCTCTTATAGAAGCAGTTGAGTATCTGTTGAGTGACACTAAGCACATTTGCCCTTTCTTTTGGTCAGTGGATGAGGATACTCTCATTCTAGGCTGTCTCATTAAGAATCTTCTCACAACAGGTAATTAGCTTACAGAATCATAGGTTGCTTCTTTCCAATACTGGTGGTGTCAGTTCATGCTCTGTTACCATTTGAAACTAAGTTCTTAACGTGGAGCTTGACATGAAGGCCCGTGTCTGGTAAAGACACAGGAGCAAAATCTCACAGTGTCCTTCCTCTTGCCAGTGCTTTGTTTATCTGAATTGTTTCCCAAGTTAACTCCTGTGGCCTAACCCCATAGAAGAGAAGATCTAATCTCTAATTGTCCTCTGGGACCATTCCTGCAAGGTCCTTGAAGAATATATCCTGTTTCCCAGTCAAAGAGTCAATCCAAGGATGTGTCCCGTCTTCTCTTCTCATTTGAAGATTGTTTACCTGTTATTTATGAACTGTGTTTTGTCTGTGCACTATTCCTACTGTGGGGGCATTGTGATGCTTCGTAGAGAAGGAGGAAGGATTAAAATGGCTCAGACTTTACATTCAACATCACATATTCCCTGCAGAAGGATTTACAGTCATATACACAAACACACCAAAGCCCAGCCAATCCTTGGAGGATGCAGGAATTCTGCCATGCAGATAGACTGAGTCTGTAATAAAGAAATACTGAGAGAATTCTTAATTAGGTGCTCTGATGGTGTTTTAGAATAGCATGGTACATGTTGTTGGGTATCAGACATAGAATAAAATATCGACCATTTCAGGATGGTGCTAAAATCAAAGCAATTCAAGGATCAAATTATGCCTGAGTGTCAATATTCCAACTCAGCTGTAGCCAACTGAATGCTCTTGTTTATGCCAGCTAGAATTACAGTTTGGGCATTTTATTAAAGCATGAAGAGGTCACTTATTGTTCAAAGAGGGTTTTCCTGAAAGGAAGGCAACCAGTGCTGAAGAGCTGCAAGCACTGAGCTGTGTTCATTTGGATTAAAAATAGGTGTTTTGGGCCAGCAGAGCTTCAAAATAAGCAAATTCTCAAACCAAACAGTTTTCCTTTTGGTAGCTGAAAAGGAAACCGCACATCCAGGAGGAATGTAGATCAAAGCAAACTCTGCAAATGATGCAGAAACACATAAAATAACAAACAAGGCTGGTGGGAAGAGGGGAGCTTTTGTAAGTAGATAGGTCTGTTCATGTTACACTGAAACCAAAGGCAAGATTGCTAAAGAAGATACTGGAGAGGGGTATATAAGGCTATACATTTTTCTCCTCAGAGGAATTTTTCCAACCTGTTTTTGCATCTCCATTGTGTTTGCAAAGTAACATATAAGGGGCATACTCAGCACCAGATCTCACTGATACCAACTTTTGCCTCTTATCTCTTACTTTCCTTCTCTCCCTAGTTTCCCTGAGCCTCCCTCTGCCTAAGTTGCAGCAAAACATGTTTGTTTTACTGCTTGCCCATAATGCTGTTAAAGCACATCATCCAGTCATTTTCCATAACTACTTTCAGTATTTAGATAGTTTAGCTTTCATACTTTGTTCATACTTGTAGAACAAAACAATTCAGAATGTTTATAGTATTAGCTGGTTGAATTGGAATTCATTTGTTTAATGTGTTATATATGAGAATACAAATCTACCTCAGAACTGTTTTTAAGGGAAAATATAATACTGCTAGATATTTTTAAACTTGTTGCTTTACTTATGTTGAAGTGAATATGTTGCTGCAATGATCAGTTGTAAATATTGAATTGAGAAGGATTTGGTAGTTGTTGCAGTGAAGTCACTCTTTAGCTTAATGGCTTGTCCAGTCCTTTCCTGAATGCATCTTCATGAAGTGATGGGCATGTAATTCCTGAACTCCTCAGGGTCCTGATCCACAGAATTCTCTACACAAGAGGATGGACCTTGCAGAAGGGAGAAGTGTCTTTTGTCCAACAGTGGGATTTTGGGGATAACTGTATTCCCTCCTGTGGGTCCTGCAGACCTCTCCCTTTCTCCTTTGTCCTGCTGGCTCCTTCCATGTGCCTCTCCAGCTGGCCTGTACCTCACCTTTGGCAGGAAACAGCCCTTTTCTTGTGTAGAAAGAAGGTAATTTATTTCCTCCAGCCAACAAGTGGAAAGGCAGCACTTCTTTATGAGCCACATTTCTTCACATAGAACTGAATGTGGCTCTTACCTCTCATCCCCCCTCTCTTACTCCTGCACCTTTTGGAAGCACCCTGGTCCATATTGCTGGAGTAGAACAGGTTCCCAGGGCTCTGTAGATTCAAGGACAGGACACAAGCTGGATTGGCACTGTCAGGTCACAGGATAATATGCATTGCACCTTCTCATCTTCCCCTGGTCTGTACCTGCTCCTTGTGTGGAGGGCAGGGGACTGTAGGAATGCTGCTCTTCTGAACTGTCACTGGGATAGCTTGGATTGGGTGGAAAACAATGCTTTCCCACTGTACCAACAGAGATTTCCTCCAGCATTTTTTTATTTCTCTGGGACTCTGGAATTGTTTGCCGGTTCTTTGAACTTTTTTTTAATGTGGCCACTTTTAGCCTGAATGGAGACCAGTGAAAGTTTGAGCTCTGTATCCTGGGAAGCTCCTCTCTGCGTGAGCACTGGGCCAGTCAATAGGCTCCAAGTGTAGGATTGTTAGACAAAGGGACAGCCTGCAGCAAAAGGGATGTTTGTACTGTGGCCAGAGTAGGCTTCCTTAAAAATAATAGCCAAGGGTAAACACTATCAATTCCCAAGTTAGATGCTTGGAAAAATCCACCATCCCATTTGCTAACCCATTAGGAAGGGAAATAGGACTTGACAGTTCTCTCTGCTGTGATTCTAAGCATGTTGTTTCCCTGAGAAAGAGCGCCTGTGTTGCTGTGAGTGCTCTGCAGTCACTGGTGGCAAGGGATTGGGAAGATTTGCTGCTGCACAGAAGTTTGTGCATGGCTTGGTTTTAGGTTGTTTCAACCTATCCACATCAAGTGACAAAATACAAAGCTGTCAGGCCTGACCTGGGAAAATAGAGCTGGCATTCCAAAAGAAGTATGTCCATACAGTGGCTTCTGTTTTTCTACTCAAACATTGTCTTTATTTTTGGGATTTCGGGTAGCAAAAAATGGGGGGCTGGAGGGTTGTTAAAAGAGGATTATCACAAACCCAACCTAACTTTGCTAAGGGAAACTTGCTATTAGAGGAAGATTTTTGCAAAATTTAGTCCCAAGGCGATGCCTTCCAAAAGCAGAATGAATTTACGTGTGTGACCTGCTTCATTTTTGGTAGATAAATGGCCAGCAGATCTGAAATTCAGTCAGCACTCTGCTTCTAACTGGGTGATCCTCATCACCAGAGGAGAAGATGCTGGGCTTGCAGAATTTGGGAAGTTCGTTGGTGGTAGAAAGGTTGAAGAGATCTTGATGAAAGGCTCTAAGGTGGGCTGGACAACTTCTGGGTCATTTTATACAGAGTGTTTCGAAGTCCCCAGAAAATCTCTCATTGAGTCCAAGAGGTTTTATACTGTCCCACAGTGCTTAGCTGGCCTCAGATATATAGGAAGTCATCTTGGAATCTTTTTAAGGACAGCAAACAAACAGCTCCCAGTATGATTGTGATGGTTGTGCTTTGCACTGATAACTGGTATCAGAAATCAACTATATTAATTGGGAGAAAATACCTAGTTCATAAAACTGAGTTTAAGCAATTGGGACAGAAAAATGTCAGAGACATAAAGTGAATTCAAGTGAGTGAGAAAACCTGCTTAGGAACAAGCACTTAGCCCAGACCCTACACAAAAACAACCCAGGCAGGAAATGAAATATATACTTCAACATGAAACAGAAGACATCAGTTGTCTGAGGTTCTTTTGCTGAAGTACCTTGCTGTGTGCAAGGCTTTCAAGGCTGGTCTTTCATTCCGGTGACTCAAACAGTGTTGATAAACATAGCTTGAAAACTGATCTAAAAGGACCTGTGGGGGTCTTTATTTTACACATTTTTTTGTCAGGACCCAGCTTTCCAAATCACATGATTAAATATTTGATAACTTTGACCACAGCTAAAACTGATCAGCCTTTAATTCAAGGTTTTCAAAAAGCAAATAAACAGTTTGCCCCATACTTACAGGAGCTCAAAAGCCTATAAAGAAGATCCTTAAACATTGGGACCAGCTGCTTTTACATAACTGTTAATTCAGCTATTGCTTTTATTGCAGTGTGGTTCCTTCACAGTATCTCTTACACTTAGTTATGTCAGCATAAGAGTTGTGTTCTCACTCAAAACAGTCATTGGCTTTCTGGCAACAAAAAGCTGTAATCACAATAATTTTTGTATAAGCAGCACTTTCACAATTCAAGTCCTGCATTCAAGAGATTTCTAACAACTCTGAGCTGGAAAGGGACAGTTTTTAAACAAGGAAAATGGTGTTAGCATCACAGTATTATAGAGAAGTCAGTGACACAGGAAGGAAAGCATGTCCAGTGTCATGCCAGATAAGATATCCAGTTCTATAACATCGGTTGGTATTGGTCAGTATAAGGAGCAAAGAAATTAAAAAGCAATACATTTTTTGCCTGAATGAAAAAATATCCATTCATTATTGTTAGTCTTTTGGATCAGCATCACAGGGCTCGATAACCCTGTGCATCTTGTCATAAATAACACTAATTCATTTTGAAACACAGCATTTGTGATTTCTTGGTTGGTTTTCTGGCAGAGACTTCCACGGATTAATTATTCATGTTGAGACTTCTCTTAAATCACTTTTACATATTATCTTTCTACTTCATTGGCAGAACCTTTGTCTGATGTTAGGAGAGAGGCTGAAGAGGACACAGCTCACTTGCTGTGTGTTTGATCTGCAATGTACATCTCTGCATGTAACTCTCATATCATTTTCTTTAATAATGATAATCAGTGCGTTTTCAGCCTATTTTTCCCAGACATTTCTTTAAGCTTCCTGGGCACTTCACTTGCCAATCTCCAGACCCCTCTTGTTTCTACTCCCTTCTCTCCTTCCTGTGGATTTAGTATTTCGGACAAGGAACTTATGTAGGGACACTACTGTAATAAGGGAGTAATAAAATTTATGCTAAATGCCCACATATTACAAACAACTGTCTAGACAAGATTTTACAACACTTATCTCATCCATGGCTCTTATTTTTTAGGTTTTAGGCTATCAAAGTAGAAATATAGTGAATCCTGCTGCTAAGAAAGCAATGGCTTGGCTCAGCCGGGAAGGCATTCTCTGCTTTTACTGCTTAAAGATCATGGCTAAGTGAAAAATAAAGGTATTTAAATGAGCTGCAGCACCAAATGTGACTTTTCAGCCTGATCTTTCACATTACTGCTGGAGGTCAGTTCACAGTGAGTCATAGCATGGTGGTACTGGAAGTCTGTTGGTTCAGGCCCTGTGGTCTTCTACAGGATGATCACATTACAATTTTCAAGTCTCCTGTGTGTTTTGGGTGTCTTTAATTCTGGAGTACATGTTTTAGGAAGGCTTTCACTCTCCATATTGCAGTGTCTTGCTGCTGACACTGAGCACCGGGCAGTGTCAATGGCTCATTTCAAGGGATCTTGGTCTGTGGTAAAAGGAACAGGAACAAGTCCAGTACACACAGAACAACTGGCTTTTGTTTGCTGAGTCAAAGCTGTAAAACCATGGAGGGAGCAAAAGCTGAAAGCAAGGGACATAGAAATAATGGAGTGGGGATGGAAAAGGAGAATCAGCATTTGAGGGTTTTCCTGTGTGAAGCAGAGATTTGGGTTCCAGCAGTGGGGGAAAGACACAAGTCATTCTTCCAAAACTGCCTGATGCAAGGACCTCTTGCTTTAAGTTTGGATTTGAGGCTCTTGGAGGGGAAAAGATCATTTATCAGGAAGAATTCCCCAACACCTTCCCTCCCTCTCAACTTTCAGCCTGGTTCATCAAAGCCAAAAAGTAGCTTTACATGATGAGAAATGTACTCTCAGACTGCCTTGCTGAAGGCGGAGTCCTCCCTTGTAAGATATAAGGAAAGCTTCCTTAAATTTTATTCTTAAAAAAAAAAAAAAATGCTTTCAGTGTTCCTGGTGGGGACTTCCCACTCCTTGGAAGCTACTGCTTCCCTGAAAAACCTTTGGTCTTTTAGAGCATTTTAAAACAGATACTCTTAGGAAATGCTGTATTGCTGTGGGGCATCTGGCTTGTAATCAGTCAATCCTTTCAGAGCAACTCTTCCGTCATGACACCGACCCAGAGCATGCCTGGTGTGGTCCTGGGGAGCCATGTGCCTTATATGTCCATTGCAACTTGCAGGAGGTCAAGTAGGGGGAAGCCAAAGGATTTGTGCAAATGGTGGAGCCAAGCAGAAGGTCAGGGATGGCATTTTGTGGCCATGGGAAAGAGACAGCTCCTTCTCCTGGGTCGGGATGAGTCTCCGTCAGTGCCGAGTCTCAAAGAATCATGGGGCTTCCAGGGCTGGCACCCAGTGTTCTTAATTTTGTGGTGAATAAGAGCCCTGAAAGCACATAATTTAACCCTCCTGAAGATAATTGTTGAAATAAATCATCCTCTTGTTTAAAGAGTAAATCTTCAGCAAGTTTCAAGAGAGCCCACAGCACTGCTGATTTTAATCACTGCTCTGCAAAGGGAAGTGTCTCTACTGCTCAGTGTTTCCAAACCAGCACTGCTGCTATTAAAAAGTCAGGCCTGGATTTAGAAGCTGTCACAACTCAAACTAAACCTTTTTTTTGGGGGGGATTCCTGAAATCCCAGCTGAAAGAGAAGAGGGCTGGTGAGCAGAGACCCTGCTTTCCTCTCCGGGTTTAACTAACCAGGAATTCTGAACTGCCCTTTGGTGCCTCAGTTTCCATGTCCAAACGTGGTCTCCTGTAGCCAACACTGCAGTGCATTGCCATTCTGGAGGGGAGAAATGCTTCAGGAAACATGGATATTTTTGTTTTTCTGGTGTTGATGGGATGTTGCTGGAATAGGGGTTGTGTATGACAGGAAATGTGCCGTGGTGTGTCAGACTGTACCACAGAGAGCAGTTCCAGTCAGCCATGGGTGATTTTCACTCCACTTCCCTGTGGTCACCCAGTGGGCTCCCCAGGGCTCTGCTGGGCAGTTGCTTTTCTACAGCATGTCCTGCTTTGGCTGAAATTATTCAGGGTTTGGCTGGTCCACAAGGGATTTTTTTTAGGGGTGTGAAAAGGATGGGTTTGGGGGAGACGCATTCGAGCAAAGTGGAAATTACAGTGGTCAGCTGAGGTCTGGAGAGCTGTGCTTCCTAAACCTCCCTGGCCTTCCTCTGGGAGCTGAGCTGTGGCAGAGATGGTTCACTGCAGAGGCAGGATGTGGGCTGGAATAACTAGCCAAGGTGTTCCAACCATGGGTGAGGTAGGGCTTGGATACACTACAGCTTCTTTTGAGGCTGGAGTGTTCAATTAGCACTTGGCAGCTTAGTTGCTCCTATGACAGCACTCTCCATTCCCTGGCTGGTTAAAGGGAGTCCTTCTGCTAATTTATGATACTTAAGTTAAATAGCAGAGAACTTGGGCCATTTGTACATGAATCCATGATGGATTTCAGGCAGGTTCCTGCTACTTACCCGTTTTTTCCTGACCACTAGTTGGAACACCAGAGAAAGTTGGTGATCTTGATATTCTCTCTTATTTTTGTTAATTTTTTCCTTTTCTTGGAGAGCACTTGGAGATTTTGTTTCTGGAGTTTTCTAGGGGTAGTGGACATTGTTGTGGTCTTCTAATCCCATTTCTCCTTGTCTTCCAAGCTGGGAAGTCCTTACTGCTCTTCTGAAGCTGATTGTAGTGCTAAAAATTAAATTCATACAGCTTTTGGCTCAGCACCATTTGAGCAATTTTAAGTTGTTGGGATTTAATTCACTGTGCCATTTAAGCTACTTTGAAGAAGAAGAGATACATTTTATTTTGGTTGTATTTTGTATGAAATGTGTGGAGTTATTGGAACCAGATATATTAACTTCATGCTAGGCTGATGTACACCAGTTAAAAATGTATCCCCTGGCATATGGAATCAAAAGCTGAGGGTTTTCTCAGGCACAAATGCCACCCAGCCCCCTGGATTCAAGGTACCCCAGCCCCTGGGTTTGTTACTGTGTCTAAGTCATCAAGTCATCCATTTTAGAGGTCTTAGAACTTGCTTTTGTCTGAAGCGAAATATTTGTCACATGTGATTAGAAAGGACCTTACTGTGGAGTAAATCAGGGTTTGTTAAATTGTTAAATATCATAAAATCAAAGAATGATTTGGGTTGGGAGGGGCCTTTAAAGGTCACCCAGTGCAACCCCCCTGCAGTGAGCAGGGACATCTTCAGCCAGCCCAGGCTGCTCAGAGCCCCATCCAGCCTCACCCTGAATGTTTCCAGGGATGGGGCATCCGCAGCCTCCCTGGACAACCTGTGCCAGTGTTTCACTACCCTCATTTTTAAAAATGTCTTCCTTATATCTGGTCCAAATGTGCTCTCTTTTAGTTTATATGCAAGTGAGGGATATGTTTAACTCCAAAAGTGGGATGGGTGTATGTCAGGAATCATTCTGTCATGTCTGAGTTATAATAGCATACAGAAATCATACACATATCATGTCATAAACACAAGGTTTCATTGGCAATCAGCCTTACAAATTTTGATTTGCAGAAAATCTTGGGAGCCCTTGTCATTTTCCAAAGTTTAAAAAAAAAAAAGAGTAATCTACTTGGAGTATTTGTAAATCAGCCTCTGAAGAATAAATTGTAAAAGAAGCAGTGTGACATTTCCAGCTCTCTTTAGAGGGAGGTCTGTTCAACAATACACTTCAGGTGACAAAACACAAATATGATGCACAGTGCCAAATGGAAAGGAAGAATAGACCCTCTGCTGCTGGGAATAAAAGAAGACTATAGTAATGTGATTATGGTAATGGTCAACAAGTCATAGTCTCGTGCTTTTGTTCACTGTAATTAACTTCTCGGAATGGCACAGTCGCTTTCTCTGTGCTCATCAGATGGCCCTGCCTTTGTGTCCCAGTCTGTTATTCCTCCTGCAGGGACTGCAGGCCTCCAAGTGCATTACTAAATGAATTCATTGCTGGGACAAAGATCCAGTGGCAGAATAGAGATTGATATCTTTTGTTGTCAGACATTCAATACCATATAGCAATCCAATTACTTAAGCTGTTTCTATCAGTCTTATTACGGCTCGCTATTGAGGCATGCTTTAAAGCTGGATAATTCTGTCGTGCAAGAATGTAGTGGAACAGATTAGGGCTTTAATGAGAAGGCTTTCTGTAGGCTGGGGCACTTCCATTGTATGTGTTGGGATTGAGGAATCATACCTAGGCAAAGGCCCGGAGTCATTGTTGCAGAGACCGATCAAAGGGAAGCCTGAAATCCATACAATTGCTCGGAGAAATGTTATGGGTTACGAAAAAATAAAATAAAAACTGGCCAAGTTTCTGTCTGTTATTGCCTATCTGATGAGAATCTGTGGTGCAACAGTGGGAAAAGGAAATTACTTATTGGAATTCAGATTGTGGAATGGATATCTCGTTTTGTGTTTGAACTTTCCCTCTGCTGTGCTATAGGTCAAATTCTGTGCTTAGCTGGAGCATTTTAGGAATGCTGGCAGCATGGATTCAACACAAGGCTCATTCTGCATATAACTGCCCAGAGTAGATGTTGGGAGAGGGGGGTTTCTAGTGCACAATAAAACAGCAGGAAAGAAGGCTTTGATAACTGCAGGTAGAGGAGGAAAGATTAGACTGCCAGGTTTGCATCCATGCTCTGTAGCACAAAGCAGGTGTGGAGAATCCAGAGGCAACAAAAAGCTGGAATCAGTAAAACCTCCAGACTGAGGCTGAAGTGTAGAAGTGGAAAACAGTTATTTTTCTGTGAGGGAAAAAAAAAAAGTCAACAGTGTAAATATAAACAAGTTATCTACTTTGCAAATATTTTATATATGGAAAAGACACCTGAGTTTATTGTGTGAAACATAAGTGGTAGAGGCTTGAGAGGTACCAGACTGAATTTATTTGTTCAGCAAGTCAGTTTGACTGCTCCTTGAATGCAGGATTTCAGATGGACTTCTAAATCATGATGAAGCTGTGCCTCTCTCTCCTAGGCCTTGACAGAAACATCTGCACTTTAATGATTTGAACAGAAGCGCCTTGGAATTACTGAGGTTGAAGTAAACTGGAAACCCAGATTAGAGTGCTTTTGTATGGAATACATAGAGGTTGGAGCCATATATGAAAACAAGTGTTTCTAAACCTGTCTGAAATTCCACCTCTCCAGGTCACTACCCTTAAATAACTGAGGGCATGTTTTATTTTTTGGTATGATGAATGCACCAAAAGGAAACACACACTTGGAGTGAGTAGCAAAGCTGTGTAACTTCTACAGGGCAACACTGATTTCCAACAATTTGAGGATATGGCCTATTTTTCCTGGATGCAGAGAATAGTATGATTTATAATTTCATTATAATAAGGCTGATTTTCCACTTCTTAGGGTTGTTTTACACTATCAACAGCTAAATATTTCCTCATCAGGGACAAAGTCATGAACTCTTGCCAATGCACACATGTTGTCTGGCTGTAATATTTCCAAAGTATTATTTGGAAGAACAGCAATTATAAAGACATTTTCCGAAGGAAATTGTATCTGAGTTAGGATAGGGATGTGAGGGTGTGAACCTAAGTGTGAGGAACACCTGAAAGTTTATCTGTGCGTTTAGATTTGTTTTCAGAAAGTGTTTGCATTCCTGTCTATAGAACACAAACACTGATTTTCTTCAGCACTAAAGGTATGACCCAGTTCTGGACAGAAGCTAAACTTTATTTTGTGGCCTCAGTTGCCTGGTGGGGGTTGAAGTTAATGTTTCATGAGGCAAAGGAGAGCACCTGTTCATTCCAGGAACAGCTACTGCTAAGATATTTGCTTTGGGTCAGAGTTAAGGTGATTTTGTGCTGAATTATCAGTTTCTCTCTCACTCAGGAGTGTAAGGAGCAATTAAAGATTTCGGGTGTCCTGACCTTTATTCTGCTCATCGTTGACTTGTAACAAGTGATGTCTACAGTAACTGCTTTCTTGTAATTTATTTACTCTGTTTAGGAATGAGGGCTTTGGACTTGGGATCTTCCAAGGGGATCTTTTTATGTGCATTTTCATTTATTTTGTCTAAATACATTGAAACCTCCAGGACAGATACTCAGCTGGTGTAAATCAGCTTAGTCCCATTGACGTCAGTGGAGCAGTGCCAGCAGCAGATCTGACCCACTTCTTTAATCTGATCACTTGTCCATCCCATTTATTTCAGATTACATCAGAGTGAGCAGAGCCTTACCTCACTCACCATGAACTTGAGATAGGTACAACCTTGCAAGTTTTGGCAGAGGACTGTCATCAGTGAGAAACATGCAAAAAGCAAGAGTAGCATCCAGTCCTCTGCCCTACAGAAAGTCCTTGGAGCCTGTGCCTGACACACCAAGCTTGTCTTAATGTGAAATTCCAGCTTTCCCATAAGAAATTATGTTAGTTTACTACAAAACATTAACCTAACACTGCATTATCTTTTTTTTATGTCTAAATATCCCTTAACTAATTAGCAATATTCATTGAGTGTTCAGAATGCTCTGTGCAACTTCAGCATTCTGTGGGTCTTCAGAAACCTCAGCACCCCAGCTGCCAAGGCTGTGCTGGTGCCCACCTTGGAAATTTCCAAGGGAAATCAGATTCAAGTTTGCAGTCACATCTTGTGTCTGGCATCTCTAACTTGTCCCTTCAGCTTTTCCTGGTTTTTAAATGTTAATTTGCCCCTGTGTCTCTTCCCTGCCATTGTCCTCTCAGATCATTATTGGATGTTGGAGCATTGTCTTCATGCCCCACACTACTCTGCCAGTGGATCTCTGTATCTGATCTCTTCCAGTGGTTGAGTGAGTTTATATTTCCCTGGTAAAGGGAAGAGTTTTACCTCTTTGTTGGCTGTTTTCTATGGTAGTTTCTAATATTGAATGGCAGCATGAGTAGCACAACTACTGCTTTTTGTGGCATTGAACTGTCTTGCACATTTCTGTCCAATTTGAATGAAGCAATCAATTTTCCCAGCAACCAGCTGATCCTCTGCAGTGTTATCCAATGTCCTACGACCCCTTTGGAACTCATCATGCAGTGGCCATTGACTTTGTACTGGACTTTCTCCAGTACCTCCCTTCAAGAGTTTGCAAATGCCAAAATGATGGGAGCCATTGCAGTTCTGGTATCTTTTCCCAAACACCAGATGTTGTCTAGGCTTGTCTTGTTCACAAACTCTGTCTTGTTTTTGCAGACTCTGGTATTTTTGCCACAGGTCTCTATCAGTGTGTTGTCTCTTACATCTGTCAGAACTGTCCCTGCCCTCTGAGTTTGGATAGAGTGGCTTCCTTTTCTTGGCAAGTTCTGGTTGGGTTATTCCTAAATCTTTTAACAGTATTTCTCTCTCTCTCCCTCCCATCTTCACTGTAGTATCAGCTTGACCCTCATACCAGCCTGTTTTCACCTATCAATTAATAACAGAACATTTCCATTTTTTTTCTGTACTGTCTCAGTGTAGTACTCCTGCACATTTAATAGTCTGCCTCCCCTGCCTCGGTGAACTAAGCTCTATAAATCATCCATGGCTCCAGAATCAGACATTCTCTGGAAGGGGAACACGATCCTGTTGGCTGGGAAGTTGCTGCTTAAGCTTCCCTTATCTCTACTCTGTCTCTCTGAAGGGCTTTGACTTTGATGGGATTTTTAAATCCTTCTTTCTTCCACGCAGAATATTGGTTTTGTTCACTTTTTTTCTTGTGGATGCCCCATCCCTGGACATGTCCCAAGGCCGGGTTGGATGGCAACCTGGGCAGCCTGGTCCAGTGGAAAGTGTCCTTGTTCATGGCAGAGGAGCTGGAATGAGATGATCATTAAGGCCCCTTTCAACCCAAAACATTCTCTGATTTCCTGATTCTATTACTCCTCTCCTTGAAGAAGAAACATGAGGCCCAATTAATCTCCTTTATGTCTCTCTCCAACAAGCTTTTCTCTTCCCTGCAATTCTTGGTGCAGTCCCCACTGTGCCCAGAGAAGCCAAGCTGGAGGGCAGGTTTGCCCTTAGAGGGGGTATCATTGCCAGTGTAGAAAGGGAAATCCATTTTAACAAAAACCCCTAAATGTACTGGGAAAGGAAACCTCAGTGAGTGCACAGAAAACAAGACAAAAAAAATCCCAGCTGTGAGGGTAAGGTTCAAGGGGTTCTTTTTCCTACAGAAGGCTGTACATTTTGTGGAGTATATGCTTAGGAGCTTTGCTGGGTGAAGGGCTTATTAAATTTGAGTCAACTAAATAAACAGCACAAACACAAAAATTAATTATTTTTTTACAATATACTTGAGGGAAAAGCAAGCAGGCAGCTTTTCTCTTACTTTCAAGGAAAAAAATTGAGGCAGAAAAATGAAGTAACCCAGCTCTTGGGAGCAAGTAGCAAAGCAGACCCAAAATTCAGAAGATTTTTGTTCTGGGCTTTGTCTACTGCACTGACATTTTACTTTTTAAATGTTTTTCAGAAGATGTAGTAGTTATTTTATTAATTATTGTGTTTGTTTTTGTAAATGGAAAGAAGTAAATCACAGTGAAATTAGTCCAAAGTTGGGAAAATATTGAGTTCAAGAGGTACAGCAGAAATTTAGTGAAGATGCAAATATATCTACGTCCTGCCAAAAGCTGCTCTTTCGTTTACCAAGAAAACTTCACTAAATTAATGGATTTTAGATGAGAAGGAAACTTAAGATTATCTAATATGACCATATGTATTTTGCATGCCATAGAATTCCACTCAGTTATCTCTGCAAAACTATTTCCTGCCAGATATTGGGCCAGATCACCTCTGCTAACATTAACTACTTCAGGCTCAAAGCACTCTCCAAAGATATCCCCTGACTGGCCTGGTGTGGATTTACTGGAGAAAGACCTAATGATTCCTAAGTCCATGGAATATGAAATGTATGTACTCTTTGTAATCCCACAATCCGAAGGATTGCTCAAGACAGGAGTGAAAGGAAGCAAAGGAAAATCAATGTTTAACTTGGAAATATTTGTCATTTAACAAGTCACAAGGAAGTGAGTACCTTTAGCACCTAGGATAGTCAAAGTAGGAATTTATTTTAATACTTTATATTAATACTTTTAATTTATACTTTTCTTGGGGGGGCTTTTGGGGTTGTATTTAAAAAACAAGTGAGCCCAGACAAAACAAAAAAAAAAATCTTCCTTTGGTGTTTTGTTACCATCGAACTTCCTAAGTTCAGGAATATTCTCTAAAATGTATTTGAACATATTTATTTTGTAGAAGGCTGACTATCTGGGCTGTGACCACACTTAAACACGTACTGAAATCCATCCTTCTTTTGGACAACATGTAATTAATTGTGTGCATTCTGTATAGGGAATGCTTTCCTGAACTGGAGATACAGCTTGTGTGCTTTAATTATTTTAAGGGATCTATTTTCTGGCATCTCGCTGCTCTTCTCCTTTTTTTCCCCCCTTCAAAAACAAGTCTGTTGTTGAGTTTCTGAGACCTGGAATTCCTTATACAAGGAAATCCGCTGGAACTATAAAAACTCTATGTACAATGAATAGGATGCCCACTTCAGCCTCTATTTCTGGATCTCAGGTCTTTGTCATAGTGCAGAAGTGTAAACATCTTAATCCCTATGAGGGAGGAGTCCCTCAGGTATTTCCTTATGGATCAGTCCCATAAAGAGCTGATCCCTGTCTCGGGGGCTCATCGATCTGTCTTGTCTGCGGGAGCTGAAGGGACTTTATGCATTGAATTTTCTCAGCAGTGCTATAAAATAACGCGTCCTGCCGAGTGAAGCCAGCCTGTTAATGCATGGATTTTCTGCCTTGAGTGATTTCTTAAAATCAATAACTCATTAAAAAGGAAAAAAAGAGCTCAATTCTCACAATTCATAACCATGCAAATGACAGGCTGCCTTCAGGAAGAGCAGCTGGCTGAGTTGGAGCAGTGGGTTTGGAGGATGGTGTGTTCGGTGTTTGTTCGCTTGCCCTGACTGCAGTTTCATTTTTGCTTCATGAGAAAAACGATTTTAACATCACTATTCATTCATTAATTCTTAAGAGTAATGCTCTGCTGGCAGAATGGCTAACCAGTTGCTAAAAATAGGGTCCACTGGTGAATCCTTTAAAAATATGACTACATCTCTCTTTTAGCAAAGAGTAAAAGTGTAAATCTTCAAAATCACAATCTCTAGGAATCCTTTATGCACATTATAATTCCTCAGCAAAGTGTCAGATAACGTGGAAGGGGAGGAAGCTTTCCATCCCAAGTGTGTAAAGCATCACAGTCATTAATTTATTGACTGAATTGATCTGACTTTTAAAAGACTCCCTGGCTTGGCATCAGTGTTCTGTTTATCTCACGAGCAATGAATCTCTTCTTCCTCCCTGTGTGTAAATACTTAATAGCTGTAAACACTTAATAGCTGTAAACTTCAGAGCTCAGACCTTGCTGGAACTGTAAGTATTGTACTTCAAAGTACATTTGGACTGAAGTTTTCTTTTTCTCCTGCTTAGATCTCAAGTTGCTGCACTATCTGCTCTATTTGACTTTCTTAGTGGCTTGGAAACCGTGTCAAATGTTTTTCAGAGCATTAGTCCTTTTTTCAGGGTGATTTTTCTGGCACCCAGACATATTAATTTAAAATATTTAGGTTTTTTTTTTTTTTCAAGCGCACCGACAGGATTTAGAATGCTCCACAGGATGCCTCTTTCCCAAAATTTTTCCATATGGTGCATGTCAGCAGCACAGCTTCAAGGAGTGTCTTCTCATCTTGCTTTCCACTCAGCTTGAGTTTAACAGGTGTCTGGAACGCCCCAGAGTAGGGCAGGATTAGTGCCTGGGATCTGGGAATAACGAGAGAAGGCAGTGGGGCGTGGGGGGAAGGAAGGTAACTGCAGAAGATGAACTGGTTCCAAAGGACACCCTCAAGCAAAGGATGGCAAAAGAATAAAATTAGGTAGATTTAACTTTAGTGTGAGAAAGAGCAAACCTTGCATGACAGCAGGGACTTATATGGTTTAATGAATTACTGGAAGGTTGGGAGAATAAGACATGCCCTCTCTAGAAGAGGCTCGGGAAGGGCTGAGGGAATCCTGATCCCAGTAATAAATGTCTCTATCTCAAATGAAAAATGCAGCCAGTAGTATGACCAAGCATTCCTGAATGCCTGTGTCCTGGATTCCTAGCCCTTGGAGGCCAGTGGAAGAACTGACAGAGCAGGGATAGTCCAGCCAAGGGAATTAAACTCAGATATTATCCTATTTGTTTTGTGAGAAAATTATAAGGAGCTGTTCCAGGAGCAGCAGAAGCTCTGTTTTCCATGGAACCATATCCTTGGTCTCCCATGCACTTCCTGGGGACCTTCATGAGCCCCCCAGGTCCACTCATGACCAGAAGGGCAGCTCCTGCTGCATCTGCTGTGGAGCCCCACATGTGCTGATTGGAAGGCTGGAAATAAGCTGTTTGTACTGCCTGGACAAGTAGCCATTGATCCCACACCTTCCAGGAGATTTTCCTCAGCTGGGGGCACTAATTTAGGTCTCTGTCCTCTGTGCAATGACAAGAGCTGCAGGAACATAATTATCTCCAAATCTTTTGCTTCTCCCCTGACAACTTGCATTGCAATGGGGCAGTGGGTTTGAATGTTATTAGGGGCAGACAGGAACAGACAGCCAGCGTGGCTGCATAAGCCCTATTTCCATAGGAAATCAAGTGGAAGAGTTTGTACAGTTTATATACAACACAACATGGTTTGTGTCTGTCCTGTTACCTTGAAGGTTGTTGTTGTAATTCTGTGTTCCATTCTGGTGCTTCATCTCATCTAGAGTTTGCAAAAATACTGCTTTGGACCTTTTGTGATTTGTTTTCCTGCAATCTCAGAGGGACGTAGGACTGGAAGGGGCGTCCTGGGTCAGCGTGCCCAGCCTCCTGCCGAGGTATATGAACTGTAAAAGTTAAAAAGAGAAAAATACTGTATCATAAACTTCTGATTGGTACAGTGGGAAAGTTAATGAGACAAATGAAACCTTCCGTGTGGCCTTTGCAAATCTGAAAGTCACAGCGTGGGGCAGTCCCCTGGCAAATCTTGGGTCATTACCTTATCTGCTGCAGTAACTGCCACGGGGAAATGTCACAGGATGAAGGAATTTTCCCCTTTACAGATCCAGAGTATGAAGAATTCACATTTTCTTCAGCCTGGGGTAAAGATTGTCAGATTTTTTTCATGTGTAAAAGGAGTATTAAAACATTAAACATATTTACAGGGGAAAGAGGAGATAACGTCCCTTAGCTTTTAAATGTGGTTGAGTGACAGTAAGGCATGTTCAGCATTCTGTAGGATTTTCCTAAACAAAACAAGAACCCAGAGGAAACTAAGACAATAGTTAAAAGAAGGTTGCCAGATTCTTATATACAGGTCACGTGGGAACAATAGTATCAGTACTTTCTGAAGCTGTATTATAATGACTGAAAGAGAACCTGATGATGTAAAAGCAAAAACCATAAATGCCTGTGTTTCAGAATTTGTGCTGTTTACCTTTATCTGTGAACTGGTTGCCAGTGTTAAATGCACTTCTTTATTATATGTAGGTACTTGCAGATTGCTCAGGACACTTCTAGACACTTTTGCATTTTTTAAACTGTGTTTGAAAATAGAAAGATAATTTTGAAAGTGTTTTGGATCATTTCCCTTTTTGAAAGTAAAGTCAATACGTAATCCAAGCATTGACATTTTTAATGTTTTCTGTGGAATAGCTTTAGGATGAACTGGGAAGTCCACTGACTGCCTTCAATAGTGCTTTTGGCTTGATTTTTTAATTTTACGTCTTTGCCCTTTCATCAGAGTTTGGTCCAGCAAACCAGGGACTACTTTAAGCTCTTCCATTGAAATACTGGAAGCTGTGAGTAGTTTTAAGCCTTCAAACAGACTCTTTGACTTTGATTTCACTGTTTGCATCCTCGAGCATGAAGTGTACGTTAAATACTTCCTTGGGCTGTCCTGTGCTTCAAACCTGAGCTCTGAGCACTGGTAGGACTGAGGGTGATAAACTGAGCTCCCTGTTCAGAGACACCCAGACTTGAAGTGTGCAGTGAACTCCATTCTGTGAGCAGTCCATGAAATCATGATAAGAAAGATGAAATTTGCAGCTTTATTTCAGAAAAGCCCATTCGCTATAAAAAATTGCATGCTTTAGTAGAATTAGGCAGCTTTAAAAAGTCATTCCAGGGTCTGAATCATTAAACTTTGGACCTTTAAAGGTATTTAACTGTTAAACTCCTGACTGAATGGAAACCTATTTCTGGAATGTTGTAGTTATTTTGTTTTAAGGTGTTCAGAATGAGCCCAGTCTTTTAAACACTGTGTTAATGCTTGTGGTACGTTAATTTTTAACAAAGAGGTTTTCTTCATGAAAAGCACATTTTCTGCCCAACAGAATTTGATAGTGTTTTCCATTAAAACTCTGAAGACTGGTAAATTTGATATTGCTGCTAAGTTTGCTCAGTCAGGCTCAGCCTTCAGAAAAAGGCTTTCTTGTGGAAGGGAGGAAAGGGCTGTTTAAAATCTGTCACCCAATGGAGGGGTCCCGACTGCTTTCCATTAGTGGGTTGCCCTTCATGGCTCTGTGGGAATGGCTTTAGGCAGGTGTGACTCATTTGTATGACTCTGCTTTGGGGAACCAGCTCACCAGCTGGTTTGGAGCTTAGTGCTCTGCTCTAAGCCTCACCAGGACCCTTTTCTAAGCCCACCTTACCCTTTACTCATCCCATCTTAAATTGCATCCCTCACACCATGACTGATGATCCCAGCCTGTCGCTGCTCCTCTTTGTCCAGCCACCAGCAGCTAAATTCCTTTCCCCACGAGCCTCTGCAGAACCAGGCCTTTGTCACTGTAGCTGGGCAGGCAGGTTAAGATTTTTGTCCCAGTTTTTCTTTGGGTAAGTGCATTATCTCCCATCCTTCTGCTGGATCAAGATCAACAACGTCTTTGAAAAAAATATATGTGCCAGTCCTGCTTGCTTCACCTCAGGGTAGAACTGAGTTGACTTGGGTAGAACTAATAAAAAAGATTGAAGCCAGTTGGCCAAATCCTGTTTTCAGTCAGCATTATATAAACTACTTTTACTCTGTTGAAGTCAGCAGAGAAAATCCAGCACGATATTTTATATTGGCTTCTGGGATAAGTGCGAAAGCAATTAAAAATTCTTTTTATTGTTAGGTGTTATAATGCCTTATAAAAGCACTTACATTAGGCATCATCAGCTTTTGAAGGAACCAAGTCCCAAAATAGGTCCATGGTCTGTAGTGTGCCAGAGCTACAGCTGAAAATTCCTGCTGCTTCCCTAAAAATGCCTTTACCTACTGCATTCCATTGCTTTTTGGGAGAAATACTTGCCTAAAGAAGGACCTGAAAAAGTAGTTGTGCATATGCATCACACTCAGAGCAGGGAAAATTCCTACTGAAGTTTTGTCACCCATGTTTTAGACACTTAAATTATGATAAATAGCAAGAGAACATCACCTTCAGTTTTATCCTTATGTTAATAATTAACAGCCCTATCCCCCACATGGTGTTTAATATAGGCAATACATGGAGGGGAAAAAAGTATATTCACTTAAAATTCAATACTGTATTTACAGTACTGCTTTCCCATGCTTATTTTAGGGTCATTTGGGAAAAAAGCTTGAACTCCAAAAAAAAAAAAAAAAAAAAAAAGAATGGATTGCTATTCTGGGAGTTAGATTGTCACTTAATAAATATATTTCTGATAATAAAAATCGGTGTCGTTTTCCTTGCAGGGACTTATTCGGAAGAAAGTTAATAAAAACTGCATGGAAAAACCAGCATCACAGCTATTTTTTTTTTTCTGCCTGAAATTCCTACAGGGAAGTTAGCTGAATGCAAAAAGTATGGAGAAAGAGAGAAACATTCCATTGGTCCTTAAAGCCCAAAGGTAAGATTCTCTTCCTAAAGATACTATTAAGCAAGGTAGCTCCCAAGAACCTTTTAAATACCTTTTTTTTTTTTTTTTTTAAGAACAAAGACTTAACTGGCCCTGCTGATGGGAAAGTCATAATGTGGCTTTTTTTTCCTGATGGCTTTCTATTCTTTGCATGTGTGACAGATGTCAATGAAGTTGAAAAGTGTCCATTTCCCAGCGGGATGCTGGCTGTTCCCCAAAATGCCTGGGCAGTTTATAGAGGCCCTAATATCTCCTGATGGTGATGGAAGGATTTGTAGGGAAAGATTCCTGCCGGGCAGGGGCCTGCTGCCTTTGAATAGAAGGCAGCCAGCAGCTCTACAGGCCCCAGCAAGAGATGCCACTGCACCATCAGGAAACTTTGA
Organism: Corapipo altera; assembly: GCF_003945725.1. Taxonomy (NCBI): domain Eukaryota; kingdom Metazoa; phylum Chordata; class Aves; order Passeriformes; family Pipridae; genus Corapipo; species Corapipo altera. The sequence goes on from NW_020884911.1 coordinate 5,351,024, forward strand.
TTTATTATCTGAGAAATTCACCATCCATCTGCATGAAGGGGTCACAGAAGCAACTTTCCTAATGGGAATCTGAGACCCCCATTATTTCCCACTTATTGCTACAAGCATGAAAAATTGCTCCAACTGAGAGAGTTGGACTTTCAGGACTTGTTGCCATGGTTGGATTTATAGGAATATTTAGGAGCAATGCTTAGTGGTTTTTTGGTGGGTTTGTGTTTTTTTTTTTGAACCTATAAACTCCAACAATTTTCACAGGTTTTTGCTAATTAATGCCACCACTGTGGAAATGGGAGCAGTTCTGCAAACAAGCTGGGACAAATGGGATTTTTATTGCCAGTGGAAAAGCCCAGGGAATAATTAGCGGGTCCACAGAGATCTCCTGATTACAGACATCTGCATTGGTAATGTCCAGACACAAAGATCCCAGAGGGAAATGTTTCGGGATTTTCACCTTAGGGCACATTTATGTTGTCAGCTACACCCTTCAAAATGCAGTCGGACATATGTGGGAAAATATTTTGTGAAATGTTAGACTGAGGAACCTGATGTTGACTAATCTGGACTGGGGAAGCTGGCTTTGCTTTCCAAAGTACTGTCCAGCAGCCAAGACTTGCAGATGTAATATTTTGATATCTCATTAAGCCTGATTTCACAGAGATATTTCTCAGTGCTGCATCTGAGTTGCCTGAGATGCTTTTGCAGTTATCGCTGCTTTGGTGAGTAGGATGAAGAGGAAACAACAAGACTGATTATTAGAACACCACATGACTCCTTGAAAATGAAGCACTGAAAAAAAGAAGTCATGTCAAGACAGGATTTATTAGTTCAGGTTGAAGAGTAACTTGATTTGGGATTTTCCTCTTGCCAAAGTGATTCACAATATAAATTATGGATCTACTTATAGAAGCGGTCGAGGTTCTGTCTTTTTTTAAAACAGCACACTTTTAAACTAGCTAATAAAATATTAATTTCAGGCCTTTGAAGCAGAACTTTGAGCTAAAGGTTTTTTAAAAACCACAATTATTTTCATTTGTATGGCATTAGAGCACAGTTGCCCCAGTCCTAGACCGGTTCGTGTTGTATTAAATACCATATAAATCCCAAACAAAACTCATTCCTTTCCTGAAGAACTTACAGCATAAAGGTTTGCTTGCTTTTACCAGTTGTGTTTGTATATAGAATTTAAAAATAAATTAAATTTACAATGCCTATGATTTTAAAATATCCATGACACAAAGTAGACCTGTCTTGCTTAGAATCTCTCTGTGATGGGATCTTCAATCCCACAAGCCTTGCAGCAGAAAATGCCCTTAAATTTGTATTTAAGCCCATCCTTCTCCAGGAAAACCATTAAGCAAATGATTAATTTTAAGATACATTTCAGTCCCAGTGGCATCATTTATCCTACTCACTGGTCAGGCAGTCACTTACAACAAAGTTAAGTACTGAGCAGACCTAATTGTGAATCAAGGCTGCCCTTCAAAGTGTCGTGAGAAGCAAAAATAATTCTCCTGGCTTTTAAGCCACTACATACACAATACACAGTGAGAGCTACATCCAGTAATGCACCAACATATTTCCACAGACCTCTCTTGGCTTAGCTTTTCTGCTCTCTCTGTGATGAGGGGTGGGGGTAGAAGGAATGAAAGGTCGGGAAAGAAGGAGAATTCAGAATTGCTGGGGATATTTTTGCTCCCTGATAACCCCTATGACAAGTACATGTATATTCATGGGCACTGAGTGCTGGAGCCTGTATTTGTTGCTGTCTGACCCAGGATATTTACAGAGATATGAAGCAACCTCAGAATGAGGTTTTTAATAACCTTACTCTGAGTTCTTATGAAGTCTTTCCAGAAGTCCCCAGAGATGCCTGTGATCACATGTATCTTATTGTCACCGCCTTGGACAGATGGGAAAGTCCCCAGAGGAATTGCTTCAGAGTGGTGTTTACTGCTCAGGATGTGGGCTGCGATGACACTGGTTTTGTGGAACATTTGCACTGGTTTTGGGGTGCAGGTGAAAGAACACTGTAGTTTACAGTGCCCTGCAAACAGGATTTTCATTTATTCTGGATAGTCTTTCAAAGTGTAGGCTATTTACATGCACAGTCCAGGATGACTTTGAGCTCCAAGTTGGTCCATTTTTCAGCTGCGTTTAAGGAAGTGGTTGGCATTGGTTAAAGGGATGAGTGTGTGGCATGTGTATCTGCTGTTCAGAAATATGATATGAACTCCTGTAAATAAGGTATTTAAACATAAATGTGTTTGACTGTTTTCTAATGAGCCTTGTTCACAGGCCCTGCAGGGTTAATTAGGTTCCTAGATCTTATCTTTACTCTATTACACTAAAGGCAAAAACCTCTACAGGAACTGAATCCACTCAGAAAGAGCAAATAAACTGGCTCTAAATGATCACAAACTGACCAAGCTTTTCTGCTTCAGCTCCCTGTATGCCTTCAGGCAATTGGGATTTAAAAGCACCGAGATTACAGGACCATAAAAAATACACATTTACATTTACGTGTGGTCACATGCAAAATTTAAGATTTAGAGAAAGCCACAAAGGGAATGTTTAACATAAGTAGCGAGGCACAAGCTGAATTAATGACACAGCAGCCCCAGCAGAAACACAAGAAAAACATGTAAACCTTCATCTATTATTAGTTGCTGTAGCCCACACTCCAGAGCACAAGGACTTGTGGTCATTAAAGCCTGTTGTTTTCCAGGAGATCTTTTAGCTGCCTCATGACTGGGAGCTGGGCAAGCCCTGAAGTGGAGTGAATTTACATGTGAGAGTCCTTGTTTTGAATTTTGTTCATTTGTTGGATGATTAAATCACTAATAACGTTAAAAGAGTAGCCAGAACCCTCTCCCCACCACTGCCAGGGTGGGGACACTGCAGGAGGGTTCTCCAGCCTGTCTGGCTGGACATCCTGGGATGGCAGAAGGATGCAGACAGTGCTCCCAGGATGTGCATCACCTCCTCTAGCACTGACAGGGGTTTGCATTCCTGCAGCCCCTGGCCATGCAGGCAGACCTTTTGTCCCAAGCCTTGCACATCTGCTACAGGCAATTCAGGAGCTTGTAGCAACTACAAGAGCATGTAGTGACAGGAGAAGGGGGAATGGCTTCAAATTGAAAGAGAGTGAGTTTGGATTAGGTGTCAGGAAGAAATTCTTGTCTGTGAGGGTGGTGAGGCCCTGGCACAGGTTTCCCAGAGAAGCTGTGGCTGCCCCATGCCTGGAAGTGTTTAAGACCAGGTTGGATGGGGCTCTGAGCAACCTGCTCTAGTGGAAGGTGTCCCTGTCCACCTTTGGGGGGATTTGAATGAGATGGTCTTTAAGGTTCCTTCCAACCCAAACCAAACCATTCTGTGATTCTATGTTCTGTTCCCTTAAAAGTCCTGTGATGTAATGTAATGCAGACACATTCTGATGGAAAGCTTCAGGAGTAGATTCTGTCTGTTTTTCCACATGTTGGTACCACACCTAGCAAACTGGCTTTCATTCTGACACGTTGGCTTCCCAATGCAGCTGTAGCACAAGTAAATGTTAGAGATGAAGAGAAACAAATTTGCTTTTTAATTTTTCTTTTTCCTCGCCTTGACACCAATGTCTTTGCAAGAAGTACGTATTTTTTTCACAGGAGTGTCCTGTCAGGGAAGGCTGGTTCATTTTAAGCAAATCTGAGTTCTGGTTGTGTAATTATGGATCTGCTCACGTGAACATGCACAAGAAGAACATGGAGGAGTTCCCAGGGGAAAAGTAATGAAGTCTGTTTGTCTTGCAAAAGCTATGTTGTATTATGATATAGCAAAGGATAGCATGAGAATTTCTCATGCAGGACATTCTTCAGGAATAAAACTCAACTGTCAGATGAGTTTCAGAAACCAGTTGTCCTGTTGGAAATTTTTCCTCCTAGAAAAAGTTTATTTGTTTAGTTCCTTTGCATATTGCAAACTACTCACCACCTTAAGCAGAGTCTGCTCCTCAGCTGGTCCAGCTCAGCGCAATAATGGAGATCAATAGTGCTGCTACTTAATACCAGCCCTGAATTTAGAATGCTAATTATTTAACCTTGCCAAGTGGAACGTGGTGTATTTTTGACACCACAGTGGTAGGGAGCTCAAGCTGTAGAGAGGGATCCCACCACATCAGGCACTGCATAAGCAAAGGGGGAAAAGGACATTCTCTTATGCATGCACTTATTTTTTTTTGCACCTAATTAGACTAATTGAAAGCTGTGGGCCTCCTGATGTAGTGAAAGTTAAGCATTTGCAGAAATCCTTACAGGATGAAGGAATAAAGACATGGATTGTAAGACTGAGAAAAGAAGAAAAATCAGAAGGTCATGTTGTTTTCTCCTAGGATTTGTTATGATTTACTGTCATTACATATTATGTAAACAGTCACTGTTTCCATGAAGTGGGAGGTCCTGGTAATCTCCTGTAGCTATTCAGCATTGTTTGTGAATTTAACCAGAAGTGTGCCTCCTTACTGCACTGGAATGATCAGGGATCTGTATACCCTGTAGCCTTGGGTTATGGCTGTGACCCCATTAAATGTGTAGGTGGGGTCTCCCTATTAAGTCAGTAAAGCCAAGGCAAGTCTGAGATGATTTCCATGCTTCCTGCTGTTGTTGCCTCCTTAGTGGATGCTCTTGACTCATCCAGATTAGCAACTGCCTGGCCTCAGGGCCCGTGAAAATACTCTGGAAGGATACTTTCTTTTTGAACTTTAGGGAATGACTGAATGGCAGGTGTGTTTAAAAAAAAAGCAAATAGAGAATTAAGCCTCCTCTTTTTTCCCTTGTTTCCTTCTAAATCCTTTACTAAACTGCATCTTTACTTCATCCCCTTCCAGCAGAACCTGTATCACTTAGTCATACAGGCTGTCCACACTTTCTTCAACAGCAAAGGCAAAGCAATTCTAGCAAATACCTTGCTCATAGTCTTGTGTTCCTCCTGTTGCAAATCCCTGCCTTCTGGAGTTTGTTCCCTCACCTGTGCCCAAAGTTCCACTGACATCAGTGTGAGACTTCCCAGGACATCTGAGAGTAATTTATTAATTCCTCTTTCCAGGAGTGATTCCTTCAGTGCTGCCATTCCAGTGGAGATTGCAGCAAGGTCTCCTTCCATACCAGTTGCTGCACTGGTGTAGATCCTCTGGCACCGATTCCTGTCCCTGGGAGTTGTCCCAGCTTGATGTCTGCAAGGATGTGGCGAGAACTGCACTTCAGTCCTGTGCTTGCTCACTGGGCTGCCAAACATGCACACTTCACTGGGCTCTGGAGAGCACTCTTCTTTTGTGGGCATGTGATCCACCTGACTAGGTAGGCCAGCAGCTGTGGGATTGTCCATCTGCTGGTCCTCCAGATTAAACATTAGCCCTCATGTCTCCTCTACAGCAAGGAATTTTCTCCAAATACGCTTCTCAAAGAACATTTCTTCCTTCTCCTCTTCTACACCAGCAATACTGTGAGACAGGTGATCCACGTGGGCAGGGTGGGAACTTAAGCATGCAACTATCAAAAAATAGATCTTATTCTTTGGGTGGATTTTTAAATGTAATTGCTCTTCAGTGGTGAATGAAACAAAGCACACAGTTACAGCAAGATGACTACACAGTGTTAGAAGGGGAATCCTGTCACATCTACAGGGTGAAGGCTTCTGGGCTGTGAGCTGGTGAGGTCTCCCCAGGAGGCAAATGCTTCACGGAGAACCTCTTCCACGAGAAATCTTTTAGCTTCTTATGGCTTTGTTGCTACTTCTGCTCTACACTGACCATAAATATTTATTTATCAATGCTGCTAGAATTTTTAACTTCTGTAGATGGGGATGTTTGAGCTGACTGTGGGGTTTTTTTCCAGCTGACATAGAGAGAAATATTTGAAATAGATTTAAGAAATGGAGTCGTTGTTAATTTGTTTCTTTAGGGCTCCATTTTCCTCGTGCAAGTTATTCGTAGCTCCCACTGAAGCCAATAATTTCCTAGTCCTTCAAGGCAGGAAAGGCACTGAAGTCAATAGGAATTATTTGTATCCTGCAGTGGGGGAATAAGCCTCCTTGAAAACTGTGGATCTCCTGTTTGCCATAAGCAATCCATAAGTGCATTGTCAGTAGTAAGTCATTTCAGGATTTGCAGGAATCACTATTATTATTTAAGTGTACCTGTGCTATCATTCTCACTTCTTTCTGATATAAAAGTAACTGATGCAAGTTATGAAATTACCTTAATATATAGATTTCTGCTGACACTCAGTTTATGGCTTATCTTTAATTGCCTCTGTTAAAGCACTTGTTGCCCTGAGATTCAGTGCTATGTCCAGGCCTGCTGCAGATCTCCTCAGAATTTCACCCATTGCTCGTGAGAATTTCAACTTCTGGATAAATAAATATTTTGGGTCAGGTCTTAAAAACACAGAAGTCCTTATTCACATGTTGTTTTTGGAACGTGCCCATGTCTTAGTGGAACTCTCATACCACAATAGCTGATGGAAGAAATAGAGAAATGTAACTTCATGTCTCAGCTTCGAGGGTCAGAGGGGAGGGGAGGAGATGGGAGAAGGAGTCGACAGATCCAGTGACTGAGCTTTTCTCTGCAGGGGAATAAAAAGGGTTTAGCAGTGACAGAAAGTAGAACAAGCACAGTGTCAAATGCATCTTCCAAAGAGAGCAAAAAATCAGATCAGGCTAAAACAAACTTATGTGGCAGCTCAGGGGGAGCTGCAACTAGCTGAACTCCCCCCCTCCTGTCCCTCTTGGCCTTTTGTTCTAGGAACAGATGTCCCTTCTCCCCCAACTGTCTTCTAGTTTCAGAATTAAGAACTTGGGCTCTGAACTTTTAATTCGTGATTGCCTTTGTAAGCTTCTCTATTCCTGGATTTTGAGATTCTTTGTTATTCTTCTAATTATCAATCCCTTCCTGTATTGCTTGTGTAAAAGAATAAAAAAGACTGGGCTTTGCTGACTTGTTGGGCCCATTCTGTACAATCCCCACTGCCCAGATATTTAACCCTTTATCCAATTTCCAACAGTACACAAGGAGAAGAGGTTTCTGGAGCAGGATGCTTCCTGTCTTCAGGAAGAAAAATTATGTGGTACTTTACAGACAGAAACAGTTTGAAAACATCTTTAAATAGCAGAATTGAAAATTGATCCAGAAAAAAGAAATGAGAGGAGAGAAAACCTTTGGGATAAAGTGCCTAGTGTTTCATGCCACCAAGAGAGATAAGGTTTTGTTAAATATATTCATTTTAACAGCTGTTTTTGACAGTGCCAAAGACATTTTCCACACTCCTGCTAGTGAACTATGTCTCTGTTATTCTTAATTCTCTTCCAGACCTCTTAAAAGAAGGAGGTACAGACTGAGTGATCAGACACCCAGAACAGGCTTGTGGGACTTGGAAAATGGATGGGAAAAGTCAGATGTGGTTGCTGGGCAAGCAGAGGGTGTCTGGATAGATCTGTGGTCACTGTGGGCTCGGGTTTGGCACTTTCACCCCACGAGTGGGTGCTTTGGTGAAGTCCCAGCGGAGAGAGGAACAGAGATTCGTAATCACAGGTGGGACAGGCTGCTCAAGGTGGAGGTTTTTTTGGCTTATCAGCAGAGCATCACAGGATTTTAATGAAGTCAGGCAGAAAGACTTGAAGAAGAGAAACCCTTGAAAACCTTCCAGTTGTACAGGCAGACAAATAGAGAATCATTGCCTGGCAACTGAATAAAAAATTATTATAAAACATAGCCAGGTTTAGGTCACATGATTTATAAAGAGAGAGTACAATTATGAAACACCTTGCAATGACTTTAATCATGGGATTTATACACTATTGTATCTTTTAAAAATACCAAATGAGAGTCAGACATTTGATCATGTCCTTATGTGACATAAACAGCCATGAGCTGATTGAAGAGATTCACTGGAGTTCTTTGGCTCTCTCATCTTGTGATCAGATGTTTCATTTCATAGGACAGTGTGATTTTTCAGCATATGTTTTGTGCAATTATTATTATTTTCCTTCAGGCCCCCTTCTAAATGCTTGCAGGAGGGGACTGTGGCACTATGGAACCTGGCAGTGCCCTGGAGATTCCACACTTGTTGCTTCCCCTGTGTTATCTCCTGTGAAACACTAACTTGTTCATGGGGATGCTGTAGAATATTGATCAGGGGAGAAAATCATTAACACAAAGTAGTTTTCCACATCCTGCCACATAGCCATTCATGCAGTTGATGTTCAACTTTGGCAGTGCAATGTTTGGGGTGTGGAAGCCTTTATTAATCAAATATTTCAAAACAATGGCCAAATCTCTCCAAATCTGCCTTGGCATTTGCTAATTTCTGTTGAGCTGCATTGATTTTTCACCCTCTATAGAGCCTTGTCCCTGTGAAGCTTCTAAATTGAGATAAATACTGTCTTACAGAGCTTTCCAGTGATCAGCTGGAAGCCTGAGGTCCCCTGGCTCCATCTGGGTAATAAACTGCAGATGCTGGATGCCTCCCTCCACCTGATGAGCTGTCAATGTGCTGGATAGATGAGCTGTCAGGAAACGAGAGAGGTTTCAGGTTGAAACAATTCTTCTTTTTTTTTTTTTCTTCTTCATAAAGAAAAAAAGAAGAAAAAATGATTCTGTGAAACGTCTTGATTTCACCAAATCAGCATTTTTTCCAATGAGTATTGGTTCTGAGGGAAGCCAGAGGCCCTACAAGTCCAGCTGAATTTTAGAACACTGCTACTGTACCGCTTTTGAGTGAGGAGGGTTTTGGGACTCAACAGCTTGAGCTTGGTTTGCTGCATTGCACAGGCAGAATGGTTCAGCAGTGAGTCATGAGGCAGCGGGAAAACAGGGGGAGAGTTCAGTGGGTAGGGTAAAGGCCTGGAGGGTGGAAAAGTTAGTGCTATAGCAGGGACTCATTTCAGGATCCCTGAAACACTTGGCCCTACGGGATTTTAATGTACATAGTTCTGAGGTGGGTGTTACCTGGACATCAATGAGTGTGGTGGCTGGTGTAAGGACAGAATGCCAATGTAACAGGCAGTGGGTGTGGGTTTTGGAGTTTCCATTTAGGGAATGATAGTGGAAAATGTGGCACAGAGTAATCTCTGTGCGAGAGGTAATAATTTCAAACACTTTGCTCCACTTTGATTTCTATCTGCCGTTGTTGTGTTCACTTAGGAGCATTCCTAGGAAGAACCCTAAGTAGGTGGAACTGGATCCTGCCTTTCTACATGCAATGGGAGCTATGCTGTTTATTTCATTAAGAGTTAGATTGGGCCTTTAGGAAGAGAGAGTTTAATTACTGCTAAAATGGAATGGATCCAGCTCACAGATTCTTTCCTCAGCTTTGAAAACCTCTCCGGTAAAGGCAAAGACGTTTTAAAACAGAACCAAGAATCCACAAAAAGATTAAAAACTCCATTTCCCAGCCTCTCCTTCCAGCACAAAGGTGGCCTTAGCAGATATGTTTAATATTAAGACTGCCCAGGACATGGTCAGTCTCACAGGCAGGCTTTTGGGCCAGTTGACAGCAGAGGAGAGTTCCCGTGTGAATGCTGAGCGCTCCGGCTCTGCCGAGCCAATCCATTTCTTCAAAGACCAGACAGTGCTGAACTTAGTAACGTGAAAAATGCGACTTTTAAAAATTCTATTTTAAGTCCACAGCTGGATTTTCAGTCAATTAGGATGTTTCTTTTCTTGTGCTTTCTGGTTAAAATATTACCTTAAGTCAACCAACTAACGTTTCAGCCCTCTCTTAAAATATGGAAGGTCAAGGTTGCACTTTTTTGAATTTTCAAGAGCAAACTTTCCCTTCTGATCTTTTATCATAATTCCTGCAAATGGGTGATGATCAGGATCTGAGGTTTCTTTTCTAAAGATTTGCTGTTTCCTGATAGGATGGAATACTCAGCCAAAGTATCAGTTTTAATGTCAGTGAGATATTGAAAGTCCTCTGAATAACTGGAAGCTGCAGGTCAGGTTGTACCTCCACCTAAAATGATCCTGACGTAGAAAAAAAATTATTAGCATTATGAAAGAGCTCAAAAAAGCTTTTGAGGTCAGAATTAGCCTCTAGAACTATATTTTGATTTTCTATTACAGGGCACATAGTGTTGGTCTGGTTTTCCCAGGGTTTCAGTCATACCATTTGCCAGCAGTTTGAGTTAGACTGCGTTGCAAATCACTGCATTACCTTATAAAGCACTGAGGAAAATTTTGTGTCTTCTGCCATAAACTATTATGTCCTAACAGCTTACTAACAGCATTTCATTTTTCCCTGAGTGAAAATTAAGGATGAAAAAATGGAAGATGCCTTGGTAACACTGGGTTCATGTTCTAGTGAGATTGCCCAAGTCCCTTAGGCAGGTCATGCTCCTCACACTCCTCACCTGAGCAGTTGTAGAACTAAGGTTAAAAATCCACCTTCTGCCACTTCTGAAGCAAAGACCCTGTCACTGCCTTCCTTCTCTACTGTTATCTGGGATTTTATTCAGGATATACCTATGGTGTCCTCTCCAGGTCTAGGGCTCCCTGACTTCACTGACATCAGTTTTTTCTTTCATTAATCAGAGGTTATTGCCTGTGCTGAGATTTTGGTGCTCCAGATGACTGTATTTTGGCAGTTTGTTTACACATCCTGCCTGGGACAGTTCTATTACTATAGCTGAGTGACAAATGGAAGGGTAGCACAGCCTCGGGCTTGAACTATTTAGATTCTGGTCTACAGAGACTGACACACATTTTGGTGTGTCACACAGGGTTACAGAAAAGGAACTATATTCTGTGGCACTCTGAAGTGATAGTTTGGGGTATTGAGACTGACACTTGTTAGATAACTTTGCTTTGTTTCCTCTTTCTCTGTACGTGCCTAGAAATCACACAGTATTTTACCAGAAGCATGAAAGCTAATAGATATTTCAATATCCAGTTACTTCCATGTTAGTTCATGTCCCACAGTCAAGAAACCAAGGCAAAGAGAGATAAAGGGAAACAAAAAATGTGGCAAAGAGTGGTAGGGGAGAGGAGGAGAGGTAGAGAAACCAACCTGTTCCATGCTAATTTAGGCACCAGAGAATTTGCTTTCTATAATATTTGTTGTCTTGGGCACGTGCACCCACTTTTGAAAGAGAAATATCTTTGAAGGTAAATCCAGCTCAGAGGTTTGTGTGTGTGTGTGTGTGTGTGTAACAGGAGCATTCTAAATGACCCTTGAGGCAAGGTTAATAACTACCTGTATTTTGTCATTTCCTCTGCTATGCAGTGGAGAGATTTTAAAGTATGAACAGATTATTATCCCAGGTAACTGATGGACACAGAAAAGGTGAGTTTGGATCTCATCTCCTGTAACATCACTGTAGACAGGCTATACCACAGTAGTGAGCAGCAAGAGTAGCTGCTTTTAGACATAGCATCATGTCTAAAAGAATTATGTCTCTGAAACATAGCATTTCTCGTTATGTTTCAGAGAAATAATACCAAAATCTACAGTATTTTCCACACTCTGAAACGCTGAGAAGATTTACAACAAGGCTGTAGCTGTCAGCACAAGTCCAGGGAAAGAATGGCCCACAGGGCCTGTTTCTCTCAGGACTGTTCAGTAATACCAGAAGGTTCTCTCTTTCTGGTCACAGGAACAATAGCCACTGACTGACTCTACAACATCTCTGAGGCATCATCTATCCAGTTTGGCTGCAGATCCCTCTCAATCCTTCGTGGAACAGAGCAGGGATATGCCCAGCCCTTATCTGAACAGAGAGGTTGAGGGCAGCAACCCTGTACCTGCATGTTAGATGGTAACAAGTGAACACATGAACTGGCATAAATAGCAAAAGAGAGTTTGTCTCTAAGCCCCTGAGTAACTCCCTCCTTCCTCCCCTAAATCAAAGCAAGCTTACTCAAGAGTTACTATTTTGGCGCATAGGGGTAACAGAGCAAGACTCTAGAGTAGTAAAAGGAAGTCCCTACTTTTCAAGCATAACCATTGAAGCACCACAGAACATGAACCTTTCTACCACTCTTTCTCTGCAGTTTTGGTACTCTTTCTGTCTCTTTTCTGTATTGATAAGACAGATCACTAGTGTGGAAAAATTAATAAGAGTACTCAAAGTGCCAATGTAATCAACACTTTGTTCTGGTGAAACCAAGGCATGGGAGGGGAGATAATTTCATATTGAAAACCAGTGAAGTTCCTAAGGAAAAAATGGCCTTATTGGCCCTACCTGCCTTTCCTGGGGCTTCCACTCACATTCCTGAGCATGGCTCAGGGCTGCAGGTCAGCCCAGCTGGGGTTGTCCCTGAGACACCATAGGATGCTCTGTCACAGCCCTACCCTCTGTAGGCACGGGGCCTGCTGTGCCAGGCCTTACCTACAGCCTTATGTCCTGGCCTGGGCTCAGCTCTCTGTGAACTTGGCTGGTGGTCTGGGCTCTGGGCTGTCACCCTGGATCTGCCCTGCTCAGCTGTCTGACCTGCTCCCTGGCTCAGCTCCTGGTCCTTTAGGGAGTAACTGACCCTTGCTGCACCCTGACATTACACTTTCCTTCCCTTGTTCTCAGGGCTGGGCTGGATTGTTCATTCCCAGTTCAGAGCCAGTGTTCCAAGATATTTAAGCTGTTAGGTGGCATTTCTTCTTTTGCTGAAGGTGGTGTGGTGTCTTCACAGTCTGTGCATGCAATCCCTGACAGGTACCTCACCTCCTCCTCTGTGAGTCAGCTTCCAGGAAAACCGCATCAGGAATCCCAGGTGCCACGTGGATACAATTCAAGGGAAGGTGTATTTGTTACCTCTTCAGCGTGTTCATCAGAAAACTTCTCAGAAAACGCTTTGGCTGTTCCAGCTTTGTTAATTTTCCCAAATATTAAACCTCCAGTGTTTGTAATCCTGTGAGTTGCCAAACAGTGAACAAGCTCTTGGCGTGGTCTTGTGTCGCTTTTTGCTTAACACTGGCAAGTATTTAATTGTTTGGGAGTTTGTCCAATGTACACTGCCCTTCCCATTATTGATTGCTGGAGCAGCCAACATGTTTTGTAACTGCCTGTTTTAAAGACCGACAACTGCATTTGAAGTGTATAGTCTGTATTTTGTCAGCTGCAGCAGGGAAACATCTTTGGAACTGGATCACATAATGCACAGACCTGATAGATGGACTCAATTAAATCAACAATAATATAGTAGTTGGCACACTCAGTGTAGCTACTCTGATCCCACTCTAAAATTTTTCCAAATCCTTTTTATTCTCCAAGCCTCTGATCAAAACTTTAGACCCTTTATAACCCTAATTCAAACATCACTTCAGAGGTTAACACATTTGAACTCCCGAAGCAATGCTTTTAACTTCTGTCTTGTGGTCAATAAGAGGCTAAGTCTATCTATAAACAGTGTCAGATGGTGTCTCACACGTTGCACTTAAGAAACCTTACTCTTGATAGTTCCTTGACCTTGGTGGCCTCGCAGACTGGCCAGTTTAAATGACACTGAGCAGGGCACCTTTGGAGAGATCACATGCCTGATACTGTAAAGCTGACAGCAAACTGACAGTGCTCAGGGTGTGAGAAAGGAGGCAGAAGAGCATCTGAGGGAAGGGAGCAGTAAAGTCTGCCCCAAAGCAGCAGGTTAAGATAATTATAGGATATTTTTTTCTGTTGGCCATATATTAGCTACATACATGTCTTCAGAGAATCAGAAAAGAAGGTTCCTGGTGGTTGCTCTCTCCCTTTAGTGCCTGGTAGTGTAGTGAATTACCATAATTAGGAATTACTTGGACCAGAAATAGTATTACTGTAGAGCAACACTGTCATTGGCAAACAAAGCCTGGATCTTCAGCTGGTATAAATGTTTTGTGACATCTGGGGGTGTTAAGTTAGTTTGTGCTACCTGAGGGTCTGGTTCAAAAAAGCATAGAGGAGTTGAGCATTCAGTTCCTATTGCAAATCCTCTAAAAGAAAAGTGACTTTGGGTGTGATAAAGATGATGTTGTATGAGAGGATTCAGGTTTGTTAATTCAGGGTTACTAAACAAAGCTGTTCTCAAAGGAGGGTGAAACCCTTGGTGGGTTTTTCTCCAAGACTGAACCGAGAAGGTTTTTCATCTTGGTTGCTTTGGTGAGGATGACAGCACAAAATCTGGGGCCAGGTAGAGTCAAGCCCTTTTCACTCTTCAGAGAGTTCTGCTGGGAGACTAATGGCTGTAATCCCTGCACATCCAGCCTCTGTCCCTAGATCTCATGCCAGATTCGTGCTGGGTGATTCTCTCAGTTGCAAATCTCATGTGCTGTGCAGCTGATGTGCTCCTACTGTAGCTGCAGCCCCATGAGCAAAGATGGTCATATATCCTATTGTCAAGAGCTGAACCAGAGCATGGATGGGTTTGCTGCTATAAATAAGGCTGCAGGGGCAGCTTCTGAAAGCCAGCTACGTCCTTCAGGATCATTTCTCTTCATGCACCTGATGGATCTGGCTGTGCTGTCACGAGTCTGTCATCCACATGCAGCCTACAATCTACTTTTGAGCTCTTGAGCACATAAGATATTTATTCCACATGCCTCTGCTCCACAGCAGCATACATTTTTTCCAGTTATATATTGTGGGAACAACTTGAACATGCCCTACCTAAAAGTTTACATATGCTGAGCTGGTGGGAAGGATGAGAGTAAGGGGGAGAGATGTTTCTGCCATGGTGACATAATTCAAAGGCTCCCATTTCTTAGTGTTCACAACTGCAAATCGTTTGATCACTGGGTTGTTGGAGTTCAAGTGTGCAGAGAATGATATTACGAATATGATTGATTAAATTTTTTACTTTCTTCCCTTGCTTGGTTGATGTGAGGCTTCTGAGCTCTTCAGACTTAGTTTATGGAAATTAATCCAAGTATCCAGGGGGCTACATGACAGAGAAATAAGGGTTTGTTTCCAAAATACTTTCAGATTGCATACAACATGTGTCCATTTGTGGGTGAAGGGAATGAATGTGGAAAATCAGACACCCAAGTTTCAGAAATTAATGAGCTGAGATGACCTGGTTAAGGAGAGTCAAATTTCAAATGAAAGGCTTCTTATGGCAACTATTGGACAAGCTTAGATTGACAAGCAGGAGAAATGCGGTGATTGTCACCTTTTTCAGCAATAAAATGTGAAGATGTTTCGTCAAGATGATGAATTCTTAAAGGATTTTCCCCTCCTCCTTACTGCTTCACATTTATTATACACTGAATTACAATGATTACCATAACTTGGGCTATTCCTTCTTTGAATACAGTTGCCCAGAAATTCTTTGATCCTGTCAGAGGCAGGTAAACTGTTTATGCAGCTGATTCCTGTTTAGTAGGTGTAATGTTACTGTTATTTATTTTGTAGAAAAACAGTGAAGTTTTTGTTTAACTTCAAGTTTATTTTCTTAGGGAGCAGCTGAAAAGCTTAAATAATAGTAAATCTTTGTTTTTATTCTTTTCCAGCTATTTTCCTTCAGAAAATCTCATTTCCTAATATCTAATTTTTGTTTGCTTTTGAGAAATTGTTAAAGCTGTAACATTTGACTTTGCTGATGCATGTGTCCCCAAAGTTTTGTCAAAATCTTTTTGAAATATTTTCAACTTGTTCCCCAAAACAAGAAACGGCAATATTTTCATCACCTGATTAATTTTTTCCATGTTACTCATGACCAAATGACAGGTTCATTGATCAGTTCTTTTGTCTATAAACACAGTTTCAACATCACTTTTAAATGGAAAAGATAGACCAAACAATCTGATAAGGATTCCTGATTGTGTACACTGCATGTCTCCTTGTAATTGCACAGCTCTGGGCTCACTGGTTGTGGTACCTTTATTAATAATAACATAAATAGACTCTCCATTTGGTGTTTCTGTAATTTCTCTGCTGGATTGAGTTGGACAGGCAATTTTGTAGGCCTTGGACTATAACCTGTATCTAGATCATCTGTGTCTTCACCTCCAACTTCAATCCTTTTTCCTGGGAGGATGCACGGAGCATAGAGCATGACATTCCCTGTCATCTGAGTGTGCTCTGCAGGGCTCAAATAAAAGGTGTGTGACAGCACAGGGATCTCTCAGAAGATGAGAGGGCTGTTTTGCAAGCTACTCTCTGACCAAATAAAAACCATCTGCCTCTAAACACTGACAGTCCAAATGAAGAATGGCAGAAAAGTGTTCTCAGCTCTCATTTATTCTTAAAAGGGCACAGTGAAGAGCTTGTTGCTCCACCTGCCCGTGGATACAAAGCAGCCTTATGTCTGTCAGTGTTTGAAGTGAAACCCTGGTCAGGCTGATCACTTAATCACAGGACCACCTTTTCCATTTTGAGTGTGTTTTTCTCAATTCTTCCCTTTTGAAATGACCCTGTCCAGGACTGAAAAGGAACTAGGGAGGTGCAGAACTTTGAGAAAGATCTAGGTCTATCAGATACTGTTCTTTGAGGTGAGCTTATGAGTTTTGAGCTCATCTCTAATGAGCACTATGACCTAGGTGGAGACAAGAGCTTGATTTTACCTTATCCTTGTGGATGTTAGAGCCTGGATTGGGATAACTGACTCAGTGCTGTGTGTTCAGTGGGGATGGCTCAAGTGACAGCAGCTGCATGAACAGCAGAGATAGCAGAGTTCCCCGGGAGAGGAGGGAGGCTTCAACCATACAGGACAAGTGTAAAATGTTTTTCTCACCAGGGAACTCAAAATAAACACTGTGACAGTCCTTGTCCCATGTTACCTTGCTGCTTGAGAAAATGTAAAGTAAGTACCACCTATAAGCTGGCCTGGAATTCCCCACTTGATGCTTTAAGCATTTCCTCGATGAGTGGAGGAGAGATTTGATTGTCTCTATCTTTGAAAGGTGATAGAAATACTCCAGAAAAGCATGTGCCAATTACATGCATTAGTGTCTCCAGCAAAATCCAACTCTCAGCTGAGGATATTGTGCAGACAACACCTCCAGTCAGAGCACAGAGCATAAGACAGGATTGTGGGGCCTGACACGAAGGAGTGATAACTGAAGGGACAGAGATACCTACAGTGTCTTGTGAACTTCCCAGGGCCTGTCACTGAAAGGCAAAGGCTGTTTGTGGATGAAGCTGCTGTCTCTGAATCCCTGACCTCAACAGATTTTGCCTCTGTTACATAAGAGTGAGAGTGCTGCCTCTAAAATAAGAAAGGGGAAGTTTTTTGTGATCACTTTTGACAGCTACATGCAGGAGTTACATGGGGATATTTGACCTCCAGTTGTTTTGAGGAGCAAGGACTCCATCTTACATATTGGGCCTTTGGAGAGTACCCAAAATTTGCATTTGGTTGTGAAAATTTGGGTTCATATGCTTGTGAAAACATAGAGAGAATATAATTATGTATCAATACATAAAGTGACCAGTACTTCTTATATTATCTGGCCTTTTATATAATAAGAATGAACACAATTTCATAGGAAAGATGTGGCTATCCTATTCCTTTTTCTCTAGTCTCTTAGAAAGTTGCACTGGAGATTAACTAAACAAAAGGAAAAAAATCCTGGGATCTGGCCCTTTGTTGGTGTGATGGATGTAAAGAGGCATCCAGCCAACCTGTTCTACCTGTTGCATCCCTGGGAATAGCTCCAGTTGTGGGGAGTGCTCCATTCTCCCTATGACATGCAGAGACTGGGTCAGTCAGAAGAGGTTCAGTGGGCAGTGAAGCACAAATACACACACAGTGTGACCTGACAAATCCAAATTGCCTCCAGTGAAGCTCTGTGGGTTTTGTAGAAGCTGAAGGACTGGCCCAATAGGACATGAAGAGCTTCCTACTGCAGATGAAGCAATTCACCACCCACTTCTATTATTAGTAGTTGAAGGCTTTTTGAATCAGGAAGAATGGCAAAATTTACTTCCTTTTTATTGGGCTCTGAAGTGAAAAATGGGCTCTTGTCATCAGCAGTGTTGAAAAATACCTCCTGATTTTAAGAAAATATCCTGCTGTTGACTTGTATTAATTATTTACCAACATATTAAGTGGCCTTTACTGATGATGGGGATATGTGGAATGTTAATATACATTAGGCTGAGAGATTAATTTAGGGAAGTTGCAACATATTTCTGAAAATGACATTTAAAGTTTGGAGTGCCCTGAACTACAACATGACACGAACTGGGACTGAGAGCCTGAGAATCTGAATTCAATTTGTGGCTCTGTCACTGACATCCTGTGTGACCTCAGGGAACTTATATAAGCTCTGTGTGCCCTGTTTCCCTTTTGTCAAAGGAGAAGAAAAAAAAATCTTTCTGTTTGTCGTGTTTGCCTGCTTAGAGTTGGGGCTACTGGTTCTTTCTGTATGGCACCAAAAAGAAAGAAACTCAAGACTCTTTGTGAGGGGCCCTGGGCTTTACCATGGAAGTAATTTTGAAAAGAACAAATTCAGTAATATCTGGAATGTTGAATCCCAAAGCCAAATTAGAACAAGACAGCTCTGGGCTTGTACACACAATACTGTTTTTTTAATTACTACTTCAATCAGTCATTATTTTTAAAACTAAATACACTGATGTTTACAAAATAAATAACTACATATTTCATTGTCACCAGCAAAGTGCTAAAAGGAGAAGAAAGGAAATCCTGTATAGAGCTTCTCCAGTGGGAGATCTCTTCGAGAGGGAACTGCAGAATTGGGTCCAGCATCTACCCAGTGCTGCTCAGTTTAAAGGACAAATGCTCCAAGTTCTCACGGTGGTAGGAGTGAGTGCTGCCTTGCTCTGAAAGCACAAGGGTGCAGTTCTTCATCTTCTGCACTTCCATGAAGTGTTGGAAGTTCTCTCTCATGATTTTCTTGGTCTGTGCCCCACAGGCCCAACATCCCCGCTGGACTCTGGAGTCGCAGCTCACTTGAAATGGCATTGCCTGTGCTCCAGCAAGTTGGTGTGTGTGTTCCTTTGGGGCCTGGGTGTTTAAGAAACATGTCTTCTGTCCCTTCAGAGATGCAAAGCAGCTGAATAGGGTGACCCAAGACAGTATATCACGAGATTCCCTTGGATTCACAATCAGCCGTCTGCCCTGGATACAGATGGCGAGGGATGAGAGTAAATCCCTGAGGGTAAAGACCCATATGCCCGCGTGTGTTTGCCAGTTGTACAGAGGGTCACCCGCTGCAGCACCTCTTTAAAAACTTATCATTAAGCCCCTCTCCTTTGTGAACTTTCTCATTATCATTTCATTGTGTCATGCAGCCCTGGCCGGGCGCAATGAATATTGACTTCATGCTTGCTTTTCTAATTGAATTACAGGGGAGCAGGCTGAGCCACTGAAGTTTCCTGCCTGCAGTCCTGCTTCCCTGGCAGCCAAGTGAATAGAGGCTGAAAGAAAAGCTGTTTGCTTGGGCATTATGGATAACAGAGACCTGTCACAAAGCTGCTACAATGATTTATTAAAAGACAGAAGAAAATGAGAGAGAAAGAGTCTTGCTCACTTTCAGCACCAGCTGCTTGCTTTGCTTGCCTTCTTTCCTTTTCCTTTCTTCCTTTTCTTTCTTTTGTCCTTCTTCTTCTCTTTAGTCCTTTTTCGCTTTCTCTTGCATCCGTTTTTCTTTCTGCCTTTCCCTCTTCTCTTTCTGTCTCTCCCTCTCTCCCCTTCCTGATCTTGCCTTATCAAAACCAGAAAAAGTCAGAGAAAAACACATCATTAGAGCAAATGCTTCAAGTGAAAGGCATCATTCTCTAAGCCTTAAATAACAGTCCCTGCCTAAGACAGATGTGTTTATCATTATGGCCAAATCATAACAAAGACTGTCGCTGTAACTGCTCCAGTAAACAACACCCCACACATGTCCCTGCAGTGTTAGCAAGTCTTCTTTAGGAAATCATACTGGAAAAACCTCTGGATTCTGTAGTTTACCCTTTCCTCTACTGAATTTAATTGTCAAAGTCTTACTGATGTAACAGGAGTGGAGTAAATCCAAGTCTCAGTGGCTTTGCAAACACATTATATTGTGTTGCTCACCAACAATTCAATTTACAGTGGTGCAGCACAATGAGGAAGCTCTAAGAGTTGCTCATGGAACTTCTGTTACTGAAAAGACTCAGAACTCAGCTCATGGTGCTTGATCAACATGAGGATCACACTCTTGTGTTGGGTCATTTTTTCCCTTTCATTTAGTTTGCACTTTTTTTTAACTTTAAAAAAATTTGATTCTGATCAAATAATAAGATCAAGAGGCAGAATTCTATTGAGTTAAGTAAAACATTTAGCTCAAGGCTGATGGACTATGGAAACAGTTGTTTTGGATTTTCATTAAAATCTGTACTGGTTTATATTCCTTGTAGTTTATTAGAGGCAGCATTTCTGAAGTTTGGGTGGGGAGAGAAAAGAGCTTCATACCCAGCTCTGGTTAGGGCTAGGCCAGGTCAAAAAGCTTCCATCCAGGCTGTTGCCTGCTAAGGACCTGGGCTTTCCCATGAGAATTTGGGAGGAAGGTCTTTCTTCTTTCAACATCCACTTCCTTGGATTCGTATTCACTCCCTCAAACCAGAAGATTTTAGCCCAGAGAAAGCTGTGTGCCTTCAAATCTCAGCTGGACTTTGGAAGTTTGATACACTGTTAATTAAAAAAAAAATCACAAAACACCCCAAAACAGTTCAGCTCTTTTCAAATGACTTATTCAGACCTGACTTTTCATAGAGGTGAATTTTACTCCTTGCTTCCCGTTCCCAGGTTATCACCTAAATACATCCTCAGTTTGGTTATGTCGTTGTTGTTATCCTTCCTGATTCCCTCTCTATCTTGTTGTTCTGTATTACTTACTTTCTCCATTTTTATAGCCTTCCACTTCTCACAATTTTTTAAATCTTCTTTTGTCCAGTTCTAATTAGCCCCAGCATGGAGAGTCGCAATAAATCACTACAGAAAAATCTCACTCTTCAGTGGCTGGCACTTCCCTTAGGTTTACCACTTCTCAGTGATTAATCAGGATTTAATCTTTGTTTGGAATAAGTTTATTGGTGACTGCTCTCTGGTAGCCACTAAGCTGTTTGCAAATAGGAGGGAGGGTTTTTTGTGACCTCATGGAGACAGGGCAACAGGTGGATTTATTCTCAGGTTTACAGGACTGGAAAGGGTAAACACGGAGCTCCAGCTTTGCATTTCAAAGAACACTTCCATGGGGCTTATGTGTGTTTGGTAGGTACACTCCAGGTTGAAATGGAATAACTATTGACAGAAGCTGGAGGGCCTTGTAACTTAATAAATGACCTTCTGGCATTTGAATGATTAATATTTGTTGGGAAACAGTAGATGGTTGAGTTAATTCTCTCACCTGTCTTGTCCAGTCCTGGGTTTTGCTGCTCTCTGCTGAGTGGCCATCAATGAATCAATTCCTCTTACTCAGCCTTCTACTGTTTGTTTCCCTGCCTCGTCTAGTTTGTTTTTGAGTCTCATGGGATACTGTCCATTAAGAACTTGTCAGTCAAATACTTGTACTGGGAAGTCACTTTCATGCCTTGTATTCCGGTGTAGCAGCAAACAGCAGTTGATGTGAGGAGATGTGTTACTAAACACAGGCATGGGCACATACACAGCAACAGCCACATCCTGGGGCTGTACTGGGGTGCAGACTTATGTAGCCTCTCCTAAATAAAACTACCACATTTCAAGGTTGTATTTGCCAGGGATTTACTATCACGGAACAGAAAACTTCCTCAAGCAAGTTAAAGGATTCATTTTCTCACCTCAGTTGCTGCTGCAGTTGGTACCTCCGCTGACACCGGAATGGGTATTGTTCCCACAGGGAATTGACTGCCCTGCTGGTTACAGACTCTGCCAAAATTCCTGTTAAATTCACTGGGACAAGTATTTCCTCCACCTGTTTTAGAATTCCTGTAAAGAAAGTCTATTGCCTGTGTACATATCTGGGAGCAAAATGTACTTATTAGCACCTGGGATTTAAAAACTCTGGCATGGGATTTAAAAACCATAAGCAATTAATGAACTGAAAAGTGGCAATACAATTTCTCTCAGCGGAAAAAGAATTTAAGTAAACAATCACAATTTTTTACCATGTTTGTCTTAGCTATGTCATGGGTTGAGGAATTGGATATGGTTTTTTCATGGCTAACTAGTTGGCCTGAACAACAATTGAGCCTTTGAAGCAACACAAACGGTTCTGACCATTTAGATTTGGGGGCACTGTAGAAAGGAAGTTTTATAAGCCACCTACACACTATTTCCGCCTGGAATTGGAGAGACAATCTTACTGGACTACAGGCATTTCAAACTCATGAACCAGCTTAACTTGGCAATTCATTCCATGAAGCTCAAGACAGGAAGTGCTTTGTGTGGCATTCTCACATCAGGACTGGTACCCATAAATCAAGATGAATGTCTTTCTCAATGACTTGCTACAGTTCAGCCCCAAGATTTGGGCTTGAGGCAGCAACCACTAAGTGAAGTGCTTTGGCCCGTGGTATTTGGGAGGTCAGGTCTGGAGATCACGATGCTTCCTCGAAAAGCTGTGAATCTCCACATTGTGTATTATTCTGTGTTATGAAAGTGTGCAAGGGGCAAAAGATTTTTAATTGCTAGTAATTTATTTTCAGCAGCAGAGATCATTGTGAGTGCTTAAAATTTGGTATGTTTTCTGAAGGAGAGAGAAGGAAAAAAAAAAAAACCTTCCACTTTGAAAAGCTCAGTGCTTTGACTGGTTCTTCTTTTTATTGGCAGGGATCCTGTGTTAGAGCGAGTTCCCTGAAAGGCAACCAAATTGCCCACCACAGACAACTGTGATGAATAACACTCCTGTCTTTGCAAAAAGCATTGCTTACAGTCCCCCATCCAATCCCAGCACCCTGCAATGTGCAGTGCATTGGGGTTTTATTTGGGGTTTAGAAGCTATTATTGCCATTTGGCAAAATTAATTCTGGAGAGCAAGGGATACTTTGTCAAGTCAAGGCTCCAGCTGCCTGAGTGGGAGTCTGCTTTGCTCATTCTGGCAGCAGTCGTGGGTTACACCTTGGATAAACCACTCCTGTGAACAGAACAGGGAACCGGGCTGGCAGGTGCTGCTCTGAGCCCTGTTACTGGCTGATCTAAGATATGTAACCACATTTATTAGTTGCTTCCTGTTGTCCTGTTTGCCCACACTGTCCCTGAAGCAGACTGTTTCTCTATTTTGGTTGTACTTAACAGAACAGTCTTTGTTTATGTCACAGGTTTAAAAGAGACTCAAAGACAATCCTCCAGATGTTCTGGTCAAACCAATGGCTTACAGGGCATGCACAGCCCTGTGTGCAGGTGCCTGCTGTGTAGGGTCATGTGGCCCCACAGCCTGGACCTCTTTGCACAGCAGGGAGGTGGGAGAACCACCAGAGATGGAGCACCCTCTGCCCATTTCTGCCCCAAAGGGCTCTGTGCCGCTGCAAAAAGGAAAATAGCTTTTTCTGGGTTTCAAGGCTGTTACCTCTGGTGGCAGCCAAGCTGGTGCAGCACTTCCAGAATTGTTTGCTGCCTCTTCCTAACGTACAGTAACAGGTAAATCCTTGTGTTGCTTCCTGGAGACAGGATGCCCAACTTTGTCAGGCCTCTGGTACACAGAACTTCCTGGAGGTTTATTAGTCTGACATCATCCAGTAGGAAACATCCTAAGAGGCTCTGAATGACCACAGCAACCTCTCAGTTTCTAAAAATTGAGTTTATATTCCCTCTGAATAAAAGTATATGAATGTCTATCAATCCATTAAAATATGTCTTTCTTAATTTAACGAGCTTTGCTCAGCAGGGCAGTGATAAATGCACACAATTTCACACTCCCAACAGTCATGTTTAAAAAGAAGGAAAGGCAAGGAAGGGGAAAAAAAAATGCAACAGAGTTCACTAAATGGTAATTCAACTTAATTTTTTAACAAGACTGTTTTGGTTTCAGAGTGATTCCATGACCTACAGCAATGATCAAAGTGACGCCGCCGTGGTGAGTCTCCTACAGCCAGAGCACTACTGAGTGTGCTGTGGCAGCTCTGCCCCGTTTAAACAATCTCTCAACCAGGTGCTTCATTCTCCTCTCTACCAGAGCTGCTGGGCTGACTGGATGCTCAGGTCCTTTAGCACAGCTTAATTGGGACCAGGAGAGGTCCAGAGAAGGGATGAAAGAACAGAAAGATGAGCT
Source organism: Corapipo altera (assembly GCF_003945725.1). NCBI lineage: Eukaryota > Metazoa > Chordata > Aves > Passeriformes > Pipridae > Corapipo > Corapipo altera. Next base: position 5,375,137 of record NW_020884911.1, read on the forward strand.
TTTTAGGTGTTCAAAAGATTGCCTGGGTGTACCTTTCTGGGCCATCAGTTAAATGTTTGTGGCTGTCCCGGGGGCCTCCACAGTGTTTAGAGATTTTTCAGTCTAATGAACTTGGGTTAATACTGATAGGAATGATGTCTTACAATCATAAAAGCTGTTCCATTTCACTTTAAAGAGAAGAGCTGGCTCTGCACACTTTACACGTGTCAGACCAAAGCAAGGAGCTGGAGGACACTCTGTGGCATCTCTGCCTTGTTATGCATTGTCAGCAGTGCCCATAGTGGCACTTATGTAATACACTGGGTGAGCCCTGCAATCAGTTCTCAGGGGAACCTTTCAAGACACAAAAACTGGAGAATTTTAGAGAGGCTGGTGCTTTTCTCAGTGTACATGAAAACTAGTTGAATACTGGCATGGAATTGCTCCGTGCTTAGACCATTTATTAAAGTCTAGACGCAACATAAAAGCATGTAAATTGGTTCCAGTCGTCTCTAGTAAAAACTTCAGCCTGAGCTGGGAATTGATTGGTGAATCTCGAAGCGTAATTAAAATTGACTGTTAAAGTTTCTCCCCCTTAATTGGTAACACTTTCTTTGGAAGTCACTGAGTTAAGATCCTTGCTGGATCATTTAAAGGAGTTCCTGTGCATATGATCAGAACTCAAATGCAGTTTTATGGAGGAGTTTACAGTTATGTTCCACCCTGGTGGTCTTTCATCCTGTATCTTTCCTATTTAAGATTTATGCTGTCATTCACCACAGCCTAATTGTGTTTTGATAAAAACGAAACGATTGCTGACGCATTTCAGCCTGAAAGCCGATGACATTTTGAAGCTTTCGGTAAGACGATCTGAAATACTGTGCTGCTCAAAGCCTCTGTCTCCCTGCTAGTCTTCATTTTTAATTCCAGCATTTGTTAGTCGGTTTTGTATGGGTTTTAATAGGCACCTATAACTCCTCTCTGAGTGTTCTGCCAGCAGTGTGTTATTCACTGTGCCTAACAGCTCATCCAGACTGTTTCATTCTTTCTTTAGGAGGAGAAATATGTACAGTGTGGTCTTCTGCTTTGGATTTTTTAAAAATTATATAGATTTAAAATTACACAGGTTGCTATATTTTGTGACGATGCCAGTTCAAAAAAGCACATTTTATCCTTTGAGTGACAGACAGCTGGGTCTATAGTGGATTTTAGCTCCTTAAGGATATCCTTCCACACTCTTGGTACAGACCCAGTTCTGGAGGTTGGTGTTATTCAGGATGGTACTACCGGACATACTTAGCTCTCTTTAAACATAAGCTGTCTTGTCCTGACTAGCCATGGACTTAATCACAGCATTAACTGCTCTCCTGAATCAGGCACTAGAGATACACTTAATTCTCTCCACAGTCACGGTATTTTTAGTGCATCACAGCCAGAGCTTATCATCAGTAAAATGTAAATGTGTCAGGGGATCATGGATGTGCTCTACACAAGTGTTGTCACCTGCTAGACTGAAGAGGAGGAGCTTTCATAACAGCGATTATTGTCATACAGAACAGGCAGGAATACACTCAGGTTACTTGGCTGGAGGTGATGCACTCACACAGCTGGAAATTGTTTGGGTGGGCACAGGTATGTGCTTACCAACATTTGGTGTTGCCTGAAGAAACCACAGCGCCATAGAAAGTGTTTGCTGAACCTCGTTATCTCACCATCACAGTCATGAAAACTGAGGCCAGTTAAGCTTCTACACCTTGGCATCCCTGCTAATGATGCATGTGGATAGGAATACATGTCCTAAACACTCCCTGTGCCCCCACGATGGGCTCAGCAGTGTTGGGAACAGCAGATCAAGGTCAGGGCTCCATGCAGCTCTTTGAAAGGAAGCATGGTGTCACCTGGACTGGTGCCAGGGCACCCTGAGGTCAAGCCCTGAAAGTTTAAGAGGTGTTCAAGAATAACATGTGGGTCTGATCCCCAAGCCATTGCAATCACTAGAGATATTTCATTAGTACCACTGGATTTCTGACAGGCAGTGTGGATCAGTCAGGCTTGGTGTGCCACTGGCCCTTGTTTTAGCTATTTCTAACAAAAGCGTTTCAGAGTGACGTAAGGTGTAATTTGGTGTTAAATGAATACTTAAATACTCCTGCCAGTCATTCTGCCACCCTGAACTAAGGGCCTCTGGTAACAGAATTCCAGAGCTGCACAAATTATATCTGGACTTCAGGAAATATTTTTTGTTCTGCTAGGGTTAAGCTGCCTAAATAGTCCTTGCTAGAGCAGCTCCGTGCTGCAGTGCTTGTATTCCATAGTAGTCATGTGCATTATGCTATACTGTATTCCTTTCAAAGCCACAAAGCCAAATCCCAGCCTCAGCTTCAAGCTACTGAACTACAAACAAGCGATGACTCAAAAAAAAAAAAAAATAGATAAGTGTTATATTTGAGATGTATGTGCCATTTATACAGGCAGAGTCAACTTTCACTACTTCCATCAATTTAAAAAACATGAATTTCTTTAGCAAGTTACAATACCATCCTTACACCTCTCTGTTAAAGGGATGGAAAGAAAGGGAACCCAAGTATTGCCATGGATAGAATCTAGGGCTGTGGTTTTAACAGGCTGTAAAATGCATAGAGGGGGATTTCTGAATGAGATTTGTTTCTTCTCTTGCTCCTGCCATTACAGGGTCATTCCCAGTGGCTGCCTCATGGCTGTCCTTTTTTTATGCACATTTATATATATTTATATAGAGAGTGGGTTGTGTTAGAAGGGGCCTTTAACGATCATCTAATCCAGTCCCAAAGATCATTGAGTGCAACCCATATACACACATGCACTCAAAAGACCTGCTTGCACACCTACATACTTACAGCATTGAGCTGTTAAATTGTGCTCAGAATGAAGAATTATTTCAGCTCTGCAGAGGGAGTAACACAAAGGTTGTGTGACGATGTATGGGCCCTGCCATTCTGGACAATGACCCCTCAGTGTATGAGCGAAATCTTTTTGATTTTAAAATCCGTCCCCAGTATATGAAAAGAGGTGTTCTTCTTCATTTGGCCATTTTCTCCACTTTTGACAGAGGATCAGTGGGAGAAAGTAGTGATGAGCATGCCCAAAGAGATTGCTTCAAGCATATTTGATTTTCTTTTCATGGGTGCAACACGATCCAACTCCTTTTAAGCAGCAAGGTCATTTAAGTGTGCCATGCCACAGGTTTGTCCTTTTCCCCCCATTCAGTCCCTTAAATCTTATTGTCAGCCATGTTCCCTTTGAGTAGCAGAGCAGCTGCTTGGGGTCTGCTTGTGTGGTTATAATCCCATTAAAAAGCCCTCCATTATGTTGCTAATATATTTATAAAGAAACTGGTCACCTGGGATTAACGGTTGATTCTTCTCCCTGGACATACTGTACTGACACGGAATTATTCCCGACCCCCTGGCTTGTTAGATACAACCAGTTGCGTTTGTCATGGTGCCAAATTGGCTGAAATAGATTAGCAATTAATGCAGAACATGCTTTCCTGTGTTTGTAAAGTCCTTGTAATCATCCCTGACAATCGTCTTCTCATCAGCTCTTTCCTGATAGCGCTGAGATGGCAGATATGCCGGGGCTTTGGGAGATTAATGCTCTTTCATGGGAAATATGAAAGGCATTAAAAGAACATCCTGACAGAGCAGGTGAGGAATCTGACAAAAAAAAAAAGAACCCTTAAAAGCCATTTCAGTAGATATTATTCTGTAGGTTTTTCTCAGCCGTTTCTAAACATGCAAAGCTAAAGAAGACAAAGTAACTCTTGGGGAGGATTTGCAAAATCTCCGGCTGGTCTGTGATTCACAGATGTGACTACAACCACAGGGACACTTCTGAGGTCCCTTGGACTGGTCAGAGTGGGGTACTGATCACAACAAAGCAGAGGTCACACAGATTCAGCCAAGGCTGCAAAAGCCACCTCGGATGGCTAAGTGTTCAGGCACTGCTCCTGAGGGGAGGTTTGCACTGCTCCTGTCTTTATTTGTCTGTCAGTATTTTGTTTGTCTGGCTGAGTTTACAGGTGGGGTCTTTCTCACTTTCAACATCACCTGAGGGCTCACCTGCAGTCTGCCTGTCCATGAGAGGAATCTCTGACCTGCTGCAAAGAACTTTCTTCTGAGTCCTTAGTGAAGCCCAGTTATCATCCCCAAACCTCTCTCTTAATCCAGTATGACCAGCTTCAGAGCAAGAGGTTTTCTACAGCTTCAGCCATCAATTCTCCATTTCAGTTGAACTCATATCTGTCTTTCCTTGCCTCAATTTCGTAAGTTCATTCTGCTTCCACTCTTGACTTCTCTCTGTATTTAAAGCATTTGTGTTGTAAAGTGTTTTCAAATACCAGATTGGGGCATTTCATTTTAATGGATGTTGTAGGATAAGCTCAACTTGCACTGAACTGGACAGGAGGCAGAATGACTTTCTGCAGAAGGCAAAACAATCACTTTGACATGGTCCTTCACCCTGGGCAGGTCACAGGGTTGCTGTGTGCTTCTCTTGCCCATGTACAAGAGAGGTAATACAGCAGCATTAGCATTGCCAAAAATACTGATATTAAATGTGCAGTTTTTGTGGTTATTGGGCAGATACTGTGATACATGTGTTTTACCAGTGCCTAGAACCATGTCATGGGCTCCTGACCTAACGAATACTGGGCTACCTACTGCTCTGAAGGGAATGGCTAACTCTGCTCTGGGAAGCAAAGCAACCCAGCCTAAGGAATGATCAGACTGGGATGGGATACCTCAGGTGGCCAAGAGCTGTGGCCGCAAAAGAGGCTCCACCCTAAGAGCACCTGAGCTGTGTAGATGCCATATGGAAAAAAAATAAATCCATCTCCTTTGAATCTCTGCCTTTGATTCCTGGTAACCATGATTTTCTCCATGCACATTCCTATGTTGTTCTTATAACTGGGCTGTGTCCTTTTGAATTGCCATGACTGAGCCAGGAGCAGAACATCACTTAAATACCTCTATTGTTATTTAAGCCCTGTTGTGATGTGGAAATTTGTGGTAAAAAAGTACTATTTGGAGGATTAAACTAAAAGCACTGTCTGTAACCGGAGCATTGAATTGTGAGGGTATGATCCATACAGGAGAAGAACAAAGCCTTCTGCAAAAACTAGTCATTCCAAAGTGCAGTCTAGCTGCTTTTAACCAAAATGTCTCACGAAAGGCTTGCCAGTGCCTTCAGTCTCTCTTTTCATTTCCTCTTAGGGGAAAGTTTCCTTGGAACTGCTCTGGTCTCCTTGCACTGCTCTACTGGCAGCAAAACCCTGGGAGCCAGCTTTGGGAGCCTCCTGCCAAAGGTGTCAGGAAAGAGCTGCTCATGGCAGCACAGCACAGCATGTAGGGCTTCAGTTATCTCCAGCTGTCAGGAAGTCCCCAGGATGTCTTGAGTCAGGGACACAGCTCTGAGTAGATTTGAGGAGTCAGGGACGCAGTTCTGAGTAGATTTGAGGCTGTTCTTAATTGCACTGGGAGGTCAAACCATCCCTGCTGGCCACCAGGACTTGAGGCTGCACAAAACTGTCTTTTACCCAAGCCAGACACTCTTCAGTCATGGGCTGAATGCAGCTTGGTGGAAGCAAGGGATCCAGCCCAAAGGTCTGTTCAAATGTTTCCATTTCATGTGGCTTGGTATTGTAACATTCTCCCGTGGTTCTAACAAGTTGTGCAAAACTGTGATGCCAAAGCAGCATTCTTCCTTTAAAGTTTCAAAATTAAGAAAAATGGTTGTGGTGTTGGAAACTTGGGAGAGATGTGCTGTGGTTATCTGCTGGTCCAAGAATAAAATTCCTATGGCTTTGCACAAAAGCACAGAGTAGTTGTCTATTAAAAAATAAAATAAAAAAAAATAATTCAAGTCAGGGTACCTTTTTTAGTGGCAGCTGGACAATGTTTAGAGGATTTCAGAGGCCACACATTTCCTCCTCATGTGCCTCTGCAATTCCAGTAAGTGCAAGAAGTGCAAGGCAGAATCCTTGCCAGGGGAACTGGACCAACCAGAGCAGCAGCATGGATGTAGCCTGGGGCCGGACTTTGAAAGGAAATACACCTTGGACATGGGAAGAGTTGGAATGCAGCTGTCCAGACTCGAGTGTCAACCACACAGGGCCTTTTGGGCCAGGGCAAATGAGATGATTACCTTTGCAGCCAGAGTATGTTGCAGCATCCTTGAGGGCACCCTAACTGCCTCGAAAGCCTGGACCTGGGCTGGTTATAGCCTTAGTCTGACAGGACATGTTCCAAAAGTGGTCATGTTTTGAGCAGGAAAGATTCAGTGGCTTCTAGTTGCTTCACCCAGAAAGAAGGGGACAGACTCTTGTCTTTGTGGGATAAAGGAGGTTACACATTAGCTACACATGAACGGGGCAATCCATTTATATAGGGGGAATCTAGGCTCTCTATGGGATTGATAAATGACTCTGACAATGAGCAAAAATAGTTGGGAAAAGCTTTTAAGTTTTGTTTAAATTTAACCATCAGAAATCAAAACATTAGAGGGTGTTTAGAGAAGTGCCTGAAGCTTGGAGACCCTGAAAAGAACCAGAAAGGGAATCAAAGAGTCTGGCAAAAATAAAAAAAAAAAAGAAATGGAGGAGGCAAGAGAGAGAGAGAGATTAAGATTAAACAAACTCTTCTGAATAAAGCTAATCAACGTGAGATCCCTCTCCATTGAGATCAACTGGATGAGTATTAAGGAGGGCCTCAAAATGTTACTGGGAGGAAGCCAAAGAAAGAGAAAATCTGTATGTTTTGGGTTGGCTAGAGAAGTCTCAGCCAGGCTGGATTGGGTGATGTAGCAGAGCCTGCTCTATATGAAGAGGTGAAGTGTTGCTGCATATAGAGGAAGGGAGAAATTATAAAGGCCCCAACCACCCATGGTAAAACTGAATAACAGAGTGGCCAAAGGGAAAGGATTTCCTGGCAAAGTCTGGAGTATTTATGAGGATCCAAGTAGGAGTTTGGAGTATTAATATTTATTGCACCGCTGTCAGTTGTCAGTGCTGAGAAATCTTCAGTTATGCCATGACAAGCTGTCTCTGTTCCACTGGCCGTAACTCAACCTGCTGTGTGGTTCCCCTGGTTCTCCACTCACACATGGTGCCTACTTAACTTGTTCAGTGGTGGCTGCTCAGCTTTAGTCCTGCAGCTGATTTGGGTGAAAAACGGATTTTGGCTGCTACAGAGCCTCTTGCTGAGCCAGAGTTTCTCCTTCCTCATCGCTCCTGCTAAGAGATTCCCAGAAGTGCCAAAGAAAATAGTGATAATGTTAGGAAACAGGCACTGTTTGGCTGTTGGGATATTTATTGCACTGGTTTTCTTTTTGTGTAAAATTATAACAAACGAACTTGAGTTTGTTTTGTTTAGCCTTTGTTTGTAATTTTGGTGTGATTCCTTCTGTTAGCCCTGCTAACACTGGCCACTGGAACCTTTGGGCAGGCACTGCTTCTTTCGTGTAGGGTCCTGAGCTAGATTTCCTTGACTCCCAGATCAAACCCTCAGGCTGAGCACTAAGGAATTCCTGCAAAGATTTGCATGTGCCTCATCTTACATGCTGGGCCCAGCTGTTGAGCCTGGTGATGGCAAGGAGCCCTCTTTCTCCCCTGCATGGGATTTTCAAGCAGCCAAACACTGCACAAGGGAAGAGCAGATTTGGCCGGGCTGGTTTTTCATGGAACGGGGAGCGAATGGTGCAGCAGCTCCACCCTCCACGGCCAGCACAGCCCAGCCAGTGAGGGGAGCTGGAAGTTGTCTGCTCAGAAACCAGCACTATCATCTCACAAAGGACTTTGCCCTCTTCGTCTTCTCCTTGCTTGTGCCTTGCAGATACACAGCACCCTCCTCATGGGCTTGGCCATGGAGTGCCTGTTCCACCCGCTCTCGGTGTTCCCGTTGGATCGGGAAGGGCTCCTCGTGGTGTGCGATGTTAAAGATGAGTGTCAGTCTTGACAGGTGTGTTACACATTGCAGGTCTCCTCTGTGTTATATTCCACAAGCACAATTTATCTTGGAGAACTGAAGGGTTGGCGGCACCAAGAAGACATCAGATAATCTGAAATGTATCTACCTTTATGAGAAGACCTTTGTAGAATATTGTAGAGGAAAGAACTCCAAAAGTGATTCCTCATTTCTCATCTAATGAATGGCTTTAATTAACCTGAACAGTTACGCTCTGGAGCTGTGCACACTTCAGGGAGCAGCTCGATGGCACCCTTCCTGCTGCTGGGAGAGTAGGAGTATGACAGTTCAGTTATTGCTGTGCATTGTTAATATGGTTGATCTTGGTCCTGCTCCAAGAGAACCACTAAGCAATCATGGAAAATGAAGGGTAACACATTTTTAGAAGGATTCTGGATAATTTTGGCTATAAAACAGGCTGCATAATCTTGGCAAAAAGTGGATGAATTCATTATCTGCAAATAGTGGAAAATATTATAAATGGCAGTAAATGAAATAAATGGGTGTTTCCACTGTAATATGCTATTCTCTGAGCCACCCAGAAAGAATACAGCTTGGTTTACTGGGTGGGTAGTTCTAGATGAAGTGAAGGATCATGTTCATATGCTCAAATACTTGTTTGGGACTGAGATATTTTATGCCTTTGTTGCAGAGGGAAATCCATACATTTTACATTTAAGAGGTTGTATTTTATGGCCACAGATGGATGTTGGAGTGAAGCTAAAGCTCTATATGTGCTGTATATCTGTTTGCATTCCTCACCTAACCTCAGTTTTATTTGCTCTGCTACACCTTAAGGGTTTGGAGAACTTGGTGACTCACCCTAACGGAAAGTCACCGACCCACCTTATGTGAAGAAATTGATCTTCTGTATATTTTGGATTTGTTTATGGGCCAACACTCCTGCTGTGAACACATGGAATAAAGTCTTGGCAATTTTTAGTAGAAAAAAAAAATGTTGTCCATTAATGAACAGGACCTGGCTGGATGCTCTTCATTCCCACTTCTTTGGTCTCCTTCTAGAGAGTCCCTTCATAACAAAGTGCCTAAGCCCATGAGTATCTCTGAGCACATGAATAGTCCCAACATCCAAAGGTTACTCATATCTGAGAGCATTTTGCTGGATAAGAAGCTCATTTAGGCCACATGGACTTTCCTGTTGGCAATAATGGTGATGGCAGCGGCCTCCCAGGGAGGCAGCAGCCCTGGGATGGAAGCCCTAGGCTGTGTTTGGGGAAGGCAATCCCAGCTCCCACTCTGTGTCATTCTCTTCAGCAAGGTCGAGGTCTGACTGCTCACCTCAGCGTGCCACTGGGTGACTGCTGGTTTTGCTGGGAGCCAGCACCAAGGATGAATTGGTTGACTGTGCCATATTTTTGTTATTAACAACTCAAGCCTTCATCAAACAGCCCCGTTGGCTTTGTCCTCTTGCCTTGCAGTGAGGCACAAAAACAAAGGTGCCAGGTTCTGTTGATTATAGGGTTGTTTTGTTATACTATTTGTAGGTTGTTATTTTTACTTCTTAATCAGATGGTTACTGTTCTAGATGATACTTCTGCTTCCTTCTGTATTGCTTAAATAAGAGTTGCCTCCATAGTGCCTGTATTATATGCCTGTTAAGGAAGGTGTTTCCTCATATACTTGGATAAGATCATGGGTATGGCCACAGCAGATAAGCTGCCCCTTTTCCCAGGAGCAAATACTATTACAATTTACTGTTTTGCAAAGAAAAAAAATGCACACAGAAGCAAATAACTGTCTGCACCCATGTTCACATCTGGCTTTTTATAGACATGCATATACTTTATGTATGCATATGTATTTATATATATATTATAAGTTTGTGCACATGTATATTTGAGTGTGTTTATCTAGTTGATTTTAACTAGGTGAGCTTAAGAAGCTCTCACTGGCCTCAGAGGTATTACTGACTCTACTGGTATTTTTAGTTTAGGGATGGATTGAATGTACGGCCACTGCTTGTATACATTTATTTAGTGTGCTGTGCATGACCAGATCTCTGTTCTCATGCCATGTCTGCTTTTGCAACCTTGCTCCTGCATTTATAAACAGCTGCGCTCATAATCCTGGGAGTACAAATAATTGCGACTAAAGAGGTGAACGTTTATAGCTGGCCTTTTCAAAGGAGTCTAAGGGAGTTAAGTACCCAAATCTCACTGCATTTGGTTACCTAATTCCTGTGGCCTCTTTGAAAATTCCAGCCTTAATTAACTAATTCAATCAACTATCTGTGAAGCAGCGGAGACGTAACACACTAAATCCAGGCAGTTTTGGTTGCACAGGAGCTACCTGAAAACTTTTCAACTGAAACTTTAAAGGCTTCATTATTGGCTGACGTTATCCAGTGATTCCAGTGAATCAAACCGCAGTGTGTAACAAGCATTGCTATCCATCCTCATGTTTAGTGTGGCTCTCAGGGTCGTTGAGTTGACTACTTTATGTGTTTAGACTTGCTAACAAGGGTGGATGGTAAAAACTTCACAGGCTTTCTTTAGGCATCATCTCCACCTTTAGATGCTCCTGGGAATTCCTTACTGAGGCTGCAGGAGGGATAGCTCCTGTGAATGTTCCCACAGTGTTGGACAAACACTGAGCCACATCAGTGCCACTTTCAGTCTGTGCCTTGGTGGCACCTTAATCCATCTGTGTTTGAGGAGGTTGGTGTTCAGGGAAAAAAACAAACAGCAAAGAAACAACATGGAATGAAAAGCTTCTGAGTCTTCACATTACCCTGCCCAATATTTATTTCTATTCCATAATAGCTTTGCCTTCTTGCATTTTTTTTTTAAATCCATGTTCCAAAAATCTTTGATGTGGGTGTTTTTTTTTATTTTCTTCTTTGAAAGCCTATTCAGCTAAGTATGGAAAGCCACAGTTTTAACAGTTCCCCTGTTTGTTCAGAAATAGTATCGTTCATAGTTGGCATCAGAAGGAAGACTATACTGAAGTCCAAATTTACTCCTATTAAATTAAACCTAATTGAAAAAAGGCAAAGACATTCATTAACTAGTTAAACAAACGGTATTAAATTTACTTTTTTATTTAAAAGAAGAAAGAAAACAGTTTTAACTGAAGCAATGTAAGTGGAAGAGCAGCTATTAAAACGTGATGGAAGAAGTATGCGGTGTTGAAAACTTAAGAAGAAACAACAGACATGTATAACAGTAAAAGAAATGTACCTTCTTGGCCATTTCTTTTCTCTGTTATTGTGTCAGATGTTTCTGATTTGAATAAGAGCTTTCCTTCATGTCCCTGAGCTTCTCCTTCCATTTGACTTTACACTGAAGTCATAAACCTGTTGTCATGGGAACCACTGTGACATCACAGATGTAGCATTAACTTCACCACAGGGCAAAATAAATGAGTGTGATGGCCTGTGAGGAGAGAGAACCTTTGTTTGAACCAAAAGCCAAGCTTATCCGAGTCTTGGCCCGGAGCCCGGTACCCCAAGAGGCTTCAGTGGGATCCCAGCCCTGTGCTGGAGGCACAGAACAAACACCGCCTTGTAGCCAGAGACCCTCTCTTGGAGCTGGTGGTCTCTGCAGACAGGACATGACACAGAAGAAAGGAAGCATTATCAGCTGGGCTTCAAGATTGGAAAACTAAGGAAAGGAGAGAGTAAGCAACTTTACCCCAGGTCACAGAGAAGATTTGAGACAGAGCCCAGAACTGCACTCAGATAACTCAGCAGGAGCTGCTGGAGATGCCGAAATGCGGGAGTCAGAGCCTGTTTTTACATATCAGTTCCTGGAAGTCTTTCCCAAGCTCTCTTCAAAACTGAGAAAATATGCAAAAGGCAATAGAGCTTGGGACAAGTTGAAACACTGCTGCAAGCCTTCTAAACAGTTCAAAATGTCTTTCCCCTCTAGGAAAGTTTGTTTTAGGAATCTTCACCACCACATTGAAGTCTTCCATGGCAGTGTTCCCATGTTCATCCATGGGCCCAGGATTCCACCCGTGGCTTTTGAAGAGCAGCAACCAACACCTTGAGCTGCATTCAAGTGTAAAGAAGGAGCAGGTCTTTTACAGACCATAAACACAACAGCTCTTATGGCCAACCTGACTAATTAAATGGTCTCAGCAATTCCTACATTTTGCTAATGACCTTAAGAAGTTTGTCTGAATCTTTGATTGCTGCTGCTGTCAGGGGGTGACACTGATCCCTCACGGGTTATGGGTGGCACAGGTGGCCTGTTTCTGAGGATGGGTACAAGCAGTGGATTACTCCACTTGCTCCATACTTGCAGGGGGAAATTACCATTTGGATACTGGCCCACCAACCTGGGCACCTTCTGTTTTGTGGCTGGCTGAGCTATCAGGTCAGATGCTCCATTAGTCAGTGTAAGGGCAGTGACCCCATTAGACAAGATGTTTTTGCCCACCCTCTTCCCCCCACAGACACACAAAGGCTCCAGCTTTACAGGAGTTGAGTGGGAAGGTGCCACACCACACCCATGGAATTGAACTCCTGTGGACTTTAATGAGGAGCTGTGTGGCTGAATCCCACGCAGCTCTCAAACTGGAGGGGTTAAATGCATTTTGCTTTTGCCTGTTAGTCTGTGGTTGAGAAAAAAAATATCCCATGTGTTTTAAATTGTTTTAACTGATAAGTCTGGCCAGCAATTGAGAGTAAATCACAGTATCAGTGCACACCCACAGCCTGCATTGATGTATGTCTACATTTTAAAGTGACTTAAATGAGTCATGGGAGCAGAGTTTTAATTAGAAGGATTGAAAGTGTCAGAATTTCCTTAAATCTTTTACAAAAAAAGACCTACCCCTCCACTACACTTTTGTGGGTAATAAACAACTGTGATTTGTGTGATAGAATTTCAGGGAGAGTTTAGCTTCTGGAGTGTAATTTTTGACTTTGAATGCTGAATTTTTATTAAGATACGCAAAATGTAAAGCTGGTACTTTTATCCCAGTAATTGTTTTATCATCTAAAGTTATCAATCTCTGTGACTGCAATAGCCCTTATATGAGAAGAGGCTTGTGCAACACATGACAGAAAAATAAAGGCATGTCAAAAAACACAATCAGAATATCACAGCACTTGAGGCCAAACCACATATTCATTAATCTAGCAAAAGTCTTTATGAAGGTGTGTAAGCAGTGAATTGGTGAAAGCTGAAGAGTCATGTTAATTCTTGATTAAATGAAATGGTGGCTGGAATAAAATCTATTGTTTAAAGTCTAAATTCTCAGTGGAGCCACCTTGTCAATGTATGATAGCCTGATGAAGTGTCAAACTGAAAGGTATCAAAGAGTGAAAGGTATCAAACACAAAGGCAAATAAATAAAATACAGACATGGTGTTATTATACAATCCATAGAAAGAGGAAAGAAATTTACATGTGCAAACCTGAATTTGAGTTGAGTGGTATCCACAATTCATTTATATTTGGTTTATGACAATATTTAGCACTCAGGGTTCAGCAGAGAAGATTTGCTCATGAAGAGCAAATGTTAAACTGAAAAATGCGGACCAAAATCCAACAAGTATGACCATTTGATTTTAATATTCCACATTTAGAAATTGCTTATCTATATGGACAAAAATCTTCTCCAGATTTAGAATTGATGCTGACAACATTAGAGAGGGAATGCTGAGCTTTCAGTCTTAAGGCAGTACCTGACTGTAAAGACAAGGATGAGTCCTCTGTGGGAATTAATTTCCTGCATATTGCAGCAACTGAGATTTATCAGTTCCTCAGAAAGATCTGTGTTGACCCCTCTAGGAGATACCATATGATGCCAAGCAGATTGGGTCAAATCCTATGGGGCAGCTGAACTGTTCTTAAATTATTCAGCCTGGAAACAAACACTATCCTGGGTAATTCGGGTCATTACCAGCTCCTGGTGAAGTAAAATGATGTACTGTAGAGATGGGTTTGTCAGAGAAACTTAGAATTTTCCAAATCTTAATGAGAAAGATGCATTAAAAAGCTTGAAATAAATACCATGTGAAAGTTTAAAGGGAGAGACGCTATTATGAATTTATTTGCTCATCTATAATTAAGACTTACTTTTTCCTGCAGCAATGATTCTTTCTTTAACATGCATAATCATTGTACTGTGTAATGCATTTTCTAGGGCGTGGTGATATTCCTTGTCAGCCAGAAGAGCAGTGCCAGCATGAGCAGCCACCTACCAGTGCTGGAACTAGCAAAGGGTTGTATTTTCCCCACTCCTTATATGACCTGCAAAACTGTGTGAAAGATCAGCATAAAGAAGTACTTAACCAGTTCAAAGTGAAAATCTGTTTTGATTGTGTTGGCTTTTGGGAAATGTAGCTTTTTTTTCCTGGAAAGCTGGGCTGATTATACACCCACAGCTCTGTAGCCAGCCCTTCAGACCAAGCATTTTCTTTATGTGCCTGTCTTCGAGAGCCCCCAAACTATGTTAATTTTATTACTAAAGTTAAACAGATACATCTCAATTTATGAGTTTTTGCAGTCAGTTCCTATGGAAGCATCTGTGTGGATTGGCCATAAATGAGAACATTGCCAGTTGGATGGAGGAAAGGAGAGTGTGGAAATGTTTCTGCTGGGTTAAGAGCAGTTCTTCTTTGCTCAGTTTCCCTTCCTAGGCTTTAAAGAGGAACTAGAGGAGTGTCTGTATTTTATCATTAGTGTGTACAAGGAAAAAGGATTCTCTGGAAGTTGAACACTTTTTCTAAAAAGCTTTTATGACTTGGAGCATCCAATGCCAATATTTGTGAGAACCAAATCATGGGGAAGGACAAAACAAAGACCTGTCAAAAGAAGGAAACTCATTTCTTGTATGCTGCTGGCTGTGCCAGCATATGTGATGGCCATGATGTCCAGCCCAGAGATTGTGATTCTTGTAGGAAAACCCATGTATTTCTATAGTAACCACTGCTGTGCTGTCTAAAAGTACTTTAACATGTAGGACTGTGCTGTTCTAGCAGCTGGTAGCAGGCAGTTGTCTCGTACAGCTTGGATTTGCATGTAGCCACAAAAAAGCCACTTTTATTTTTGTTTGCCATTTTCTGAAATGGAAGCAGGTATTGCATTCCCAACTTCTTGCTGGTGCCACAGATTTATCTTGGTTCATCCTGGGGTTATAAAGCCCCACCTAGAAGTCTGGCCTGTGGCCAGTGCTAGAGGGGAGCTGTGGAGCAAACCTCAAGAGCCTTCTTGAGGTGTTTGTTTTTCTTTGCAGGCAGAGGGGCAAAGAAATAAATAGATGGGAACCCAAAAGGACGTGTTGAAGGCTGGTTTGGGGCACCAAAAATTTCCTGATGGCTCAAAGGCAGCGATTTTTGAAATACAGATGCTGAGAGGAAATCGTGGAGCTTTAGTCCCACGCAGAAAGGTGATCTGGTAGAAGACACTTGCAGGGAACAGAGAGAGAAGACTGAAGAGCATTTAAAAAAGCCATATGTGAACCTTAGATTTCAGGAAGAAACCTTAGGTCCTGTGAATAAGCCTGGCTAACTTTGACTGTTTTGCTAAATAATGGAACTAAACAGAAGGACTAAAATTGTTCTCAGGCTTTTGGATTGACATATAATTTTGAAGACTAGTTTGGCCTTGTCTTGTTTTATAAGCAAAAGGGTGGCTGTTATCACATTCAAATTCCATTTTTAAGAAACATCAGATAACTCAATTTCTCTCCTTTCCATTTGCTTTTTTAGCAAAACAAGTTTCATATGGGTTCTGTAATGAATGAGCTGGAGCGAGTCAGTAAAGGTGGCTGTGTTTTGACTGCTGCAAACTGTGTATTGACACCCTGCACTGTGCAGAGCTGGGTCAGTTTGGCTTTAAAGACTCTTGGACGCTTTCAAGGTAAGAAAGAAGAATCACTGCTTCTGACTGAGAACCAGTTTGGACATTCTTAATACAAAATGAAGGTATTTGTATATGGGTTTTACTCTGTTTTAAGTTCACTCTGCCTTTTCTGTGCAATAGCTTTTATGTGTTGAAGGTCCCTAGAAGTGTGTGAGTTCAAAAAAAACCCAACAAAAAACACATCCCAAAAGATTTGTTTCCTAGTTTGCTCCTGTGTAGAAGAAAGGAATTAGCTAAATACATAACGAAAAACTTAGGATAAAACTCCACAACACTCAAGCCTTACCCCCCAAATAACAACATAAACAGTGAAGTCCACATAAGGGCTGATCAGTTATCACCTCTTTTTTTTGTTCTGTTGGCAAATGCACAGTTCAGGGATGGGTGTCTGTTGCTCCTGAAGCAATTACCTGTGCAGGTATGGGAAACCCTTCTTCTTGGAACTCAGATTATCATTTCAGCCTTCCCATGAAGAGATAGCCTTTGTTGCATATTCTCAGAGCCGAGATGGAGACGATCAGGTGATGGTTCACTCTGTTGACACAGATCCTTGGACATGTCATTTAAGGGCTGTCTGGAACCTGATTTACATGAATGTAAATCAGGAATTGCCTCCAATGAAACACAGGAAGCAAGTATAATATAAACAGCCTGCCTTTTTCTCCTAAATCGATTTTCTGTCTCTAAAGTGGGGGGTATTCATGAATCTTTTCTTTAATGGGTTCTTGATTGCTTGTGCAGAAGAGAAATGCTATGGTGATAATCTTCAAAACAAAGCCTACAGCCATTTCCACTTTCTTTGTTATCATGCTAATAGACTTATTTCATTACTTTAAGTAATGAGAAGTTCCCCTGGCTGTTTTATCCATAATTAATCACAGCGTTTCTGGCTTAAAAACAACTTCCTTCGTATGTTTAGCTGTTCATTATTGCCCTTTAGTTAGTTCCATACAATGTTTTAAATTCTGGGTAAGTCAATGATTTTTTTGTTTAGCTAAAGGTATGCTTAGACCAACGCCCTGAACTCCACAGAGACACCATCCCAAATTAATTCTCCAGGTTGCAGCTGCATGATCTTGCTAAAGAAGTGAGTAATATTTTGACATTTAATATTAAATGAGTTATCTTTGAAAAATGCTTCCCTGCCCCTGGTGTACCTCAGGCAAATGGAAACATGCTTAACGTGCATAATGAAACCTTGGTAATGGAAAAAATGGGGAACAGGGATGATCTATCAGCATCCAGAATCTGCAGGACACAAAAACTGATGGTTAAATGATGGTGAGGTTAAGACATAAACTAATCAAAGTGATTGCATTTAATTGAGGCCCCCTTAACAATACAGCTGTAATTATTCTTAATCCCCTGCAAGTGTATAAAAAGATTTATGGCAAATGTTTGATTTTTTCAGCATTGGAAATTAGTTTATGAGATTTTCAGTGGCACTGAGCACATTGGATTTTCCAGCAACTGACTTAAGAGAGAATTTCATGCTCTTCATTTCCTTTTCCTCAAATTATCTCTCCCTACTTTGGCCACCAAGCTACACCATTAATTCCAAAATTTACTTTTAATTTTAACAAAAATAAACAATCTGCTGATGTTGCTTGAGGAGTTTTCTGGAATTGCAAGCCCTGAGATTATGGTAGGAAGAGTTTGGACTTCATTACTTATCTGTCAAGTATGTGCTTGGCTTGAAAGGCAGAGGTTAGGTAAAGAGTTGAGGTCTGAAGTAAGCATATAACAATTTTTCTGAAATACATCATCACTCCTTGAGGACATTTTGCATAATTCCCTAATTGTGAGCAATTCAGCTTTCCCAAACCTTTGCCAGTGAAGCCTTTACACCATCACATGCCATCTTTTGTCTGCATCTGTATCTGGCTTTATCTGCACGTATCAATGCTGTGTTTCCGGTAAAGAACATTATTGCATATGCATCTGCCTGACTCAGAAACCTGTGATCTGTGTGTTATTAGCAACTCTCTCAACAGAGCAACTGATTCACCTCTTAAAAAATGTCTGTATCAGAATATCCGAAATTTTCACAGGGGCTTTAAAGACATTTAAGGCCCAGTTCCATACCAGGTGCCGAATAGGCTTTGTCTGAGCAGGTCTAATTCCCATTGTTTTCCTGAGTGGTTGTGATTGTCGGCTACTAAACCACTTGGGGCCATTAGGGAGTTCAGCTCTTCCTCTTCAGATACTGCATGCTAGATAATTTTCCCTCAGGTTAATTGATTGCCAATCAATTTAAGGTAATTCAGACAGTTGTAGTAACTATTCCCCAGATGCTTGTTCGAAGCTGTAAATATTTACTGCTTGTCTTAATTGTCTTACGGGCAAGCAAGATGGAAAAAACACCATATAGGAAGTCTTTTAAGCAAAGGGTGTTTTCAGCAGGCAGGAGGAATAGATGGAGTAAGATACAAAAGGATAGTCACCACCAAACAGGAAGCTGCTTAGTCTGATCCATTTTTAAAGTTTAATGATTAATGTTGCAGAAAGAAAAAAGAAAAGTTTCTCAAGTTGTTCCTATTAAGAGGAAATTGCCTTGGTGGGACACACTTTTATCCAGAATATTTTAAGTAAAGCAAAGGTCCCGTCACTGTTTGCTATGTCAAATTTATGATGTCTGCAGTATAAGTCTAAACAAGGAAAAAAGGCTGACTGAGCACAAAATTAACATATTGTGGCCCTTATGGATTATATTAGTCAGGAAATAAGAGAATTACATAGAACAGTGAGTAAACTGCTTGGCTTTCAGGCCTGGAACTGTTCATTTTTAATAACAACAAAAAATTAGAAATGTTCTGGGAGGATCAGACCTTTGGAGGACAACCTGGAGCACTTCACTGCCCGTGTGCTGGCCCACTGGGATGCACATGATGTTGACTGGGAGAGCTGGAGCCTCTCAGTGAGCAGAGGGGAAAGAATCACACAAGGAGAAGGGCTTGTACTGCCACTGCCTGCCCTGTCCCTCACGGGGGACAGTCAGGGATCCACTGCTGCCAGTGCCTCCAACTTTGAGAGCCCTTTTGGAATTTCAGACCAATGGGGGAGAGTGGAAATATTCTGGCAGTCCCACTGAGAACACCGAAAGCAAACTGGGTCACTCGGGGTCTCAATTTAAAGCATAACTGGTGGTGAATACAAACATGTGCCCAAGTCTGGAGTCCACAGCTGCTGAATCCTGCTCAAGTACCACTTCTTTGGTGATGCCTGTGAGAAAGGAGCGAGCTAACAGAAACAAAGTGGATGCTAGATAAGACCAGCAGCGGGGAATGCGTATTCTTATGTAACACAGCACCCAACACACTGCTGAGACATTGCAAAAGAACTAACGCATCTCCAGGTTATTCCCTTCAAAAATAAAAACTAAATAGCAGAGGATGTTGTTTGCTTTAATACCAGTCAATATGTAAATAATTTCAGTTTTGTCTTCTGATTCTATTTCTGTGGTCAAGGACTAAGCAGGATTTAAGGATTTAATTTTATGATAACTAGAGCCTGTTTTCTGTTTTTCTTAGGATGAGTTTGTTACAGAATCTCTTTTTGCTTAACTGTGATGGAATATGAAATTACTAGGAACAGTGTGCAGAGAAAGTTTTCCCTCCAAAACTCACTGCCTATTGGAAAAGTAGTTTGGAACTTTCCCAACCCTAGTTGGAAAAGCAGGGCTAAGGATAGGACAGTGCATCATTCAAAAGCAAAGAGCATTAGACTTCCTGAGTCACCTACAGTTGAAGCAATGAAGTACTGAGAAATGCATCTTGAAACAAAAATCTGGGCCAATTTAATAGATGAAAATCAAACATCAGAGCTGATCTGATGAGTGCAGTATACAGCTCTGCCACTGATTACTTTCAGCCAGTTTTTCATTTTGATTTGGTTTGAAAAGTCTGGTAGAAGTGGTAAGGATTCCCACAGCAGGTCTTGGGTTTGGAATGATAATTTCAATAGTAATAATTCGATTCCAAACCTTGGATCCACTAGAAAAATGCATAATCCTTGAATTGTGAAAACAGCCTATCTGACCTCCAGGCCTGCTTGTTAATTATCACACCAGTTAAAATTCTGCATTAATTTTCAAGAACCCCCAGCATTTTCATGTTTGAATCATGGCTGTATTAGGACAATGTGTTTCCTTCCCACCCTGGCTGGAAAATTCTGCCCTTCCATCCCAGCAACACCTCAAATACTGGTGTGCATATCGTACCCACCGCTGGCTTTTTAATGGCTTCACTTCCACCTTGTGGGTTGCATGGACAGAGTCTCCAGACCCTGACTGAAGCCTGAATCCCTCCTGGATGTGAGTAATGTGCATTGCCACAGGTCGTCCCGCTGACGCAAGTCCCAGGATCCGGTGACGCCGATGAGATGTTTGTGCCACAGGGAAAGTTGTCCGTGCCATGGTCAGGACATGTTGTGGTTTGTTGGATATCATTAAGCCAAGAAAATTCAGAGAGGACTGGCAGGGTTTCAGACTCACCTTTTCAATGCTAAATTCCTTCCTCTTGTCTTCACTAAGCCTCTGCTGCAATGTTATTGTGGGATGAGTGAGTAATAGCAGCAATTGATTCAAAATAATACCAAATCAGGAGCACAGGGTTTTCATTCACCAGTTGCTTCATACATTATTAGTACAGTTAAGCACAGTTATCCCTTGCTTTTTGTCATGTGAAGAGTGACATGTACCTGGAAGGAGAAGGACTCAAATGCTGATGTATAAAAGCTTGTGTAGGAACTTCTTCACTAAGATAAACTTCATTAAGATAAATTTCATTGAGATAAATTTCACTTAAAACTATTGCAGAGAAGTCTGAAATTGTAAACATGAGTGGCTATCAAGAAATATTTCTTGGTCATTTTATTTAGGTCATTATTCAGGAGTTTTGCACTCCTGAGGGTTCGTCAAGAAACCTTTAGAATATAACAATTGAGGTTTTGGTGTTCTGAGGGAAATTTTGTTTCTGATTTTCAACACACCAATTTGAGAAGTGTGGAGGGGTTTGTTAAGTGTTTTGATATTAATATATGGGCATTTATATATATTAATATGTGGGTTTAATAAATTTTTTCAGTCCAACAGAGAGAAAATTCTCCAGCCCTCAGTGTATCTTCACTTAAGAAAGGGGCACGTGGTCAATGATTTAGATGGCATTGGTGACATGAAACAAGCATTGACTCTCATAGACAGAAACAACTGTTAATTTACTTTTATCAGCTCCACATGAGAAAGAACAGCCTTTCAGTGGGTGCTGTCAGGACATGTCTATTCTGTGCAATTCTCTCATTGCTCTTGAAATCATAAAGCTGCTGCTTTCAGATCATCAGTGTCTGGGGACATAACATCTTATACTCTGGATGTGCTGGAGAAAATCTCTTTTTTAGAGGTGAAGAAATGGATGCCTTTCTGCTTTGTATTTTGTTAACTGAACCGAGCTATTAGAAAATAATCTGGTTGAGCAGGAACTGAAGCAGACATTTTCTGTGTCTTTCAAGAATATGTGAACCTCCCAAATTACATCCACATTTTGGCACGCAGCGGAATATATATTTTGGATTACAATATGACTTTACCCTGCACTTTCTTTTTGTTCTAAGGATATTTTTGAAACAAAAGGTAGTGTTTTGAAATGAAAATACCTTGAAATTTCATTACTTTGTTTTTTTCATAAGTATGGCTAAATGAAATATTTTGGCACTTCTGGACTAGATCTTCTAATTTTGAAAATATTTTCCTCTGGTGAATCCAATATATATTTTGAAAAAGACATTTTGGATAGTTATATTCCTTCTATTAATCACTATTCAAAATCATGCAGTCAAAATTTTAAACATTTGCAAATTATTCTGAGTCACTGAGCTATGATAATGGAGTAGTAGATAATACTCATAATCCTTTGAAAGGAAAATGATGTGTGTCTGTTGGCATATAAATTTTTAATGCAAGAGTTAAGGTAATAAAAAATATGTAATAGGAAAAATGAAAATTTAAAAGTGTCTGAAAAAAAGAGATTTTCAGTGAAAACTTATTCAGCCTTCAGGAGGAAAGTTGTAGAAAATGGAGTCGCTTGAAGTAGTTTTATTTTCAGGAAGGAAGAGCAGTGAGGGGCAGAGGCCCAAGATGGACTTTGCTTGCCCACTGCTCCATGTTACATTACTCCAAATATTCCTGAGAGCTGCTCAAGCTGCTGTTTAGCTGCTGTTAGCTCATGGAATATCCAGGCAAGGTGTGCCTCTGGATGTGGCCTGTCACCTCCTGGTAACTCAGGGCCCTGACCCAATGCCAGAAGGGAAGAGTCAAATCAACATCATTGAATCTCTCAGGGCCCATTGCAAACTCACCCGGACAATAACAATAGTATCTTATGGCTTTACAGGCTCCAAGTAGGTCCTGTTTGAGATCCACAGTTTCCTCTTGGCCCCCCCATTTATCCTGACATATCCCATGAATGGAAGTTGGCCCATCTTCTTTTGAAGGGCTTAGTTCATAGTCCTGGCCAAGGCCTGGCATAATTTCATGAAGTTGTTAGTTATGCTACTCTGCATTTTAGAATTTTTGATGCCTTTGCTGCCATACTCGTTCTGTTGCTGATTTCCATCCTGCAAAAGCTGAGGAACAAAGAGGTGGTGAGAGATTGTGGAGGAGCTGGGAGTTTGCACCCTATCTTTGCAGTGGAACTACCCTCTGTAGTTCCAGGCCTTTGTAGCTGAGGGTCCAGGAGTCGTTCCTTGGACAAAGCACCTGAATTTGTTAATAGCCATAGAATCACAGAATGGTTTGGGTTGGAAGGAACCCTAGAGATTATCCAGTTCCAACATCCCCCATTAGACTAGACTGCTCCAAGCCCCATTCAACCTGGTATTGAACACTTCCAGGGATGGAGCATCCACAGCTTCTCTGGGTAACCTGTTCCAGTGTCTCCCCAACCTCGCAGTAAAGAATTTTTTCCTAAAATATAATCTTAATCTCTCCTCATTCAATGTTGTCCCCCCCTTGCTTTGTCACTATCTGCAAATGTAAAAAGTTGATTCCCTCTTCTTCATAAGCCCCCTTTAGGTACTGGAAGGTGCTGTAAGGTCTCCCCAGAACTTCTCCAGGCTGAACAATCCCAGCTCCCTCAGCCTGTTTCCATAGGAGTTATTAATAGTGTTGAGGGAACTTGGGCCGAGACAGGACTCGAGGAACTGGCACAATAACACTAAATCTTGCCTGAGCAAACTAAGAAATGTCATTGTGGGAAAAATGTTATGAAGGCAATTACTGTACCTGCTCATTAAGTGTGTGTGTGTGGGAAGCTGGGCCAGGCAGCAGGGCTGGGTGTGACAGGAGGCTCCCAGAGGAGACATGCAAGGCCAGTGGCAGCACAGAGGGGAAAGCAGGTGCAGCCCTAAAGGCTGAGAGCTGTGACTCTGGCACACCTGAGAAGTAGGCAACCTTGAAAGGCTGAGAGGGAAGAGTTAAGATCAAGCAACATTGGCAGGAAATTCGCCCCCAGGGCCAAACATGCAGCAAGGGAGATGGGGGTGGCACAGATATGTTTCCTTCTCTACCTTCCACCCCCACCACATGTGCTTACTGCATGTTACAAGCTATAAACAAATCTATTTAGACTGAAAAATAAATTTCTTTTGTCCATCCTGAAATTTGGTTGGGTTTAGTTCTTTTTTTTTTTTTAATGGTAACAAAGAAGAAAAAGTCGCATTCAGGAACATTTGGCACACTTTGAAAAGTTTTATTTTTTAAAAAAACCCCTTCTTTTACGTGTGGAAAGCTCTTCAAACTACTAAAAGCCATGACCTCCTCAAGGGACTTTCATTAACACCCTTTTACCTTTGCTGGACCACTTTATAATATCTCTCCCTAGAATTTTCAGAATGATTTAGGGCCCTGACCCAAAGCCAGTGGGAAGAGTCATATCAGCTTCAGTGAATTAGGTCCTTAGAGTCCTTTGCACAGCTGCCAGCTCACTAAACAGGGTGTAATATGCAGGCTAATAAGCTACTTAAAAAACATAATGTGAGCATAATTCTCCACTTCATTACATTGGTTTTACACGCCGCTAAAAGCCGATGGAGTTCCACTGGTGGAAAACCAGGGTCAGAGAACGGAGGCTCCCCCCCTGTGTAAGCCTTTTAAAACTGGTTTCAAAGATCAGAGGCAGTTAGTCCATATCATATACGAGTGCTGGGCCTGATCCAAAGCTCACTGTACTCCACTGGAGCTGTTCCATCAGGCCCTAGGGATATGTATGTCTATGTGCACAGATGGGGATGTGCCTCTGTGTCAATCCATCCCTGCAGTTTATCTGTTTTTACCATCCCCATCTCTGCAGTGACTAAGAGCCTGGGTGACTGAGGTTAAGCAATATGTAAAGTCCCCAAAGCCTTGATCTAATATATACTTGCTGATCCTGTAGTATAAAAATAAATGTAGGTTAGCCTATGATCAGTGGGACATATACATTCAAGCATGCAGAACACACACACAGAAAGAGCAGGGCTGTTTTCCATCCAGTTGGACAGGTTGTGCCATTGGCAGGACACAGCAAACTGCTGCCAAACAGGCATCTCCCATTTTTTAATTCTCAGGCTCTGTTTTTATATGCTGCTGATGGATATCGGATGAATTGCTCATTGTAAATCAATAATACTTCATCTACAGATTAATGAGGAACTAAAACTGTTTCTAATAAATGTTTAAATGCTTAGCATTTTTCAGAAACCAAGCCTTTTATGAGGAATCCTTTTTTTTTTCCTGTTAGGCAAGAATGGTATACAAACATTTGGGATAGCCTTGTGAATTGATGAAAAGGGAGAGGGAGAGCAAATGGACAGGCACGTTTTATAGCTCTTTGCTTTATAATTTCAGCCATGTTGTGCAGACAACAGAGTTATAACAATCAGTAGATAAGATGCACTATCTGTTTGAGTGAAAATGAATGCTTTTCAGAAAAGCAACCTTACTATTGAATAGTATATTCTCTGTTTCAGATTGTGTCCTACTGAAAAAGTTCTCTGGAAACTGCAAGGAGGAGAAAAAATTTCATGGTTTGCCTCTTTGGAGTGTCTAAGCCTGAAGTTTTGCTTATTAAAAAAAAAAAAAAAGGTGTCAACTTAGGATTTTTTTTCCCCCCTAGTTTTGTATTTAGGAATTCTCTCTGTGAAGTAATGAAAGATGAGGGTGAGAGATGAATTTGAAATGAATGGGACAGAAACAACTGATTTTTATAAGGAACAAATGTTTTATCCTCCTGAGGATCTATATGAAGTGAAATTGTGTGTCAAAAGTAGCAAAGCAATACAGTGGTCAGTAAACTGCAAACCTTTGCTGTTCATCAAACAAAGAAAAGCAATGAAATGTTCTTAGAATTTCCTCTTTACTGTGCGAGGAATGAAAATAGCCCAAAATAATGTGGTGGGTGAACTGTATACACCAGGCAATAAACTAAACTTCCTGTCTCTAACAAAAGGCTTCTCTTTATAAAGTGCCAGCACTTTTAACTGCAAAACATTGGTATCCAATTCTCCTTTAGCTCTTCAAGAATGTCTTCTGAGAAGTTTGTGATTTGGCATTTGGCATTTAAATTTTTGGCTATTTTCTTCTTTTTTGGAAACATAATCTGCTGATAGATGAAGAGCATAAGCTGTACTGTTTGGAGGCCTGGATTCCAAACATTTTGGAGAGCAAACCACTGTCAACCTTTGATCCATCATGCAGACCCCCTGCACAACTGCATAGAAGTGAATTTATAGATTTTGTTCTTTTGTGTGTTTTTGTGGGCTGATTATGGACCTACTTAAGCACTCACATTCCATAGTTTGAGTTATATAAGCTTGGAAGTTCTTTTCCCCCTTCCTGATCCCGCGAATAATTCATATCTCCTTGTCAATCATATTTAGTGATAGTGGAGTCTCCTAGTCAAAAAAACCCTCCATGTGTCTCTTCCACCAGTTCCCTATCAGTGTTCCTTTGCTTCAATGATAGATTGACCTTTTTTCCTGAGCAAAGGCTTTTAGATTTGTGCACTCATGATTGTATGTATTTCCCCTCAAAAGATGATTCTTTTTTCCTGGAATAACACAGGAGAATATACTGCTGAAGACTGAAGCCTGCCAAAATGTTAAGTCTGTCATCTTCCAGTGATGGTTTTGGAGGTGCTGACACCTGTCTTCTGTAGAAATTTATCTGTTTTTGTCACCACAGCAGCACAGGTGACAAGAACTGTTCTGTAGAATCCAGTGGGCAATCGAGTTTTACACACAGGCCTAAATTGGATACACATGAAGTTGTAGTTCCCCGTCTTCAAGAGATGCCTTGAGCTGAATTAAACCATGAATTGGCAAAGGGTTGTCAGGGGGCACTTGGGAGGGGCAGAAGATCTCAATCAGTGGAGAGTGGCATGACCCGGAGCATCTAATGGTTTAAATCGGCACAGCTGGAGGGGAAACTGCTTTTTTTTCTCCTGGAAAAGCACCCTCCGAGTTGCTCCTTCAAGAGCAGGTTTAGATTGTGCTTTAGGAATGAGTTTTGTGCTGGAAAAAGGCCTGTTCCAGGTAAGCAGTTTTCATCTTGATATTTGCTTGCACAACTAAGTTGTTTTAAGATGAATCTATATGAGGCTGGAGTACATGGGAAACGTTTTGTAGTTTCACTGACCTGTGGGGGAGAGAAACTGGAAAATGCGTCTGTATTGTGTCTGGAGTGGCTGAGGATTAATTATTTTGTGGGTTTGTGTGTTGTTTGTTTGTTTGTTTGTTTTTCCTTGTGTGGCTTACACTTAAGTTGATACTCAGGGGTGGTTGGGTTGTGGGTTCAATGCTGGCTGGAGCTGCAAAGAAGGAGGTTAGGGTAGACCTGGAGAAGTGGCTGCTGGCAGGCTGAGATCAGCTTGGCCTTGAAGTGCAAGGATTGGTTTTCTGGACCTTCTCTAAAGCCTGGGATGCTTGCAGGAAAGGTGCTAGGCTTGGACTGATCCTCTGAGGAGGGTCTCTGACTTGTCAGTGGGATCTGTGTTCTCTTGAGAGTTTGACCATCGTGAATAGATCTGTAAAACCTCTACATGCAGACTGGTGAGGTCAAAGTATTGCTACCTGGTTGTGCCAGTGCAGGGTACAAGATGACTCCAGGTAAATAGCTGTGATAAAAATTCTTAAAATTCAACAGGGGTTTTGCTTGCTTTAAAGGAGATATTGGGATGGTGTTGCAAAAGGAGGCAACAGGTGACTAATGAGTGCTTAATTACCATGTACTCTAGGAAGGAGGCTGCTTTAAGAGAAGCACCCTGCTCTGCTGTGTCTGTTTAACTTGCCCTTTTGCTTCTTCTTCGTTATTCTCCCTTTGTATTATCCCTCAGTAGCTGTTGAGAGGAGGCAATGCTCCCCTCTGTTCCCTCATCTGTCTGTGAAGGGCTTAGAGGTATTGGAACAAGGGAATTATCATTGCTTTGAGGGGTCGAGGGGAGTCTCAGCAAAGAGTTTTCTTTCCCATGTTAAGAGTAAACATAAGGGTAGAAACAGTAGGAGCTGCCACCCCTCACAGAGGTAAGAACATGCCAATATGCTATTCCTGCAAGAGGCAGCAGATCCCACTGAGTTGGGAGCTGGTGGGAGGAGGGGCATTTTCCTGAACCACTAATTCCAGTGTAACATCCTTGGGTCTGTAAATAGCGATGACTGTCTGGGCCCTTGCACTGTAGGCTGCTGATCCTGCCTTGAGGGATGCAAGGCTCTATCTGTCTTACAGCCTGACCCAATCAATTCCCCACGTGTTC
The DNA here is from genome assembly GCF_003945725.1 of Corapipo altera. Classification (NCBI taxonomy): domain Eukaryota; kingdom Metazoa; phylum Chordata; class Aves; order Passeriformes; family Pipridae; genus Corapipo; species Corapipo altera. The sequence continues at coordinate 5,402,734 of NW_020884911.1, forward strand.
TATGGGGCAAGACAAGGCCCTAAATGAGTATCTTGAAGGCTTTTTACTGATTTGTGAGTTTGGGTGTTTTGTTTGGGTACTGTGTCCATCCTTCGAGTACATGTGCTGTATATAGAGTTGCTGGGAGCAGGGAACAGACATGGGCACTGGGAGCACTTCCAGCCCTTGGCTGTGCTGGGAGTGGAATGGTTTCCTTCTGTCTGAAGTCCAGTGCTTTGAAATTGTGTGAACAGCATATGCAGCTTGCAGGATAAAGAGGGAACACCTCGCTTCCCTATGCAACTGTATTTCTTCAGACAGTGTTTAAGGGATCCGATTTTGACCTCCCAAACACCCGTGTTAGTTGACACTGGTGAGAGTTACTTTTACTCACACACGTGAGACCAGGTTCAGTTGAAATCTCTTGGTTTAACAGCAAAAAAAGACTATCCAGCAGCATTCCTGCTTGCCTGAAATCTTCAGAGATTCATGTGCTTGGCTCAGCGTGGCTTGACATTTTTCTGCTGTTGGAATATCCATGAGAAAGAACAGCCAAGTGACTGAAGAACACAAGAAATCTTAGTTTGTCTGGCACAAACTAGTCTGCCACCATAAAAGATGAAAACATAAGAGAGGGGGGAGGCAGGAGGAGTCCACTCAGCTGTTTCAATTTTCAACATGCAGTCTGGGCTGCTTTCCTTTTGGTTATCAGGGAAAGCTAAGAAAAGTAAAACAGCGTTGCTATTCTGTGAAACAAATGCTTTAAGACAACTTAGGTCAACCAGTCAAGCTACGGACAGTTGTGGAAGGAGTTGATGTGTCTATTAATGATAGAGATCGAATTAATACAGTTTCCAAGTGTTTCATATTTAAATGTGGCTCCAAGTTTGTTGTGCATAACAGGACAAATATAACTAAGGTGGAGCTGAGCACAAGAGCTGGAGTCCAGCCCGTTTTAGGAAGCCAAAATAAACACTTAAACAATATTTTAAGCAAATACAACACTTCACGTGGACTTTTGTGCAAATTACCTGCAGTTTCTGATGCTGGCTTTTAAAAGGGTGGGGGGGGAGATGGTGACATATCCAGAAAGCTGATGAAAATACTGTGGGGTTTGTCCTGATCTTGCTGTGTAAGTCATGTCTGACTCCTTAGAAGTTCTGGATGAGCGTTGCCTGGCCTTTCTCACTGGGATGTATTAGGCTAGATTTGAATTTTTAAAAAGTGTAATGCCAGAATTTGCTGGGTGGATGCTCAAGTGAGGATCTGGCTGTGAGGCTTCTCACTGTGAGTTGCTCTGCTTGTGGTTTAGAACAAGTCTCTCTGTTTCCCACTTGCTCTTTGTCCTGAGGCTGCCAGCTCAGTACTTCTTTATCTGTTTTATTCCTCCCTCTCTGTTACACAGCTTATCTTTTCCCAACTCTACATATTCTACACTTGTCTAATGAGCTGTGTCTGTGCTTGGCATTTTTTGCTTAGGCTATAAAGTCCTTGGAGCAGATGGGTTTGCCCACTGCCATTGTTTTATCCCTTGTAATAAACATTATTGCTAATAATAAGGGATTATTGTTACCTTAAATAGGGTTTTTTTTTTTTTAAACCCAACTATAGTGTAATCTCCTCCTTTACTGTAGCTGATGACAACACTAAAGGTTTAGGATTTGCATCTTTGAAGCTTTTATAAAGCCTCATGCAGCAGGGCTCTGGTTTTTTGCAGGGTCTCAAGGTGCTACTGTTGTATTACTAATAAAGTGGTTATAAAACAAAGTTATTTAAAGCTACTTTCTGTTCTTGGTGTGTTATCTACTAAAAATCCTTACCAATCCTCTGCTTCTGCTTGTTTTGGTGTTGGTTTTTGGGTTTTTTTGTGGCTGTAAAAGCTCACTGATGTGTGCTAAGCTCTGAAGAGACACTTTAATTACTGTACATCTGAATGGCTGTCACATTAGGAGTTAAAGATCTCTATTTCAAGGAAAGAGGGATTTTTATGTTTCTAATATAAATGAGTATGCTTCAGCCTTTTTACCAAATTCAAACTGCATGGAAGGGTATTTTATAATAGACTAAGAAGGCAACATAAAATTAAGTAAAGCTGGGTCTGGTGCCTAAAAATATTTGGCAGAATTCCCTGGAAAGCCACATTTGAACATTTTTAATATATATTACAAGGCAGACAAGAATAATTATCTTCTCTTGAAGTTCCCCAAGTGAGAGAAGTGTATTGTAATGCCCTTTGAAAGAAAATAATATGAGTTGCCAAACGATTATGTTGTGGAACTCTTCCCCTCCCTGTCTCTCTTATCCATCTGATTGTATGCAAGAGAGAAAGAATATGGTACAAGTGGATCAGCTGTGCTTATGTTCCTTTTTAAAAGACAAAACGTAACACCTTGAAGTAGGTGAACCTGCCAATGCACAGAGGAGTCCTTGTAAAAAAATAGTTAAGGCAAATATTTCTACATGACTAAAGCATAGCACTGCTACAGATGAGGCACCTTTCTTACAGTTCTATTTAGTGAATAATTGGGGAAAGTCAAGTAAGTTACTCTACTTACTCTTTTTTCTCCTCCCTTCGATGTGCAGTATTCAAAACCAGGAATGTTAAAGCTCTTTTGACTTGCCTTTTTTTAGCTGCTATTAAAATGAACAGCAAAATCTTAGCAGTGGAAGCTGAGACAAAACAGTGTTAAATGAACCTTCAGCAACCATTGGTATTTTAAGGGACCTTAGTGAATGCCCAAGTACCTCAAAAATTGTTTCCATGAAAATCCCCACAGAGGTAGATGAATGGAAGGATGTACTTTTAGATGAGGCAGAGAACTTTCTTAACACATGGAGATCCTTTTAGAGGCAGTAAAAAGACTCTTAGTGACAGATATTATGGCTTTCATTTTTTTTTCAGTCTCGTTGTGCCTGTTAATAGATAGTTATGAAAAAGAACAGTTGTACCAGCCTCTTCTTGTGGAGCTTGTCTTGTCCATCATAAGCTGGTGATGAGGAGTGTAAAGGTAGCCAGAGTTAAAAAAAGATCCCCAAAAATCAAAATGTGATTCTTGGAAACTTCTTAGATGCAAAATTTACAGTTAATTTCAATGTATTTGTGATCATATCTATGGTGAATGAGGAAAACCTGAATTCTGATACTGAATTCTAGAGGAAAGGAGAAGCATGGGCCCATGGAAGGAACATGGGGATAGAGGGGCTCTGGGAGAGGCCAAATTCTCTGCTGTTGTGGGCTGGAATTGCTGTTACTTGGATAAGAAAAATTCCCTCTGATTTAGACCAGCCAAGAAAGGTCCTACAGGGTCTTGAGAGCGCTGCAGATATGTGAGCCTGCAAGTGAGGACAGAAAACTAGAGATATATGGAGGGGCAGTGAGAGAAGTTTTGGCTGCAGCATTTAAAGTCAGAAACAGGGTGGGAGGCAAAGCTGTGATGGGAGCAATGATGCTGAACAATCCCACCCTGGGAAATCTGTCTGGCTGAGGGACTGCTTTCTTAATTATTTATTTTTGCAGACCAGAGTATGTGAAATTAGACTGCCTTATTTCAAGAGGGAGGTGGGAAAGCTGAAGAGCAGTGTTTATTTGATTTAGTGGAATCTTCTATATGAATATGTGTGCGTGGTTTGTGTATAATCTATTTCAATGAAGATCATTCAGTTAATTGGGTGTTCAGGAGAGATGGTTCAGGTCAGTCAGAAAATGCTGATATACTGTCTTTCAGATGAATGTCCTTGTGCCTGGCCCGTTGCACAGAGATGAGGCACTTGGGAAACATCTGCAAATTTAACTTTTAGAAGTGTTCTAATTCAATCTGGATGGGACCAGTAAAACTGTGGTTTCATTTTATGGGTAACAAATCGATCCTCAGCATACTTCTCTGCCACACTCAAACGTGCTGCTGTGAGTGTGTAACTCTATCTGCCTCTGCCACTCGTGACAATATTCTTGGACCAGCCCAGAGCTCAGCACAGCCTGAGCACCACGTATTTATCCTCCTTCTTGGGCAGGTTTTGCAGTTGGCACCCAGCTCCGTTTTGCAGCTGTTCTTCAGCATGTGCCACAGTCGTGTTCTGAGCACACACAGTTGTGTCGCCCCGTAATGTTTGTTTGGGAGATTGGCTGAGGCTTGTCATTCCTGGTGCTGGGAGAGGACTAACTGTCTTCATGCAAATTGCAGTGATTTATGTTGCATGTGGCATTAGAGGTGCTGCAACTGCAGAGTGTTAATTGCTGTTACGGACTCAGCTCCACAAGCTTTCAGGGAAGTTGGTTCCTGGAGGCTGCCAGCAGTAGGAAAGGTAAGGGATGATGCACTGTGGTTGAGAGGGAAGGTTTGGTCGTGATGACAACTTCATTCTTCTCTCTTCCTGTCCTCTCCCACTCTGTTGGCAGAGCACAGTGTATCAGGATGGATCTAAAGGCTTTCAGGAGTTGATCAATGCTACACAAACCCCAGGATGTCCAAAATGCAGCACAGGAGAGTTCAGTCCTGCAGAGAATGGGAGGAGGAGGTGGTGCTTTCCCTATCTTTTGGGATGATGTAGCAGTTGGTTGCTTTCTACTGATGCCAAATCCTCTGCTCCACCTACCCCTCTCTGCTCCCAAATTTTATTGGCTTTGGGAAGAGGGATTCTCCAGTCAGCTGACAGTGCAGGAGCTCAGCTGCCTTAGCGGTGCCACCATGTCGGCTGTTGTACATTTCTCAAGTCCTTTTCTTTTTTTTTTAATGTGGCAGATCAGAGCTTGCAAAACAGGATGCCTTGGAACTTAAACTAGATGAAAACAAGCTACAATGAAAGTGAAAAAAAAACATATCATTTTACTACCAATTGAAAATTAGGACCAGATGAAGCCTCTGAAGCCCTGGGCATTTAATTTGCTGGAGTCGGTCACTCCTCTGTGAAACCAGCACTGGTCTGTGTTCTCTGCACATAAGTGATATCTTTTGTTTGTTTGTATTTGACATAATTGGCTGAAGAAAATAATGAGATGGATTGTTTTGGTTTTCTTGTTTGCATCAACTTTACATACAAGTGATTTACTTTGCAAGCCACTATGATAGGGTGTCCATAGTTTACATGGCTCAGAAGTCCTGTAGGACAAAGCTATCTGATGGAGTGCTGCTCTGGCTGTGGAGACAAGCTTTCTGAATAAACAGGTCAATGCAGCTTGGCAAAGGCTGGGTTGTTGTTGTTGTTTTCTCCTCTCCATTTGCATGCATATGAGTTTTTATCAGTCAGAGCCAGAAAGAGAAGTTGCTTTGCAATCCAGCCTACTTGTTTGGTTTCTGGGAAGTAAACACACCTTTTCCAAGGGACTCCTCGCCCAAGACTTTCATTGTGTGGTGCTCACTGACCTTCTTAGTTTGTGGTCATATACACATATCTCTGAGTTTATTTGGTTGTCAGGGTTATAATGGACTTCACACAGCTAAACACCATTGTTCTTTGAAAATTAATAATTATTTGACTTTTCACGCTGACAAATCGATTTTTCCAGATATCAAACTGAACTGCTTTTTGTACTGCCTGTTTTCAGATTTGCTTCTGCCTGAAAAATTTGGTTTCTGATCTGAATATTGGTGACTTAAGAGAATCAATCACGGTCACAGTACAGGAGAAATCCTCCATTTTTGCATTTGCTTGTAGTGTTTTGTATAGAATGTGTTTTGAGGCAAGGTTTTGGTACTGATCTTTTAGGGGAGTTAAACTCTCAAGCTATTATAAAAACATACCTTCACCAACCTTCGTGAGGATTTTATGCCCTTAAAGACAAACAAACCAACAAAACCCCCTCATAGATGTAGCCAGTAATAAGAAATGGAAATACAGGTATCTGTACAGGAAATGTGATTTTCATACCATGGGTAATATTCATTTGGAGAAAAGTCAATAATTTTTTAACTCTTGCCAAATGCATTACAGTAAAAATAGTGATTAAGAAGTGCTGAAGCTTTTTATTTGCACAAAGTGATTTTGCTTTGTTTAGTGCAACTAACAACCAAAGCATGAGTCTGCTTTGATTTAGGGCAAAAATATCTTGAAATAAGAAGTGAGGAGAATCCTACAATAAGGCAATTGGGCTTTTTGGTATTACATATTGTTAAAATGGGTACCTCCCACCCCAAAAGGGGACAGCCTTTTGTTCTGGAGGGACATTTCTTGCTAAGATGCTTGATGAGAGTTAATAGCAAATGTTCAGTCTTAGCCTGGGGTATTGCCAGGTGTTTGCCAGCCTGGTTGCAAGGATGAGCTGTGGTGGGATTACCCAGCCTTGGGAGCTGAATGCTGGCTGGACTTTGAGGGCTGAGGAGCTTGGGAAGTACCAGTGAAGCAAAGCACTCAGTGTGTGTCACTGAGTGACCTCTTCCTTCTCTCCTGTCTGAACAGTGTGTGGTGTCGCTGATAGGACCTGGAATAAGTCATTTATACTGGGAGAGGGGCAGATATAAAAGGAAAAAAAGATGTTGAGAGGAAAAAAATTATATTAAGGGAGAACTATGAAAGAGATCCCCTCTACCCTTGAAGAAGCACAAAATAAATGCTCTCTGTCTCAGTGCAGTTGTTATATGTGAGCCCTACCAGTGCACATGTTCTACTCCTGTCCACAATATGTTGGTGCCTGCTGGCACTGGGCTAAATAAAACCTGACCAGCAACAGATTGGGTACATGGTCCTGGGCTCTGTGTGGAGCTCTCCAAACAAGCAGGCAGGTGGATGTTCCTGTTCCTGGGTACCCAGGAAAGCTGGAGCTGCCCTCCAGAGCAAAGAGAGAAGGAAGAGGGTGATGCCCACTTGGCAGCTGTCCAGATTGGGAAGGTGCAGTGGGAGCTCTTCATCCTTCCTGCTGGAATTTGTTCCCAACTGCTCCCTCTGATGCAGAGTGTGAGCAAATTGCACTCACAGGACAAAATTAAGTCCATTCAGTGTGTTTTTGTGTACATAACACTTCTAAATGGAAAAGCTTGAGAACTGTTTTCTTTTGGCTTTGTTCTGGGTAAGTTTAATGTGGTCCTCTGTAAAGAAAACAAGAGCCTGGAAACCCAGGTCTCCAGGAGACTCTACTCTATTAGATAATTTTCAGTGTGTAGTGATCCCACACATAGATCTGAGGGAGCTCAGGCATGCAGCTGGAGTTTGAGCATTGGCTGGATTTGCCATCTGTCTCCAAGCAAGCAGATTTTGGCTGGATGCTCTGCTTCATATAGCTGAGTGTGACTCTGCTCCTCATCACCTCTGCACTGGGCTTTCCATGAACATTAATGGAACCTGGGAGAAAACTCTCTCCCCTTCCTGAGAAGGCACTATAATGTCATGCCAGTTGTGTTAGATCAAGCTGGTGGTGTTATAATGTTTGGTTTTTCTTTTCTGGGCTGAAACTCCTGTTCAGCCTGAAAATGCAGAGGTTTGCTTCTGTTTAAGCAGTGTTAGAGTTGCTTATGTTTTAACCCCAAATCCATGCAAACTTCTCACTGATGAAAAGGCACAAAGAAGACCCATATTGGTGTTCTGTTTGCTGACATGGCACTCCTAGAACTCCATTAAACTGTAAGAAAAAAAAAAATTAATTAGTCATTGTGCATCTCTCCTCAGTCTGTTATTTGCCGGTGGGTTAAAGGTATGTGTATTGACTTGGCAATGGAGGAAAGTTTTGGATTTCATTAGAGCCTGTAAAAAGTTTGGACAGAAAGCCTCAAGGGTACTCTCATGTCCTACCACATATATGTGCTCTTTTGTGATTTTTTTTAAAATGGAGATTTTCATGGTTGTGTTTACAGCATTCAATGAAATCAGGGATGAGTGGGCAACAGGAGGCCAAATCTTCCCTTCTTCTAGGCTAAAATGTGTGCACGAAGTTGGATGCTGGGATTTTTTTTTTTAATTTCTATTTGTTTTCCTAACTTCTACCTAATTTATTCATCACTGTGACATCACTAGAAAGACAATTTATCTTGTTTTTTGTGGGACTAACTGTTGATGTTAATGGGCTAACACTGGGAAAATGCTGAGGCAATTATGAAGGTGTGCATTTATTTGGTTTTAGTTGGGGGGGTTGGTTTGTTTTGGGGGGATTTTTTTGTTTAGTTTTTTTTTTTTTTTTGATTTTGGGTGAATTATATAGGGGAAAAGCCTGTGTGTGGGATCTTGTCCTTATTTCCAGGTTTTGAACCAGCTGACACTTCTATAAGGTAGAAATACTTACTCTGTTTCTCCTTTAAGAGTGTAGGTGATAATTTTTCCTTTTGTAAGAGGTTCATTATCTCAAAGATTAACTTGCCTGTAAGTCAGAATAAAAGCTTGATATGTTAGTAAAGCAGAAATTCAAGCAGTCTGACACTTGATCTAGATAAAATGAATACCTAATGGCTTTCATTGTTCATCTTCTGACTTGAAACACTTAATGACTTCAGCGATTCTTCTACTTCTGAAGAAGTACAAAAAGAATTGAAATTGGTATTTCTGGAGGAAACATCTACACACAACCTGTTTTTTAGAGGGAGAACTGTTCTTTTTTGTGAACAGAATTCTGCTGTTCTCAAAAGACCACCTTTCTGGTGAAAGCCATTCTCGCAGTAGTTCAGACAAGACTTGTGTGCTGTGCCTTGGTTGTTACATTTTCAGTTTTCACACATTGCCAAACTGCTCTGACCACAGGAATTTTTCTCTAGTTTGCTTTTAACTTTTATCTCTTTGCTCATGGTGATTATTTCTTATTAAAATGCTCCCATCAACAGAGCAATTAATTCTCCATAATTTCCAAGTTGCATTGGCTTTGACTTTGTGAGTGGTTAATCTGGTGCAGTATCAGGAGATCAAAGCAGTCAGGGCTGAGCCCCTCGAGGCTCTGCTGTGGGTGCATCAGTGCTGGTGGGGAGATGTACTTTGGACTGAGTATATCCCAAAACCTTGGAGAGAAGGTGCCTTAGCTGATGTGCCACACCAAACCACACTGAGGCAAGCCTGGATGGGATCTGTGGGGACAGCTGGTGGATCTGCTTCAAAATTGCACTGTTGCTATGATTGCACTGATGCTGAAGTGGATGCAATGTTTGGTTCTCACAGATGCAGTCACTGGTGTGTAGACCAAAGCCTAGTGGAGGATATAATGTCCTGTATTTTCTGAAAACTAGCTTGTAGCTAACTAGTGATCTGCTTGATTTTGCTGTGCTGTTTGTTCTTAAAGGAAAGCCCTCCTTGCTTGTCAGAGGCAGGGAACTCTGGGCTGTCAGTGGCACTATAGATGTTACCTAAAGCTTGGTTGGATATCTTTGATTTGACATCCTGGATGGAAGACAATCAACCCAGCACTTTTCCTATGCATTTGAAAACCCTGTGATAGTAATTCCTAAATGCTGCAGTTGCTGGGACTGCCTTGTGCAGGCACATAAAGTGTCTTCCCTGTGCAGGAAACCCACACAACTGTCCCACAGGTCAGTGTGGAATGAAGACAGATTTAATCACAGTCCTTGCCTCAAGACATTTATGGTTTGAAACCAGTGAAGGGAAAGGGTTGGAGTGATTTTCCCAAAAGTAATGCAGGGATCATCTGCCCAGCTGGACTTAGATTCTGCATTTTTTTAGCTCCACTGTCTTCATGTTGGCCTGTGCTGATCTTTCTCTAAAATAGGCAGAATTGGCCTTTTAAATTGCTTATTTAGATGTCTCCTGTTCTCCCACTTCTTCAGCATCTGATGTTGATCAGGAAATGCTCATGGACTGCGCTTCCCTGATTTTTTTTTTTTTCAGTGTGGTCCTTACTAAGGATTCTGTTGCCAGCTCTGTCTCCTTCCTGGAGCTCAGGGAGCAGGATGTGAGTGCTCTTATACACTGGTCCTTTCTCTGCTGGACTGATTTGAGAGCTGCACATGGATTTCTATCCTTCTGCACCTGTGAGGACATGGGCTCCTCTGGGTAACTACCATACACAGTAGCACTGACCCACAGAAACTTTCCCACAGCTCCAAGAGTGGAGACTTTGTATGCAGAGAGGAGGGAAATGGGGTGGAGTGAGAAATGTGAATTCATGTGCTTGCTCTGCAAGAGTCTTCCTGGGTGGCCTTGAACATATCACTTACATCTTTCCCTTTTTTCCTGCCCCTCCTTTGCTTCCTTGTGCTTCAGTCTCCCACCTGTAAAATGAGGATGGTTAAACTTCCTCTTGCCCTTCCTCTGGCTTAGCCATTGAGGGGATCAGCTCTCCACAGCTGATGGTCTCTCTACAGCACCGAAATCAATGAGGCTGACCTTGGTCATGAGCTTCAGTGTTAAAGTAACAGATGTAACAGAGGTGTTCAGAAGCCAGAATTTACTGTAGGTTTCTAGGATGGGATTTTCCCAGTTCCTGAAGACCATCCCCACCTGTCAGGAAAACATCAGACTGATCACCTAGATACCCTACGAAATTCAAATTTAAAGGCCCCTGAACCAGTGGTTTGACTTCAGAAGTGCTCAAGACCCAGCAGTTTGCTGTGAATATGGTAGTCATGAGTTTGGGGCACTGAACACTTTTTCAGTTGTCACAGATTTAGAAGGACTTCAGAGCCTTGCTGCGGATGTGTGAGGTTGTGGGGTGGCAGTGACTGTGTGTGTGTTTTCTTTTCCCTTTAAACCACTGATTCAGTTCAAAACTGTAGCTCGTTCACAGGGACCAAGTACGTGTGCAAAGTGACTCGATTCATCAGTAGATTCCAGACTGCCAAATGCATTTGGTGGTCTTGGTTATCTTCCAGCCAAAAAACTCAGAGGCCTGACAGTGTGTATGTATTTTCACACATAGATATTTTGGCATTTTAGCTGTCTGTGCTCACTCTGTAGAAATGTGGACTGAGCTGTTGCAGGAGTGAGGGGGTGGTCCCAGCAGGTCAGAGTTGAGTCTAGTGGTAGGGCAGGGTGGGGAAGCTTGGATTGCAGCTGCCTACACAAAATTTGACCTCAGATTAACCAGACAGCTTCAGTTTCCACTGCCGCTGTCCCAAAGCCTCTATGAGCAAAAATAACCCAAGTGCAAGAAAAGAAAATAGATCTTTTGGAGTTTGTACAAAATGAGGAAGAAAAACCTCTTTTATTGTTCTTTGTAATTTATGAGTTATCTCTCTCTTTGACTAATACCTGCTGACAGCAGAGAGCAAATATTAGATATTCTGAGGTTAGTACCACACGAGTGCACGAGTTTGTCGGTGCTGAACAGGTCGGACAAGATTGTGTGCTGATGTTAATCAACAGATCTCTGTTGAAGTTGTGCCAGTTTACATCAGTGAAGGATGTAATAATTTACTGCATTGCTCCTTTTAAAGTTTAAACTCCTTTATCATTTTACTCCGCAGGCAGAGCTGTTTTTCATTAGATAATGGGTTTGTAGGAATGGGGTGTTTTTATTAAATATTAAAAAATCAGCATTTACCTTAACTGAAAGCCTTGTCTTCATTTAGTCCTGGTTGAAGCTGACAGTGAAGAATGCAGGCTGCTGTTGCCAAATCCTCATATGGTCCAGCAGCAGTGTTTTGTGAGCGGTGATGAGTCTCCCTTCTCAGAATTGATCTTACTGAGTTTCCATAATCAAGGACAGACTTTCAGAAAGGCTCAAATATGACTTGTTTTTCATAAGCTGCTGAGTATTTAGTGCTCATCTTCCTTTGAAAAATTTGTGTTCAATTTGATGCCAGAAGCTTCTGAGTGCCAGGCACTCTTAAAAACCAGTCTTTGCATCTTTGGAAAGATGTTCCTGCATAAGCAAACTCTATACATTTGCACACAGTCCTATTTAAAGAAAAACAAACAAGCAGTATTGTTATTAAGGATGGCAGTGGTGTGAATAGTCTTAAAGAAAAGAGGAATTATACTAAAACCTCACTCATTTCTTGCAATGAACTTAGCTGAACTCTGAATATTTTGAAGGTCTGTGTGTTCTACTTTGTTAAAAATGGTATAAAAAACTATTTTCCTGAAGAACTGAACTTTCTGGCCTTACCAGAAGGAAGATGTATCATGCATCTTATCAGAACAATCCAAAGGCCCTTACATTTAAGGTCAGAAGGCTTAAATTTTTCAAATAAGACTTTGTGAAGCTTCCAGAACTCCTTTAGGAAAATTAGACATTGATCCCACAGACTTGCCTGTTTTAGCCCTGCTGTCTTTGTCCATAAGATATTCAAATAATATTTTTTGGAAGATATTGTGGGACAAAGTATGTATCAGACCTGACCTTTCCTCTTGGACTTACTCTAAGAGCACTCCAGGTGGTGTTCAGACTTCTGCACCTTCTGACAAGTATTATGCCAATTTAATTTTTTTTTTTTTTGTGCATAAGGATTTCATTATTTGACCAAAAATCTAGTGAAACAAATTCTTCCTTAGGCTGTCATAAACAACTGTTGTTCAAATGGTGCTGTGGAGTGAAACATCTTCAATTTTATGTAAACTGTTTTCTTCATTGCAAAAGATATCTGTAGATTGTAGAAGCAATGAATTACAGGAAATGTCCGATAAAGGTTGTCAGTAGCCAGAAAATGAAATATCATTGAATTCTGCACTTTATAATTGAAACACTAAGTTCTGCTTTCTCTAAACTGGAGGTAAATCTTCCATTCAATACACAGTTATGAAAAAAAAAATATTTTTCTCTTTTCAAATCAACCCTTCCTGATTAATACTCAGTATGGAAAGAGTGAGGGAGAGAAATATTCAATCAGAAAAGCTTAAAGGTAAAACTGAATTTGGTTTCTAAGAATGTCTTTTTTTCATTGCTATGGCTTCAGACTTTTCCAAAAGTTCAAAGTTATCTTCAGGAGTCATCAAGGAGAGTAAGAGTGGAATAAGTGCACTGGTGAAAGATATTTGAGGTGAGAGTTTCCCATTCCCACAAAGGAAGGATTAAGTTAAGCTTGAGGTACCATCTTCCTTTTCTTGGGTAGGTGTGGGTGATTTATGTGGACAAATGTGGTTGGAAGAACATGGTTTCATCTTTCACTCTTCTGCTTCCACAATGCCCAGGAAAGACCAAGACAAGAAAACCTTCTTAAAACAGAGTTGCAGCTCTTCTGGTGCTCAGTCCCATAGGATGAGAAAAATAGGATGACTCACTGGTGCTGGGTTGTCCGGGAGATGGATTTTGGAGCAGGGTTTGAATGGATGTCCCTGACTTACTAAATTGCTGAAATACAAGTCTAGAAACAGGTTTTCAAAACCAGTTTGCCCCCAGCTGTGACTCACTTGAAGCCCATACTAAAGCTCCCTTCTACTCATTTCATTGGAATACTTTCAGATGCTCAATCTCTTCTAACGAGTTTTTGTTACTTATGTTTGCACTGGATTGTACAGCCACAACTTGGGGTTAACTCTCCTATGTCTTAATTATTTGTAAGTGGAAGAATTGATTTCTGCTCCCCTCTGCTTCCTCCTCTCCTAATCTGTCCCCATTTGTGATTGTGTGCAGCCAGTTTTGGGGGATGAAAGGGCAAAGGTGATGTCCATTTATTTTTCCACAGATGGCAGATAATTTATAAGAATTATACTCTCTGCTATACTCCCACTTTCCAGACAGCCATGTCGGTGTGAAAAGTGCCTTTCGGGCTTCAGATGTTGAGCAGTGAAGGGAAATTAACAGTTTGTTTTGATTGACATGTAGAAACTTATTAGTTTTTAGAGCACAAAAGCTGTTTCTTAATATAGAAAATGACCACATTTTTGAAAGCTATGATATTGAACTGTTAAGTTTGTTTGTATTGACTGAGACAGAGCTAGAAAAGTCCTGGGTGAAAAAACCACCATCTGAAAAAATTACTCATGTCAGTGTGATGACATAACCTTACAGAGTATCTCAAAACAAAACAAAGAATTTTGCCGCTTTCTCCCTCGTTGCTTTTTAGCTCAATAACATCTTCCTTCCCATGACTTGCTCCATTATCTTCAGCATGGCAAGTTTAGCATGAATTTGCTCCTTTCAACACAAGCAAAATGATTAAATCTGCTCTGATTGTTTCTGTATGTTGGAGGAAAGGTCTTCCTCCACCTTTCTTCTCCCCCTCTCTGCCCACATGTTTTTCATGCAGTTGCTGTAGTGGCCCAGGCTCTTAAAAGCATCCTAAAACACACCTGGAGAAAGTACATTCCTATCTCAGTACTTCCCTACATCCCTCACTGTTGCACTGAGACTCCTTGCTTCATCCTGGTCTATGGCACTTTATTTTCTTCCCTTGATGGAACAGAAATGAATTCTGAACATGCAACTCTCTGAGTGAGGGCCCAGGGCCACAAACCATCCAAGGTAATTCCCAAATGTGGTGCTGTGGAAGTTACCACATGGGAAGTATCCATAGAGTGAGGTGCACTGGCTGTCTGTGTAGACCTTTTGCCCTGCAAAGCTCTTGGCAGTACAAGGTGAGTATCTGACAGGTTATCTCAAGGTTTAAATTGCTGTGAAATCGAAATTTATCCTCTCCGTGTGTGTACAGGAAGTAAAGATTTTGAGACAGTCTTGTAACAAACTATAAAATTTCTCCTGTTTAATTATTCTGACTTCAGATCTACTGATCCATTATTTTATTTTTTTTTCTTCCAATACCAAGTGCACCTGACTTTTTGAAACTGAAGTTTTAGTGGTGTTGTGATTTCAAACAGACATGACTCCTCTGTAAAGGAAGAATCATTATTATTAATAAGCTTTCACTATTGTCTTTCTGTCTTTGTTTAATGTGCTTGACTGTTGAATTATTCTAAATTATGTACATGTTAAGTGATAAATTATGTAATGCTCCAATGTGGTGGGAATTAATAGTGAAACTGCCTTAATTTGCCCTTTTGTTTTTTTGCCATAAAATCCATTAAATCTCTCTGTTATGTAGATGGCTTTGTCAAATGGTGCTCGTAAGAAAGGAGGGATGGGAATGGGGGGGGAAAAATCCCAAGCCCCAAGGCAAACAGAGCCTCGCTCCCTTTGGACAGATGGTGGGGGCTGAACCTTCATGAATTTGTTATCGACCTAATTGAGATCCCGTCGGGGTATTGTTCCCAGGCCATGCCAGGGATGCTCTCAGGGATGGGGAGAAGAGTCCCACTGCAAAAATGCAGAGCTGTGAAAATCCTCCGGGAGGTTATGAGGGATTCCAGCACCTCCTGGGCTGTTGGTGCTGACCCAGGGTCAGCCCCGGGCAGACACCTCACAGCTGCAGCGCTTCGCCTGCCTGTTCCCAGTGGGAATTACCACAGGGAATGGATCCCCCCCAGGTAGTGTAGCTGAAGCCTGGGAAAACACGTGCTGCTTCTGAGCAGCAAGTTTACAATATGGTAAATTAGAGGCAGGTCTTGTAGTCACAACACCCATTAAATGAAATAATGTGTTTCATTTATCTCTGGTTGGTGAATTATGAAGCGATGTTAGTGGTGGGTGGGATAAAGAAGGGCTTTGATTCCGAGGGCAAACTGTGGAGGTGATGCTCTAGGATGGTCTTCTGACTTCCACATCATTCCCAGATGTGCAATGTGGTTTAATCCTACATGCTGGCAGAACTCCCAACAACGTGATAGTAGCAAGTGCATATATCCATGCCTGTCTGCTGCTTGGATGTGGAAGGAACAGTTTTACAGACAAAATAGAGGATTTTTTTTTTTTCCCCTCTTAGTTAATGCTGTTTACCAGCAACACCTGTGAATTTTAACTTTAACCTTGAGTGCCCTCTCAAAAAATGCCAGTGTTGAATAAGTTATTTCCTCATGATTCTGGTGTGCATTTGCAGCCAGAGATGAGATTCTGGTCATGATTTCAGGCCTGTGCAAGCCAGAGAGTTCAGTGGCCTGGGTTTACTTCCTTTCTCCTCCAGAATGCCAGGAAAAGTTATCCTTTAAGTCCATGAAGTTTAAACTTTGCACTTGAACATTTTTTTCCCCCCTCTAACTGTCTTTTGATCATTAATCATCAGAAATGGGGCTATTTTATACTCCTGCCAAAATAAAGTGAGCTTAGGTTTAAAAACTACTAGAGGTTCTGGTGTCTCTGATTTCAAAATTTATTGCATTTTTCAGTCCTCTGGAGTGCAAATGGTATGTCCAAGGAAAGAGCAGAGGAAGCAAATTGTCCTTTTATCTTAGGGATAAGAATGCTCTGACTGACACTTTTTATTTTTCATTGAGAACTGATGAATGTTATGTAGAATCTTCCTGTACTCTTGCATTTTTGAGATTAGTAAAAGTCAAGAACACACATTAGCTAGGTAAAAATGATATGGTACTAACAGATCAGGTGTTTTTCTATCCTAAAAAGATGCATTTTAGTATAGTACATATTTTTATATGTGCATGGGTTTATATCACACTTAACAGTTGCTGAGTCCTTGGTGATGAATGGCATTGTAACAAGCATAATAGTACTAATAGTGCAACTTCAGACATAGAAAAGATTTTCAAAATTGAGAGATAACAAAGTACTTCTCCTTTTTACAAGAACTCAGAGCAGGAATGGTTTATACCTGGAAAAAATTTCTGATAGAACTTCTAGGTTCTAATTTCAAGTTTGCAAGCTATGTTTTCTTCCTGATTTTTCTTTTTTTAACTTTTATTCCTGTCACTCTTTACCCTTTTCTACTTAGTCGTAACATGGAGACAGAAAGAAAGAATAAAAGGACCTTTCAAAGACTGAATTTTCCACTTCTGGGGAGGGAGATGGGGGGGAAAAGATTTCCTAAAGTTGGATGCAAAGATTTTCTGTGCTCTTGCTGGCATGAGCAGCTGTATGTATATACATATCCATAAAACCATGATGGCAGCGTGGAAATGCTCTCCCCAGTAGAACAATACAGTTATTTCATCTTGCTTTCCTTAAGAAAAACCTGAACAAAGCAAAGAAACAAACCCACCACCCCCCCCCAAATGCCTAGAAATCAGGAATATTAAAGATGCAAAAGGCATCTAATTTCCAAGTTTAAGTAAAAGGTAATCCTGGAATTACTGGAATGGAATTATTATTCACTGTCTTTCCAATCCAGTCATCTTCTATGCCTATGAATATGCAGCTTGAGAATAAAACCTTGTCTCATCTGTACAGAAACCCTTTCAATGTATGGATGGAAACAAGGGATGGAGGACAAAGTTATTATCAATTAATGGAAGTGTATATTTGAGGAATATTTTGAACGTCACTTCACCTGCTGAGTAATGCACATGTGTTAACTTTGTCCCTTACAGGACAGACCTTTTTATGCCTTTTTGGCACTTTTATCATAGTCTTCACAGATCTGCAATCTCTTGATCCCACCTCTAATGGGATGGTACATTACTCTTGAGGTAGAACTGTGCCACTTCTTTATTAAACATGTGCCAGAAGATGCCAAAAAGCTCAGTTTCTTAGGCTCTACTTCTGTTAAAAAATGGCAAGAAAAAAACTCTGGTGTGGAAAGCTCACAACTTCCAAGAGGGATCCAGTTCAACTCATTCTCTGACCACATCCTTGGAGTTTGCTTTGCACCTTTCAGTCTTGCTTTGTGTGTTTTTGAGTTATTGGTGATGTTGAGCTTGCAGCTAATTCCATGCAGTGCCTGTGAAGTCTTTGAGTATTTTACATCTTTCCATAAATGAAGCTTTTTTTTTAAATGTCTTTGGGGTAGGCAAGGTCCTGCTCCTCTCAGGAGTCTGCCAGCTTCCCTTTGTGTTCTTTGCTTGCTGCCTAACAACTTTAGATGGACCCATCCTGCCCTCTGGCATCTTCAAAGCTTACTTTGTGCAGTTATTCTCAGGAGGGACGCAATCTTTTCTTTGCCTGGAGGACCCCACAGCCCATGAAGGAGCAAGATGTGCATGTTTTGACTGCCCAGTTTCATTTTTTTTTAACAGCACATGTGATGCATAGCAATGATACAACAAACTGGAGACAAATTAAGCTTTTTTTTCCATCTGCTGCACCATCTGAAAAGACAGATGAGACTTTGCATTTGGATGGTGATTGGGAAAGCAGGCAGTGAATTGGCCTGGTGCATATGGAAGTGTGAATAGGTGCAAGGATGCGAGAATAAGGCGGCAGGGCAGTCAGGGGCCTCAAGTGCTACTTTGTCCAGGAAGCACTGGAAGAGCTCCTGTGCTGGGAAAGCTTGCTGTGGGAGCTGAGATGATAGCTGAGGAAAGGTGGCTGATGATACAAAACATGGCACACTCAGCAAGAGGGTTTAAAGTGGGAGGTTAAATGAGTGTCTGTGAAACTGGCCTTAGGCTCTGAGCAGAAATGAGGGAACTGACTGCTATCCTGAGTTTCCTGACAGCTCATGGAAAGATGGAGATAGGAGGGGAAGATCTCTGGGCAGATTGCTATCTGAGCTGACACATGCACTTATTTTGAAGTTACTATGAAAAATATGAAGCTGAACTTACTGTGCTGGTTGTCAAAGTCACCGGCACAGGAGGAGCACTGGGATTTGCTGCACCGTGTGCACATGTCCTGCTGGAGTGGCACATTCCACAGGGAATGCTGGTGTCATCCAGCACACTGTGCGCTGCTGAGGATGTTGCTGAACATGGCCTGCTCTTCTTTTAACACTCAGCTGGAGCCTTGGGTGCTCCATTCTCTCTGTCATGTAGAAAAGTGTGTTCCAGGTTCTGTAGGTGAGACAGTTCATGTGGCCCTTAGAGTCAGAGGCTGGAAAATGTCAATCCATAAGTTCCCATGGAAGAGCCATTTATTTGCAGGTGCTGTCACCTGGTTTATTATTAGCTCCTGGATTTTCAGGGTTGTTCTCTAGCTACACATACACACACGTATAGAAAGAATAATGAACTTCAGCTCTATATTGCTATTACTGGTGATATTTTGTCTGGGAAACTACTGTTCTTAAGAATTATGGATTGCGATGACTCAAATCTTGGCAGGAACTCCTTAATGCATAGGAGAACGCCTTAGCATTTGCTATCAGAATTTTTTAGTTCAAATTCCAGCTTTTCTGCATGTTTCCTTTTATGACCACATAAGTCAGTAGATGTCTATTACTCTATTTCCTCTCTCAACTCCACGTGGAGTGGAGCTTATCTTGTTCTGTTTATCTTTTTGAATGCTAGTCCATACTGAGGGTCTTCCAAGATGGTTTCTCTTCCCAGGAAACGAAACTGGTGTGGGGATGTAGGTGTGTGTTGCTCCTATTACACAAAATACATCACTCATCTCTCAGGGCCCTTGTAGGGTGTCTCTTCTGCAAAACTGGCAGGCCTCTGTTCCCTGCTGAGCAAGAAGTCCAAACATCATAAACAGAGAGAAACCTTCCTTGCTGCTCCCAAGAGCTTTCCCATTGGAAATGGTTTAAAAATCAGACCAATGCAGATTTCTTAAAGACTAGACATGACTCACTCAGAGCTTGTGAGACTGTTTCTAACAGCTCCATCCAGTGGCTCCTGCTGTAACAAGAACGTGGGATTTGGTTCACAGGGGTTCAAGACCTTCAGGGCTGGAAAATGCTACTTTAAGGCACGAGATGTGACAGTTGTCACCTCACAGAAGGAAGTCTTATTAATTTTAAGATGTGATGTTTACATTTTGCAATTGCTTGTGAGGAATTTTTCTCCTATTTCTTTTATTCTCCTTGCATCCAAATGGCTTCCACCCCTTGGTGTGCAAAGGGAGACTGTCTCTCTTCAGTGGCTGGAACACAAATTATGCTTGTTATGAAGATGAATAGAGTGCCTGTATATAAGGGATTTCTATTTTAAAGAGCAAAATAGCCCAGGTGAACTCATTCATGCAGGAAAGACCTGCCCTACAGTTCAGGAGAGAATGTTGGAATTGTTCAACAAGTATTTGATGTCACACTTTTATTGAAAAAATGCCAACTTCTCTATGCAAAGCCTTTGATTTTGAAAATATGAGGTTTAATTTCAGAACTTAGTCTTTTCCCTTCACTTTTAAATGGAATATTTTAATCAGTTTTTTATTATTTCTTTGAATCTCGTCTCTTTTATGGGAGTGATGCAAGTAGATATTCAGGTTGCAAAAATTTGAGATTTCAATTTTTCTGCCTTGTTCAGGATGGGAAAAAACTTTCAAAATCTCAAAAATTCTCGTGGGTCAGGGGGAAAAAAAAGTTTCCCACAGAGCTCTAGTCAATGGGAGTGTTACCATAAACTTCCCTGTGCCTTGGATCAGGCCCTGAGAGCGTATCGGAGATTTTGTCAGCCTCATTGATTGCACAAACCAGCCTTGTTATGAGGAAACATTCCTGGGCCAGACAACATTCTGACATTTGTCTGTAGCTTTCACATTTAGGAGAGATTATTGTCTCCAGAGGGTCATTCTTAATGATTTAAATCTGAGGTAGATCGTTTTTTCTGGCAGCGTGTGTGTAATCTAATCCATATATTGTTGAAAATAATTGGCATGGGCTCTGAGTTGCTCTATGGCTGTGGTCAGTCACTATTGACTGCCTTGAAACTTGCTGAGTAGGTGGTATAAATTATAGGAGGACCTGGAAAACCAAAGCAAAAAAAAAAAAATATTCGAAGTAGGGAAATGTGGAAGTAGAAGTGCTTTCCACTGGGATCTCTTTGGAAGCAAGCAGTCTGAGCTATAGAAAATTTGCTCTTGATAACTACATGTTGGATAACATCACATAGGCCATATGACCAAGCATATGTAAAATTTGTGTTTGTTTCCTTCCCAAGGAGCTCAGTGGTGACTTTAGGCTCATCCTCTGAGCAAGAGATGGTGTGTAAACTGTACCACCCAAGGAGCAGCCCCGGGAGGCAGCGTGACTCAGAGCCACGCTGCTGAGACACAGATCCCTCCCTGCTTTCCCCCTGCCTCTTCAGGCCATAAAATAGAAAGATTCTGCTGTTTGTTTGACTTTTTTTTTCTATTTTTTTTTTCACAGTGATAAAGTGCCTGCCGTTGCACAGCTGTCCCAGTTAACAGTTGGGATTGGAGGAAGGATGCTTGGAATTAGAGAATCATAGAATGGTTTGGGTTGGAAGGGATGTTTAAAAATGGTCCCATTCCAACCCCCTGCCATGGGCAGGGACAGCTTTCTCTATCCCAGGTCACTCCAAGCCCTGTTTGACCTGGCCTTGGACACTTCCACAGACGGGGCATCCACAGCTTCTCTGGGCAACCTGTGCCAGGGCCTCACCACCTTCACAGCCAATAATTTTTTCCTAATGTCTAATCTAAACCTATTCTCTGTCAGTTTGAATCCATTCCTCCCTTTCCTGTCAGTCCAGGCCCTTGTAAATAGTCTCTCTCCATCTTTCTCATAGGCTCTCTTCAGGCACTGGAAGGACACAGTTAGGCCACCCCAAAGCCTTCTCTTCTCCAGGTTTAACAATCCCAATTCTCTCAGCCTTTCCTCATGCTCCTGGCTCCTCATCCTCAGGAAAGCAGAGATGTGGGAGCAATTCTAGTTCATACCCTACCCCATTATCAGAGTTAACTTCTGGAAGGGAGTTGTTTCTTGAGTGTAGTTTGGTAACGCATTTCAACACACTTTTTAATTCTTTTAAATGTTGATTGATTTTTAAATGCCTGCTCAAAAACAAGTGCTCTAATGCTTCACCAGAGAAAAATGTTGCTATGACATTATGTTCCTTTGCATATATGTCCTGCTCCAAGTTATGGTTCAGCACAGTTACTTCCACACCTCTGAATTACTGCCCTGTCCTGTGGTAAAAGGGCTTTTTGTTGACTTCAGTTTTGGACAACTCACTGTTTGCTAATTAGAAAAATATTTTAGATGTTGTTTATTAGGACTTGGCACTATCTATTAGCATTGTTTCTGTATACTAATGGCATGCTTGGATTAAAAACAGAAAGAGGCCTGGGTGTGTGAAACATTCTAGGTAGTACTCTCCAGAACAAGAAATCAACAGTGGGGCTTCCCCCAGAGGTACAAGGTCCAGTTTGAGACATCTAACATGTTGAACTGATTAGGCAGGTATTTTAATAGGAAGAAAGCCAAATTTTAGCCAACATGTTGAATTTTATTTCAGCCCCAAGAGTTAATTTTGCAAAAGAAATCAGAGCTCCCGTTTCTCATCCCTTGACACTCGTGTTTCCTCCTTTTCTTTCCGTGATTGCATTAATTGTCAGCTGAAAGAGACATTGAATCCATAGATTTAACTTCTTCAACATGAGTAGTTTTAGGGGTACTGCTCTTAAGCATTAATCTTCCTGTAGGTTTAGCATAAACCTGTGCAAAGGACAGGAGGTTCTGTTGAACCTGCAGTTGGAATTATTTCACTCAAATTATTAGATCAGCACTACAGTCAACCTCTAAGCTTTTAATTGGTTAAAAGCTTAATTTTTATTGCCTCTGATTTTTAATCAACATTAGCAAGCTGAAAGAGGCCTTATCCTGCCGTTTGTAGGGTGAGGACCCCCTACCCATTTTAAGTCTTCTCTTTATTCCTGAATAACACAGGTGATGTGATATCAGGTATTAGACAGAAGGCATGAGGCACCTGAGATCCTGTTAGTGCCTTGAAAGCCATCTCTTTATATTTTCTTCCTGAAATTTCAATATTTTACTGTCAAAATTTCTTATAGCATACCAAATGGGAATATAAGTGGTGGATCTGTGTGATCTGTGTGTGTTGTAAAGTATTAAAGCTGTAAATAAGACACTTGTGAGGTTGAATGTTATGTATATACCTAATTATATATATATATCTGTATTGCTGGGGGACTGCATCCAAGTGTTGCTTATCAATCCTAAACTGGAAAAAAAAGAGAATATTTCCTACTATTTGAGCAGCTTCCAGTGTGTAACTGATAAAATATAGGCTTGGTTTAGCACAATAAAAAACTGTGCTTGCATTGTGAAGTGTAGAGAACTCTGGAGCTTATGATGTTCTTACAGGAGAAAGGAATTATTTCAAGTAAACAAATGTAGCTCTTTCCCTGTCTCACAAAGGTGAAGGCTTAGCTAATGCATTCCACCTGCCAGAGTCACAAGGGGAACTCCAGAGACAGGCTCCAAGCTGCACCTAAAAGACTTTTAGTAGCACATCTATT
Organism: Corapipo altera; assembly: GCF_003945725.1. Taxonomy (NCBI): domain Eukaryota; kingdom Metazoa; phylum Chordata; class Aves; order Passeriformes; family Pipridae; genus Corapipo; species Corapipo altera. Next base: position 5,425,685 of record NW_020884911.1, read on the forward strand.
GAACTGATAAACAGCCAAATTATGTGCAAGACAGAATTAGTGATTGTATTGATTGATTGATTTTTCAGGTCAGTTTGCTCAGAAAAGAACATCTGCTCTCATAGTTAATTGAGCATTCCCAATTTTCTGGTATCACACTGGAGCTAAATGTCACAATGTTTTTTTCACTAACATAACTTTCAGAGCTAGTTCAAGTACCAAACCTTGCACTTTTTTGTTTAATGGAAACTTCTATTTTAAAAAAGCAGTGCAAGGTTTTTAAGTACCAAATTTTGCCTCCCTCTTCCCATCCCCTACCTTCCATAACCCCTCAATAATTTGAATATGTGCCTCTTTATGTGTGGGACCTCCCAGAAATGCACGTCGTGATGGATGTTACAAACTGGGCAGTACCTAAAACTTACACATTTTGTATGTGAGATTTTTCTCCTTCCCTCACCTTGTAGAATTTTGCCTCATCAGTGTTGGGAACACCTAGCTGATAGCAGAGTTGCAGAGCTCAGGCTGAAAGCAAAGTGACAAAGTTGCCTTAAGGAAGACAGAGGGAATGGAAAAAATTAAGTTTGTGCTGACTGCTTTGTGGGTATCTCTTAGCATGAGGTAGCAGTGGAGAACAATGTTTATTCATTAAGATTTAATTGCCTGGAGCTTGATGCATTTCTGCCTTCCATGCTGGTTTTCTTTGAATGCCTTCTGTTTGGATTTTTCTTTCTCGTGGCTGTCATTTGCTGTGCACTGATGGGGAGAAGTGTCATCAAAGGTCTGGAGCTTTTGATGTTTCTCATATAAGATGCAAATGTTTAACAGATGAAAATTATTTGCTAATAAGTGAATAAGTATCAAAAGCAGCAGTACAAATAAAAACTCCTTTTGTAATAGTGCCTAAAAATTCAAGTGACTTATTTAAACACTGGGCAGGCCCTTCTTTGATGTATGTGAATATTTTCAGGCAGAGGCATCCTCATATTGTTAAAGCATAGCTGTTATTTTTGTTTTCTTTTAGACCTCACTTGAAGCATTCTGGGGAAGTGTAGAACCAGTGAACCTCTCTAGATATATTGGAGCTGAGGGACACACAGGCAGGACAGAGCCTTGCAAATGTCAGTGATTCCCATCCACTTCTCTGTTTAGTTCAGAAGACTGTTCCTGACTCGCAAATCTGGAAGCAAGTCTGTGTTTTCTGTACAGACTCCTACAAATTGCTGTTCAATATGAAACTTAAGGGGGTTCTCATGCAAGTCTGAAGCTTCTGCAGGTTGCTGTGATAAACACTGGGCAGCTGAAAATTGCCTTTCAATTTGAGATCCTGATTGTAGGCAAACTTGCCTTGACTAGATCACTTGCAAGACCCATTTTGCTGCTAATGATTGCAGCAGAACAAGCCAGAAGAGCTGCCTTACCGTCTGACAGCCTGACTCTTTGTAGCACTGCAGCTGGAATCTGGGAAAGGATGTTGGGCTGGACATGTTATATCTTGACTGATTTTTGGCTGATCAGTGTTTAGGGGTCAAGGTGCTTTGGCCTTTGGGTTTATCCACTTGCAGCTTGGAATGGCTGAAGCATTTAAAACCCTTAAGTGCATTTCTTGTCAAAGACCTCTTAAATCAAACACAGCTTAAACGAGTTAATGAAAAGAAACAGTTTCCACTTCTTGCTCAGTCTGTCTCCCATGCTCAGTAATTGATGTCTAGTTTCATGAGTCACATTAACCAGCCTCAGGTTAAATCTCTTACAGCCTAATCCTGCACATCCTTCTGTAGTCCATGTCTGTACTGGGAGCTGGGGAAGGTTTTACATGAGCCAAGGCTGCCAGATGGGTTTCTGCAAGGACTTGAGTTGTTTTTACCTAGAAGGGAAGCAAATTTCAGGAAGAAACAGCATCTTATAATCTTTGCCTCTTGGGCAGCTGGAGAGGTGCCCTGGGATGGTCTGGGGATTCCCAAGGAAGAGGGGTTCTGTTGCATGGACATGCAAGATATGGAAACTCTCAGGATCTGGTGTTATAACACATATGAAGGCAGACAAAAGCACATTTGAGGCTGGTATCCCAAGCAGAAGTTTCAACAGGGCTTGAGTTAAAAGCAGGAATGACAGCCAGAACTTGCTGATTCCTGCAAGTGAGTGTGGACTTCCCTATGCAGGAAAATGGAGGTGGGAAGGTGTGAGTTATGTTACTTTGGTTTCTGTCACTGCTGTGGAGAAACTCTCCTGAGCTGTGAAAATTATGCTTGGAATCTAGCTTTCAAAAGACTCACCAGCCATTCTCTTCCCTGATTTCTTCTTGTCTAGTATTTTGTTACGGAAAAGAGAGAAAAAACAGGGAGAAAAAGGCATCTAGTAATGAGAATTTGCAGTTTTGTTTGATGCAAGACTGCAAATTTGACTGTACTACCCATTTCCATTACAAGCCAAACTTTCTACAACAAGAAAAATGTCATATCACAGCTATGCTACCACTGAAGAAACAAAATATATTGGAAGACAAAAGACCATCAAAATTTTTCTGACTGCTGTAAGTTGCTAATTAACAAAGAGGAAGAAATTTTTGCCCTTGTCTTTGCTTGGTTTGTTGCCTCAGTGCTGTATACGGGAGAGAGTCTGTAAGTCTTGTCCTTTTGTTTGTTTTTTTTCCTGTTGTCCCTGTGATTGTTTTCTTTCATAATCAGACCAATTAATGTGTCACAGAAGAGAACCACTTGTGGATATTTTTTTTTTTAATTCCTTCTGAGTCTGGAGCAAAGTTTAGCAGATAAATAAACCTGTTTCTAGTGGAAGAGGGGAAATTGCAGAGGGGAATTTCACTGGACACGTGTCATTAGTTCCTCCCACGAGTCGTACAGGTGTGACATTAATCAGGTTGTGGGCCCTGTTCCTGGAGTCTCAGAGTGATCTGACACCATCTGCGTGGCTCCTGTGTTCAGGGTCACTGAGTATGCAGAGCAGGATCACTTCCTGAGGCATCCCTGTCTTTGAACAGGCCTCTTCCACCCTGTGATGGATTCCTCCAACAGCCAGCACCTGACGGGCATCACTTTTCCGGCGCTGACACTGATGGATGTGCCCACAACTCACTCAGCACTTCCTCCTTTTCTGAAACCCTGGCTGTCCATCCGTGTGTGGGCACTGTGGAGTGGGGAGTTAATGTGGCTGGATCCAAGGAAACCAAGCAGGTTGCCAACCAAGCCAGTGGTCATATTTAAAGAGTTCTCATTTTTCCTGCTTTCTTAGAGAATTTTCCAAGACTGTTATAAAGGGGCAGCAAATAAAAGTGTGGTACTTGGTCCTCAAGTCTACCATGCCTTGGCAAGACTTGGAAAATAAATCCCTTTAAAAAGGTATTGCAGGGCTTGGTTGTAAAGATATTTTTCTATGTTACATCACCTGTGGTATTGGAGCCAAAACAGAGAAAAATTTCCTACTTTCCCCCCCACCTTTATCACTCTCTAAGTGGAATATCAGTTGTAGGGTAGATAAGTAATAAATTATTTGTGCTCTCCCTCTTCCTTGCATATCTAACTGTGTAGTCATCCCTTTCAATTGAATCTGGCTGTCAAGTTGGTGGGGATTTTAAATCAAGCACCTTCATGTTGGGCACATACTCCTTCCTGTGCGAGGTAATACAGAGGGTCCATCTTTTGGATCATGATTCCCATCAGTTTTACCACAGCTAAGATCCTTTAGGGAGTCATGTACATCCAACCCTAGACTGCACTGTGGAGGGAAAACCATCTTTGAGGTAGTTATCTATATTTTAATTCAATATAATGCTGTATTTCTTCCCTTGGGAAAATATCTCCTGTTACAGATTTGATTCCAGCTGAGCCTTGCAGTGTTAGTATCTAACAGAGCCCCAGTTTCCTTTAGGCTTGTGAGTCTAACAACTTGGGAACTGTTTCCCTCCCTCCTTCCCTTCTCCCCAAGAGATCCTGCTTGCTAGACGGGCTTTCCCAAATTCTCACAGCTCTAATCTGGATACCATTTAGTGTGACAGCCTCTTTCCCGGGTTCCCACAGCTGGTTAATGTTTTGAATTCCAGCCTCGTGAACTCATATCAGGCTACATGGGCTAATGCTCCGAGCACAACCTAGAGCAGATATCTCTGATGACAGAGTAATGGAGAGAACTGCAGAGCTCTCTGCCTGTTTATTAATGCACAGTCATTTGTGGTGTTCTGCAATTTCTGCCCAGAGTAACTGTTTCTAATGCCTCACGGAGGCATTTAAGCCTTAATGGAGGTGAAAATAAAACAATTTAAGTACATTGCTTGAAAGACCAGTAAAACAACCTGCTGCACTGGGAAAAGTTTATCAAATCCCAAGGGGGACAAATGTGGCTAAAAATATCACTTAAATAATTACTGTTCTATCCAGCTGAGTTCTTACAGAGGGAAAACTCCAGGAAAAGTATGTCCTAGTCTCTCTTATAACATTCAGACTTTTAGCTTGACTAAACAGTGTTTCAAACTGCGAGAGAGAGGAGTTGTCAAACAGTGCAATGAGCACAGCACCCCGTTAAAACCTGATGGGGATAATGCCAAGGGATTCAGTGCCTTGGAACTGAACTTAGGGCTGGCTTCAGAAACAACCTCTGATTCAGGGATGTGCTGCTCACTCTTGCCCCTGCTGATTTCTGGGCGTCACCAGCCTGTGGTTGGATTTGGGGAGATATTTGGAACCCCAAACTACTTGTCTATTTGAGAATCCCATGCTCAGCACTGCTGTTAATTAGACCTGTAAGTCTCTGACAATCCAGCACTTAGAGCACTCCTAAATCAGTGTCCTCTTTGGGAACATTAGTTCTGGAGTACAACTGAGTTGAGGTATGAAAGAAGAAATTCCACAGAGTTGGCTCATTCCTGATATCAACCACAGTGGCTCTATTCCAGGAGGGTTTGTCAGTCTCTACCAGGGCAGGATCTAACCCACCTCCTCCTCACTTGGAGTCTACAGTTGTTTTTTTTCTTAAATTAAACAACAAAATAATCCCCTCATTTAGAATTAAAAGCAACTATACATCAAAATGGAAATGATTGGTGGCACGTGTTGAGAGCTTGGGAAGCAGTGGGTGGAAGTCAAGCATTTTGCCTGCAATTACACTGCTCAGAATACTATTAGGGAGCTGCTTTACTTAAAATTTATGGGGGTGAAGCTGCACTCAAGGCACGTGAGAAACGGGATTTCACTCTGAAGCATTTTCAAAACACTTAAATGTTTGTTTTTCCTTTGATGTTGACACAACTGCATTTCATGACTTGCTCATCCTAATCCAGTGAGTAGCAGGCAGGAATTTGAGTACTGTGTGGATGGGAGGTATTTTGCTTTCCTGGAGAGGATGCAAAAATATCCTACTAGGAATCTGTAGGTAGATTTCTCTGTTTACTAAACAAGCCCACTCTGGAAGGAAGTCAGATACTTAGGATGTTGTTCATTTTTTGATGGGTAGACAGGAGAGAAGATGTGGCCCAATAAAAAATACTGGGTTTGTCAGAATTTCAATCCTACCAAGTGTAGTAAAACCCAAAACTTAGAGCAACCAAGTAGATTTTTGTGCCTTAAAAGAAAAATCTGCTTCTTTAGTTGTGTTTTTCTAGGTCAGTAAAGGCTTTTCCATATCATGCCCTCTTGTGTAGTCAGGTGGCTCATTTTGAATGATTTTGCATGTGAGAAATAACTTACATATGGAATTTGAACACAGGACTAAAAGGGATCTGTCTACCAAAACAAAAATTAAAATAATTTCACAGTAACTGACCTGCTCTACAGTCCTGTTTGTAAATTTATCAGGCTGTTTAAATTTGGATGTTTGCCATCTCTTGATGGGCAGTTTAGGAACTTTTCTCCTCTGCTACTTCAAGAATCTCATTTCCCCTCTAAATGTGATAGCGCTCAACCTTTTCCAGGTGCCACGACCATCCCGTTAAAATAGGGATGTTTAACCTGGATATCCTCTTAAATGTGATACATCTCCTCAGCATTTGCGTCAGAGAGGAAGAAGGTGGCTGGTTCTAGTGCTGAATTCTAACCAGGAATTATTCAGGCCTTTAGGAAACATGGGAGAGCAAACATTTACTGACCGTGTAATTAGCACGATGACTTGCTCTGTCTATTGGCCCTTAGCACCACATTTCCTGTCCGAGCGGTGGAAAGAGAAAATATTAGTTGCTGTTTTACTAGAGGAACAAGTGTCTTCCAAATGAACAAATGATCTATTGCCAGTCTTGCAGACTCTTCCCATGGGAATAGGCATTTTGCTTCTTTTTCTACAGCTAATTTCTTTCATGCAGCAGGTTCCCAGACACATCAAATGCCTCTCATGTTGAGCTGTTAGCAAAGATTTATAGCCTCTGTGTTATCAGAGTGAATTAAACTATGGCTGGCAGTCATGCTTCTTCTCATGTACTTCTGTAAAAATGCGTAAATAAATTAATAAATTGGAGTTTGATATCTAACATCTTCCTAAAATGCAAACCATTCCCAAGACCCCTCTTCTGTTCAGGAGCTTCTTGCACTGCTGGGCAGCCAATATACTAATCCTCTGCTTGTTGGGAGAATAAAAAATAGAGCTTTGGTGGCTCTTCCACAGAGAGACAAAGGCTGATGAAGTTTGGGGTGAAATTCAGTGGTTGTACATTATTTTAGTGTTAATAGAGCTCAGCTGGAGTCTTGATGGGCAAACATAGATTTAGCAGATTGAAGAAAAAACACTTTGTACATCAGTTTTTTTAGTTAAGATCTTCAGCACACAGTGGCAGAGTTGAAAAGATGTTACTGCTTTTATACTAAACTGGACCATCTGAGCCTTCATCCAGTACTTTCTAGTTGTAAATATGTCATGGAAACTTATTTGTGGTAGAACAAAACAGAGATTAAAAGCAAAATTTGCTGTTTGAAAAGAGAAATGATTTTTTTGGAAGGGCCACATGAGCTTTTTTAACATTTCTGGGAAATTTTCTTTAAACTGATTTCCTAATTTATGTTTAATTTTTTGGGACAGCTTGGGGTTGAATGGAATGCCACTTGTAAATGTGAAAATAAATCTCAACACCCAGTTCTTCAAGCAAATTATTAGCTGGGGAGAAATGGAGAATGGAGTCCATGAGGCTTTGCAGTTCCTCAGGCTCTGCAGTTTCTTTTCTAGCTCTGTGATAGGCAAAAAGGAATAAACTTTTTTAAAATAAGGGCAAGCAAAACCTGCACTACTCTTCCCTCACCTGTCCTCTACCACTCTCCACTCTAAATGTTGAATTCTTTAAGTTAGATATGCTTCTATAAAAACAAATCCTCCTACTCAAAAAACAAAACCAAAAAACAAACCAAGCAATCTCAACATCTGCAGCTCTTTTAAAGGGAAAGATGAGGAACGGGGGGAGGCACTTTCAAACCAGAGATATTCTACAAACTGTGACCATCACAACTGGGCATTAATGCATTTCATAGCTGACATCTCAGATTTTGTGTTTCAACCAGAGGAATGGATATTTCTCATTAATGCTGTTCAGCAGCAGCCCTGGTGCCACATCTCATCTACCACTGCTCTGAGACACCTCTATTCTCTGAAGTGAGACCACGAGATCTGTTAGACCTGATAGTTAATCTCAGGTTTGAGCTGGCCCATCATAACAAAGCTTAAGTGCTGATCCTTTGGCCACTGATCCACACAGCCCAGGTGTTTGCTGCCTTTCTTTTCCTCAGGGGAGATTTCACACTTGTTTCCTTTCTAAGAATTATGCTGTTCATGTAGTTCGGGGCTGTTGCACAGTCTACACACTCATGTATCTCTAGTTCTACATATTTATGTATCTTTACATTACACCTGCTGGCCTTGTTCTTGGTTGCTTGCCCAGTGACTTGAGGTATTGGTGTGACAGAGCATTAAAGCCCCTCTGCCACTGGGATGTTCCAGGTAGTTGTGTTGAAAGCCAGACTGTTACCAGTGCTGTGACAGCTGATGTGATGCTGTTGCACAGGATTGGAACCCTGTAAATTTACAGCTCTTTAAAACCTGAGATCAGCAGACAAGGCTGAAAGTATTGCTACAGGCTTAGACACTGAATGTCTTCATAACTGCAACAGATTAAGAAATAAAAAACCCTAACACTAACTTATTTGAGTATAATATAATATTTAAAAAGTAAATAAATTAGGCAGGATTTTTACAAAAGAAATTGGTTTATTCCTGTTTCAGTTATTTTATGGCTGATATAAAGGCAGAGCTAATTTTTTTTTTAAAGATTGCATGCAGTCTGATCTTTCTGCTTCTCTGATCCTTGGGGTAATAATAATTTTTACTTATATACTTTTATTCCTTTTCCTCCTGCAGTTAATCTTTAGGATGCCCTTCTTAAAGTCAATGTAGTCTGAGGACTTGCTTTTTTATATTGGAAATACAGTAATATTTCAGTCTAGTGATGTTTGCACATGGATTTAAATTTTAATAAGTGAGTGACCTTGTGTAGAAATGATTAAATTGTGTTATAGAAGTACAGTGAACTTTTTAGGTTTGGTAAATCATAGCCTGGACAAATATTTTATATTGCTGAAGCCTCATAGCACTGCAGAACTAATTCTGCAATATACAAAGTTAACAAAAAAGAGATATGCAAACTTACTCAGGATTTATGTTCGGGTAGGCTGTATTTATTAGTATATTTATACTTATCTTCATTCCACGTAAGTCAAAATTTAGATCTCTATTTGTCTATTGACTACAATACTAAACAACTTGGTGGTGTAATGTACATGCTGGCACAATTTGACAATTGCATGTACTTTTTCATAACATCAATAAAATCTATATTCTATGCTTTACTGGACTAAAAACAAGCAGAAAAGCAAAAAAAGCAGTATTTTTGTTGGTTTTGGAGTCTCCCTGGACTAACAGTTTAAAAACACAGTAGACAATTCTGTTGCAGTTTCTTCTTAGTTGTTGCTGCTGGATTTTAAGAGAGGGGCAGGACTGAAAGGGCAAAAACATCTGCATGACTATCCAAAAGGTGCCTTAGCTTTTTGGGATCTGAATTTCTCTCTAGAGTCTGGAATTTCTCTGTGCAAAAGTATGTGCTGTAGGGAAGCACTTTTTCCCTCTCTTTGTGAGTGGCGTAATGGGGCCTCCACTGAGAGTGGGCCCTACCTCCCTTGAGCAGCTCTGCTGTGCCTCACAGAGCTTGACAAGCTTATGGGCAACCTTAGAGGAGAGTCTTATGATGAGAAGAGGTGGGCAACCCTAATGCCACCTGTCACCTCTCCCGGTCCCAAGGTGTTGTGATGTATGATTGATGCAGGAGGGTGACTGAGACTGAAAAAGAAGAAAGTAGTTGACTGCAGGGGGGGTATCTGCAAACAGGATAACCTTTATTTCAAGGAGCACCCAAGGAAAATGGGAACAAGGGAACACAGAGGACCTTGAGCCTTGCTCTGCTGTGAACGTGAACCTCTGTCAGCAACAGTGTTCTACATCCTTTGATTTATAATGGTTGGTTGCTGATACAGGAGAATGGCAGCATTAGTGTGATGTTCCTTTAACTTAGAAACAATTACACTGATCAGTTTAGGCAAGGCAGTGTGCAAAGTGTGAGCCATTAGCAATTTTCCCATTCACACCAGCCCAGGCCGGGTTTACCTCACCATCAGACAAGATAAACCACAGAGCAGAAACCAAGGAGCACGAGCCACTCTGTCTTGTCAAGCAGCTTCTCCAACACATTCTTTGGAGTGGGATCCTTTCCCTGCAGCAGACCTATGTGTCATGTGTCAGGCTCTTTCCAGAGGGTGGGAACCTTTCTCCCCCGCTCCTTTCTGGTTCTCAAACAAGGCAGACACCCAGTGAGCACTTTACACATGTATTTAGCTGGTGGTCTGCCCGCTGCCTTGCACATTGGGCCCTTTCCAGGGGGGTGTGTTGTCAGCATGTGGTTTCCATCTCGGGAGCTCTCAAAGCCTTCTCACAGTGCCACATGAGCACACTCGAACAGCTTGGAAGGAGTCCAGCTTCCTCTTCAGGTACTTGGGCTTTAGTAGCCCTGCCTCTGCCTGGCTGCACCCCTGCAAAAAAGGAGCATAAGGCATTTGGATTCTCTCTTGAGCACTGCTCTTATCTGGGACTGGTGAGCAGTTTTAATCTGTAGCATCTGGTCTGCAGTCTCCTGAGTGTACTCCTGCAGCAGAGGCTGTTCTGACATCCCCTTAATGTCTATGTTGTTGAGCCTCCTTTTCTTATTTTTTTTTTTTCTTTTAGGTGATGTGGTTCACTAGGGAAAGTTTTTGCCCTGTAGATAACTTGAGACAATCATTTACCATCCTTTTGTCTCTACCACCTTTCCTTCCATGTATGGATAGAATAAAACCATGCCTAACCCAATAGAAACAAAATATTTATTGAATATTCATTCATTAGGAGACATCTTCTCATCCTACTATGTGGCAAAATGTCCAATAAATGTTTTTACTTCAGCTTTAATCCTGGAACTGGCCCTTAACCGAGGATGTCAGACTCCAGAGAAAGGAACTGCTTTCAGTTCTTGACTCTTCCATGGGCTACCTGGTCCTGTTGGTGAATCTCTGCTCTCATTGCTCCTCTTTAAGAGACGAAGAATCGTTTTTCTTTCCTTCCATCTGTGGTTGCTCATGTCTGCCTTGACTTGCTGCTTGTTTACATGTGTAGTGCCAATCACTGCCTGTCCATCATTGCATGTAATCTAGTTAATTGCTCTGATACCAGCAGTGTTTTTACGGATAGTGCTTCTTGATAGGAGAAATACCAACCCTGTAAAAAATTCAGGCTTTCAGAATTATACCTTGGGAAGCCCTGGTGTGCAGCCTAGATGATACAAATTCTTATGGTCTTAGCCAAGATGTCTCTGAGATTTTGCCATACACTGAAATTACACTTTTTTTTTTCCTCTCTCCCTCCCAGTGTTGCAGCTACATCATATTGCCTCTCTGTTTTTATGAATGGAATGTCATGATCAGCATAATGGTCCTTTCATTAGAAGCTCCCTCTGTTCTTAAGACATTTATGGAGGTTAATTTGGGGAAAAAATTCTTTGCGATACACGACACTTTCTTTCCATTATATTTCAGCTAAATATTTCAGATTTATGTGAAAAGATTACACATAGCGTCTTATTTATAAGAATATGTACACTCATCATTCACACAGACAAAACTATCACAATGCATTCTTTCTAAAGGGGAGAGCTCCAGCTCACCAGCCCAAATTACATCATGGGACTAAACAGTTTGTATCAAAATCCTGAATTGACATAACTAATTTGCAACACTTATGTGCTTTCCAAATCAACATAACTGAAAAACCAGATGCACAGCTCAAATCATTGCTGACTTTGCCACTGTCTTTTGCCTTCACCTCAGTATTTCTGGTAACATAAACATTTGCAGCCCAAACCTAGAAAGTCTTGTGGGAAATTGAACCAACATTTTTTTATTTATTTCAGCAGCAATTCGCTCATCCTTTTTTTTTTTTCTCTGTTCCCAACATGTTAACAGATGTAAATATGAATCATATTTCATTCTCAGACTCCTTATAAAAATACACTCAGAACCAAAGTTTCTGAGTAAGAAAAAATGTTGGATGCATCTCCAAACCACAATGAAACACCCTATCCCCAAACGAGTCAAGGCTTGGCTTGCACACCTCTGTCTGAAAAGGGGAGGAGAGACCTTTTCAACAGCATTACTGTTTATTTGCGTGTCTCTTACTGTTCCAGACAAGCAGCACTTACACACTGCTGCATGTGTGTAGCTGCTTCTGTGTGTGTGTGTTTAGGTGTGTGGTTTCCTGCCCTCCTTATCTCCCCTGTCTGTTCTTTATGACTGATCTGCACTGCAGACATTTTTGTGGTTTTGATGGCTAAAAAGAGCTGATATTCATTGTTTTCAGTCAGCCGCCGCCTCCTCCATGCACTTCACACAAGGTTCAGGATTAGGCTTTCTCCACCAGGAATATAAGGATATATTAGTGACCTGGGATTATATTTAGGATAAAGAATCTGCTATGAATTAATGTATTGGCCAGTGCTGTGAGTTGGGTGTGAAGGCTGTTTGAGTTACTAGAAGGAATCTTGCTGTAACGACCTCTAAGACAAGATTCTTCATTTAAGCTCAAAATAAACTGTTTGCTTTGGTTAATGTTCTTGGGATGGATGGGTTACATACCATCCCAATAAATTGAAAGAGGCTGGGATGCGAGTCTGAGTCCAGGCTCCGTGGTGGTTGCTCATATTGTTTAGTTGTTTGACAACTGAGTGGAACTCTGGGCGCACTTTCAAGTACCAGTCACCCAAGTGACTTCTGGTCACCTTTTGGGAACAGCGCAGCCAGGGACTGGTCCCAGTGGGTAATGGGAGTGAGGACACCATTTTGGGAAAAGAAAAAGTATTCAGCTTATGTGGATGTGAACTGCAGTGTGCATTCATTTGGCCTGAGGGCTGGAGGACAGGCCCAGCCCACTCTGTTTGGTAGTGAAGACGTAGCTATTGATGTTTTCAATTGGAGCTTTGTATTCTGAATATTCTAGTTCTGGACTCTGCATCCCCTTTCCTATGTCAGCAGTGCACACAGCGTGGACACCCACGTTTAAGGGGTTTAGGTTTGATACTCTGAGCTGGCAAGCTTCAGTCTCACCTGCTGAAAACATCAGCTGCTTTGAACAGAAAACTCTTAGAGTGGCCTTAATTAAGCAGGAACTGTTTGACTTAACTGGGTCTTGATTGTAATGGGTTATTTTTTCTGGCAGCAAGCCAAGGTAGCAGAGGTTGTTCTTTAAGTGTAAGAGTTCACTTTCATCCTCCCTCACCAATTCACAAGCATCTTGCCATTGTGTGTGATCCTTCTGCACTGTAAGGTTCTTGCTTTCTCTGTGGGCTTTGCACGGGCTAAATGTGCATCTTGTGTTCCCAGAGCTCCAGGAATCCAAGTCAATAGCGGGAACAAACAGCAGTAATGGGACACTGGGGTGTGTGGAAGCATTTCTGAAGTGAGGAACAAGCTACTCCTCTACAGTATTTCCTTCCATAACCTAAGCCTCCAGTCTTTGTTTAGAAATGAACCTTTAATTGCAATGGGATTAAATGAAAACTCTTCCAGGAAGAAAAGGGTATTGCTATCACTTGGCTGTAAATGCTCTTGAGAGATTTTTTTGTACATATGTCTTAACCAAGAAAATACTCACCCTGCTTCCCAATGCGACTCCCTCCCTCAAACTAAAAAACCTCCTTAACTCCCTCCCCTGCATTTACACTGTCAGGAATAGTGAAAAATGGTTTCTGCTTCATTATGATCTTTACACGGCCAAGACAAATCCATGTATGTTGCCCCTACCTTCTAGGTAAAATACTAAAAAAAAAGAGAGAGCAATGATTCACTTCCATGGGAAATACACTTCTTTGCTTACTTAGGGATTTAACGTTACTCTGAAATGTGTGTTTGAACAAAGAAATAAGGAGAGAGAGAGAGAGGTTTTAGTCTTCCCAACTTGGTTTTCTAGGTGCAGGGCCCAGAGGTTTAGGTTAGATGTTAGGAAGAAATTCTTTACAGAGAGGGTTATCAGGCATTGGAACAGCCTACCCAGAGAGGTGGTGGATTCACCATCCCTGGAGGTTTTTAAAAAGAGATTGGATGTGGCCCTTAGTGCCATGATATAGTAATTGGAGTTGGATCAGAGGTTGGACTTGATGATCTTGGAGGTCTTTTCCAACCCAATCTATTCTATGATTCTATGTGGCAGTGTCATGTCTGCTGACATAACAAACTGGAGTAGAGCAAATGTGTCCTGCTGGTTTTCTTTTCCTATCAAATCATAGTATTCTGGGAATGCCCAGGATATCCCCAGCTTTATGTAATAAACTGAGTCATCAGAGGATTTTTCTGCTGTAACTATAGAACATTCATATAGAAAGATCTCTTCAGAGTGTTTGTTTTGTGTTTACCGTGAGCAAACAAGCCAGCGGAGTGTGTGGTCAGCGTGATGATGAGGATTTGAAGTAAAGAGAAAAGCCAAAATGAGTGTAGACATGATCAAAGCTTTACTCTAAACACGCACACTAAAAGCACTTTCCCAGTATTTATGGGAAACCTACTTAGGACCCTGTGTTACCGGGAAAAGTGTTCAGTTCAGAGCCACGTTAAATCTGTCCTTGTGTTAAATTACTATGTGGAAGTGAGGCCATCAGTATTCCTTTGCTTCTTTAGCTAGTATGATGATGAAAATGTGTGTATGTATCATATATCTGAATGTATGCTGGTGAAAAATTTTTGTAGTCTTCTACCTATGGAATTTTTTTACTTTTTCATGCATCACCTCATTGGAGCAGAGGGATATTTGTTAAGGAAGAAGGGAAAGTAGTTGGAGATTCCCTTCTGAAAGAGCTGTCTGGCTGAGCTGCAAGGGCTCAAATGCTGGCAGAAATTGTTTTTATAGGGAAACAGCAATTATTTATTTCACTGTGAACTGGAAGAAATAGTCCCTCAGCAATGTGATTCTTAGTCATCATGTTTTGCAAGACCGTTTTTATAGAGCTTTTGTAACAACCCTGTTTATATCCAAAACTAAAATCTAATGTTACCATCACTTTGCCTGTGAATGGGTCAATGTGATGATGAGTTGGTTTTTTTTCTTCCAATAAAAAGGTTTCTATTTTGATTTTTTTTTTTTTTTTACTCACTTGCTGACTTTAAAATCAGTGATTTCCCTCTCTAACAGGGAAGAGAGGGTGTCAAAACCAGGGCTGAACTCTTTCATCTTAGTATTGCCCGTCATTGACTTCTTTTGCAATGAGACAAAACTTCCTCTGGGAATGCTTTTTTCCAGGGTGATGAACTTCTGGAAAGCAAACCTCTTCATTAATGATACAGTCAATGAGAGATTGCACGTATAACTCTCTTCATCACCTCCCAAGCTCTTCAGCAGATCAATTTATATACCAGAAGCAGTAAGGATTAGAGAAAGATTGCAATCTAGGGAAAAGTTCTGAGTATAGTAGCCAGGTCAATGGTCTCTTCCCTTTCCACCACTCAAGATGCTGAACAGATTTAAAGCAGCTTTGTCCAGGCTGTAGTTGATGGTTGGAACAATTGGTGCTCTGTGCTGCTGGCCTGGGCCTGTGCAGGAGGGAGCAGAGCAGAAGATGTGGTGACAGGTACCCTGTTTTGTCTTTCATCCCCTTTCTATTGCTTCACTAGTAGAATCTGTGGAGTAAGAAGTAGCTCTCCTTTCTATTGATTGAATATTTTTCCTCCACCATTTAACCTGTCAGAATATCCCACCTTGGGAGTAGCGAGAATTTTCCTCTCCTCAGAAAATCCAAAGATTTGTGAAATCTTTGTCGTATTGGAGATCTTAAGCTATTACAGGAAATGATTTTGGGTGATGTAACAAGGTTCAGTCTTCACCATGCTCACCATGCTCACGAAACACTGATTGTTTTTACCTTGGGATACAATTTAACAGGGAGCTTATTCAAATTTCTGTCTGGAAAAGCTTGCTCAGCACCTGTTTGAGGCTCTCACAACTCTACAACCTGCTGTGTGGAAGAGGAATCTCACAAGGGCCACCTTTCCTTGCAGAGCTGAAACCTGCTTTGATTCTGCTTTGGGTTTGTTTGGGTTTTTTTTGTTCATTTGTTTGTTTTTTTGTTTTCCAAAGGCCACAGGAGAGCAGCTCCCTGCAGCTCAGCTGCTTCCCCTTTGTGAGGTCATTCCATGGAGTTCTCCTGTCAGTAGGTGACACCACCCTGCACCCGAGACAACACCACTGATCCACTTTCCCTTGTGTTGAGGCCCCACAGCTCCCAGCCCATGGATCCCTCTACCTGCACAGCTTCCTCTGTGTGGTTTCCACATGTCCTGTTCTTACACAGTAGTTCTCAAGCTGGGATAATTCAAATTCTCTGCAGAGTCCCAGGAACTATTGGGAAAACCTCTGCCCCAACATGGGGCCTACATGACCTAGTGGGCCTTCCCATCCCTAATTAATGTTTTAAACCAAATAGCCTGAGGGAAGTGAGGCAACCCCCCCTGCTATTCTCTGGGGTAGCTAATTAAGACATCCACTCTTGTTCCTGAAGTTGCAGGGCAGTCGGAGAAAAAAATATTGGAGGAAGGAAAAATATATCCTCACCAGAGCTATGTATAATTTTCCATGAACTTTCTTTAACACTAAGAAATGCAAATTTAGGCCAATGAAAACTTTGGACTCATTTTAAATTCCCTACATTGGTCCACATGAAGAGGAATTAAAATATTAAGGGAATATTTCATTTTTAATGACAATAATACACCAAGCAGCTTTTACTCTGACAACATTAAATAGCTAAAGTCGCACTGTACAAGTGTCCCTTTTTTCTGTGTCAGTGATCTTCTAGTAAATGTTGTGTAAGCAAACTTTTTTGACTCCTGTTATAAGATTGTGCCTCCCCCAGCTGCTGTTTTGAGCGAAGTATTGGAACACAAATGCACAAATCTTTTTCCTTTGCAATTGCGAAAAATCTTTGTTACCTTCTATGCAAAGTAACTGCACAAAATATTTCTCCACTGAAGCGTGTAATAAGCACACCAACCTCTTTGGCCCAGAGGGGAACGCACAAGTATTCATAAGCAGAGTCTTTACTTTATCCTGAGCAAACAGACTGTAAATACAGTAAATAATTCAGATAAAGACCAAATATTCATAAGGAATTAAAAATAGCTGGACACTAGGAATCCGTCTCAACAGCAGGCAAAGTTTTTATGTGAACAGAAACACTTGAAATAAAAAATTCTTCCCTTCTACTCTCCTCAAACAAAAAGCATTCTCTGAACCTGTATGTCTAGGTACAGACATTGTCTAAGTTAGCATCACTAAATGGAACAAATGAGGCAAATATGTATTTCTTGTTAAGGGGAAGGAGCAAAATCATGCAGAAGAATTGTGAAGAAAGAAGGATTTGGGAAAATTCTGTTGAAGATGCACAAATTCCATTAAAACTGTGGAGGGAAAGAGCAATGTCTTGCTATGTAAGGTGAAAATGTTCACTGTAATGCAGGACATCTTCAATAGTTTTGTGTGTAACTCCTGCATGTTGATGGCTCTTGCACCTGAGCAAGTGACTTGTTCATTTAATTGGTCAAGGGTAACAAACTGTGATGATACATAATAATGTATCATTAATTTGATCCTTTGAATATTTTTGAAGTTGTTTAAACATGCACCTGATCTGTGAGAGCTCACAGTACCCCAGTTTCTGGCTGGTTCACTTTAACAGTATTTTCCAGGTCCAGTTTTACAGGCTTTTTCAAAATGTAGGGGGTGAAAAGAAGTATTTTATCCAGGGGGTCAGGCTGCAGTAGGTCACGGAACTCAATGCCCTAATTGACATCTGGACACTAGTGGCTGCAGGGTGTGAGGTGTCTTGTGGGTGCCCAGGGTTAACACATAGACTTTATTTATGGCAAGACCTTGAAAAAGGAGTTCAGGAAGACTCTGTCATGTTCTCTGTCCAGCAAATCCTCTTTTTGTCTTGGACTCTGCTTCTTTTCTTAAACCAAATATCACTATGTTTAATCAAGTTCCCCAATAGCTTTGGGTGCTTTTTGGGTGCTTAGTAGAGAGAGAGAGACTAAGGATAGAGCTTATAGATGTGTTGCAATCTGGGCAGTAAAATCTGACACAGAAGTTCATCCATCCACCTGAACATCCAAGCACTCGCTGTGTCTGCTCTTGTTCACAGATTCCATGGGTGTGATGGACAAAGGCAGACAGAGCTGACCCAAAAGAGATGGTTGCAGGTGTCAAAGTTGCTGTGAAGAAGCAAGTGATGCACCTGGAATGCAGCAGGTCTGATCTGCTCCAGGGATATTGGGATTCAAAGGTTCTGGGACCATCTGCCCCCAGAGATGTGATGTGGCAGCTGAGGGCAGCCTGCTGCTAAATATATCCTGGGACTCTGCTCCCATGCAAGGGATGAGCAAACCCTGCGGGTCTTGAGGTTTTTCTGCTGCATGACTTGAGTTGTTTATCAGGACAGTAAAGACCAGTTTGAGCTCAGAGACCTTATTCTTCCTATAATTCAAACCCATGGTTAGCTTAATTTTCTTTTTCTTGCCTCGAAAAGTGATTCAACTTCAAAATAATGTAGCTTTCCTGTGTTTGTATTGAGTTAGGGTTAGAAAGGTCTCCACAAAGGTAGGCTGAGAATGTGCCCAAACATATGTTCACCTACCTATCCACAGGTTTTTTATTCACTGAGTTTGTATGTCTTTGTGTTTCCATCTCCTATGCTTACACTTTCTTGCCTCTCTTCTCATTCAATTCTATTTTTAATTAATTGATTTGTGGCTTAGACCATGAGAGAGAGTACAAAATTAGGGGAATAAAGAATATTTCTGCTTGTTATTTTATAACTTTAACTAAGGGATCCTTAGTTATCCTGCAGCTATTTCTTTGTTTTTTTGCTTTTGGGTTTTTTTTTACGTTCTGAGAAGCAGTTCTCTGTTATAACTGTTCTGTGTTTTTGTGAAAAAGATGACAGACTCCTTGATTATTTTCCTCAGAAGGTTCATATAAGAACTGTATCAAACTCAAGTGGAAAATCTAAGTAAATTATAATTCCAGGTTCATCCATATTTTTACTTGCATGATTTTTTAAAAAGAACTTTAATATATTAGGAAGGAAAGGTTTGCAGAGTTTGTGCTGGTTAGGGATTTAGGTGTTGTACATCTCCATTCCTAGGAAGAACTCTGGTTAGCTTGAGCTCATAACATTGAGTAGTTACAAGGTCTTTTTTTTTTTTTTCTCAAGATCCCTTCTCAGGGGAACTTCCCACTCTTCAACAGCATCAGCTCTCTTCAATTAATTTTGCTTGTGATTTATTCGATGGTTTGCTGGTCCTTAGAGGAATGTCTGATATGTTTACATTTCTAATGTTGTCTGTGATTTCTTAAAAGCTGCTTCATTTTTCTACAGAAGTGATGGTTTTTAACTGATTATTCTATGGAAAAATCCTCAGTGGAATATGAATTTTTCCTAAGGTATTCTAGAATTCAAAAGTTGTACCTCATATCCTTCTGAATTAGCTTTTGATACTATTAATTCAGAATTTTGGAAGGACTGGAGGCTAGTTCAGAGCATGTCTCTGGACAGCTAGAAGTGACTTCTCTACTTCTTACTGCTTTAAGATTTGTGTGCCATCTGTCTTGGTGTCTTGGGACAGTTGTTCTCCAAGTTCTTTGAAGCATCTGGCCACCTTTTTGTTTTTCTCCTTTCCCATGAACTCGGCAATATTTGCATCACATGCTACTTAAACTCTTCAGGCCTGATTGCCGTTTTGTATTTAGACGTGAATGCATTTGTGTTCTTTATCAGCCAACCAGATTGGGTTTATTTTTTCAGCCTCTCCTTTGTGGCAGGGCCTGGGGGATGTGTGGAAGGAGGGCAGGGGAACATTTGTGCTCCTCAGTGCAGGAAAACAGGAACCCAACTGCCAGGACCCCCTTGAGCTGTGAACCACAGGGGGATATTTACCCTTTTTTTCATGGAGTACCTGGGCATTTGGGGGTAGGAGAAAATATAAGACAGAAGTGTTATATAAATGCTGATTAACATATTTGGTACTACTTTTTTATCATTAATGATGCTGAGAGTGATGTTTACCTTCCATTGAAAGCTCTGCCTGACTTTTTTTCCCAGTGGCTGGAAAATAACTGCAGATTTGAGTACTTACCTAGACTACAAGTACATTAATCTGAATTGAAACACTTGAAGTCCTTGCAGCTGAAATGCAGAATGACTGGCTGATCTTCAGATTCCTGCTATGAGATTTTGATGAATTTGTGAGTTAAACACAGCTTTAGATCACAGAAGTTGCCTGCCATACACTGACTCCTAGTGCTGGTATCAACAATCCCAGAGGTTTGATTGCTGATGTTAATTGATATTGGCTGTCAGCATTAATGACTTGGTTGTTCTCTGCTGCTGTTCTCTATCCCAACTGGGATGGGTAAAATATTTTACCTACCCACTGAATAATTGTTTCTGGATGTTATTGGTAGTTGCTCTGTTAAGGGTTGGTTTTGGTAATTCTCACCTGCTTTTTTATAGTGTTTCTGTCTCATAGCCTTTATTTCAACTGATAGGAAAGACAATTTATGACTTGACAATATTGCAACATTCAGTCAAAAAAAGCCTTGATCCTCACTGATATTTCTGCATTACCTTGGATGACATTCCAATTATCTTCTATCCCACCCTCCAAAAATATTTGAAGATCCGAAGGTTCCCTTTGGCACGAACCTCACTGAGAGAATCTGTACAAAAAGCTTTCCTGCCTCGTGATCCGGCCACAAGCACTGCAGACTTGCCAGTCTCCTTTGCTTCCAGCTGTATTCTGGCAATACATTGTGATAATTACCAGCACAAGATTGTGTTTGCCAGGATTTGTAGCACTGGTTGAGCTGTCAGAACCTCCTGACTTTGCAAAACAACAGACCTACCAAAAATATCAGGTGGGCAGGACCAGGGCAGAGCCTTCTGTTCTAGAGGGCCCTTCAGGAATCTGAAGAGGTGCCAGGATTTGCTGTAGTCAAAAGAAGGGTCTCTTGAATTTCGGGAGAATTTCTTCAGAATACACCTTAAAGAACAAATCCCTAAAGGAATTTGTTTTCAGTGCCCTATCTGCTTATTACTAAAATGTAATCTTGTTTTTCGATCGCAATAAAACGTATTCTGCATTTAATTGTTCTGTAAGGAATGTGTCCTCCATATTTTCTACATATATCACTTTAATTTCAGACACCTCTTTTTCTAGGAGCCTGATATGTAATGCACAGTGTTTGCTTAAAACAAACAGGTACAGATGATTCATAATTCTTTCAATCTTGTCTCCTGCTGATGTCCATCTTCTGACATTTGGAATTTAGACAGGGAGGTGCAGTCTTCCAGAAATTGCAATGTTGTAAAATAGAAACACCTCTAAAAAGGCTCTATTTCTTTCCTTCTTCTGGCCTCTTGCAGTTTTTTTCCTAAAAGCTAAATTAGATAAAGGAAAAGTAAGTATTTAATATTTTCAGTCTGAATGTTTCTTGAAACAGCTCCTCTAATGTGTGAGTTCACTTGTATGGCCCTAAACATAGCTAGAAACAGATTTTGGAAATAAGTGTATTGAAAAACACCTTAAGAATTTTATGCAGGTTTGCAGATTTGTCCCTAAGATGATGGAACATGTCCCCGTTTTCTGTTCCGTGCCAGCTGAACCGGTGTACAGCCATGGATGCGGCTGGTGTGTCTCTGCTGTGCCTTGTACCCCTCTCAGTGCCCTTCATTGCTTTTTAATTTCCATTTAAGCTGTTATGTTCTAAAATGACCTGAAGACAGAACAAAGGATCCTCATAGAGCAGCAGAATTCTCCTGAGCACCCAGTGGAAGTGCTGACTGGAGGCACGTCTTGCCTGGAAAAGACTGAACACTTCTCCCATAACGTTTGGGTTTTGTTGCTTCTGAGATGAAGATTAAAGGAACGTATTTGAGTGCCTAGATTATCTTCACTCTGTTCCTCACTTAATTTCTCAAGTGGCAGGTTGGTGTTCAGTAGGGACTGGATTTAGAAGTCCAGCAAAGTAGGACAGCTTGGTTTGTGGGCAGTTAGAAGTGCAAAATCATAGAATAGCCTGGGTTGTAAAAGACCATAATGGTCATCCAGCTTATACTTGGTCAAGGAACCAGGGATGTCTTCAGCTAGATAAGGTTGCTCAGAGCTCCATCCAGCCTGGCCTTGAATGTTTCCAGGGATGAGGCAGCCACAGCTGCTCTGGGCAACCTGTTCCAGTGCTTCACCACACTCACAGTAATGAATCTCTTCCTAATATCTAAACTCTCACCCTCTGTCAGTTTGAAGCCATTCCCCCTTGTCCTATCACTCCATGCTCTTGTATAAAGTCCCTCTCCAGCTCTCTTGTAGCTCCTTTAGGTACTGGAAGGTGCTCTAAGATGTCTCTTCTCCAGGCTGAACAGCCCCAACTCTGTCTGCATAGGAAGGGGGAGGGGGTTCCAGCCCTCTGAAGGCCACTGATGAAAATAAGTGTTCATTAACTAGGAGTACCTGGAACAAGTGTTTTTGCAACCACATTCTGTGTTTAGGAAGTATAAGGCAAGTGTGAAAACATTTTAAATCTGTGGTTTTTATGTCTCTGAAGTGATTCTAGTATGGTTTGGTCTGTCCTAACTGCTAGGGGCTTTCACCTCTGTTAGCTGTTATCTAGCTGTGATAGTAACCTTACTTAAAACCTTGTCTTAATGCTTAAATAAACTGCAGATTCTTGCTACATGAGATAACCACAGGCTGACTTGCAAGTCTGCCAGCACAGCAAATCCATGTTTTTCTCTACCCCTTCCCCACTCATCTGCTCATATCCTCATTACTCAAACTGATAGGAGCTTTAGCCATAGAGTTCCTCACACCAGTCAGCAATCATCCTTCATAGCAAGAGAGCTCCTTGGGGACAAATGAACTCAGGCAGTCTTTGCATCAGCTCTGTTGAGGGCTTGTTGATCCCAGTCAACTTCCAACTGGTTGGATACAACAGACCAGATCCTCAGCTGATATGGAGGAGCTAATCCCCAGCTCCCTTTCTCTTCTTGAATTTCTCCATGTTTTTATTTGAGCACAGCGTTCTTCTGGAGCATCTTAAACTTTTGGGTAGTGGATGTCGCAGCTGCCAAATAGATAACACATTTCCAACCTGAATGCTTGCCAGGTTAACAGGTTTCTGGCAGACTTTCTAAAGGTCTTGTTGATGACTTAAATAAAAGGATGTGATTACCAGGAAAGGAACACCCATGCTTAGTATGGGCAGTGACCTTGAGATGCTTCTTTGTGTGACATTAAACTCCTGAAACTTACTGATATCCAGATGTGTTTGTTGTCACAACCCCTGAAAGACCATCCATCTTGAAGAGCTCAACCAGACTTTGGAACATGTGTTGTTCTCAGCTCCCTTTGCAGATAGAAAAACTCCTGATAATTGATAGGTTTGCTTATTACTTTGTAAATATTCCATATTAAGAGACTTGGGCAAAAATAATCTGTATTTGGTACTCTTGACTGGGTGCTCTGGAAGAAACATCTGTTTCACTGACTGTAACTTTTAATTTTTTAATGAAAATGTGTTGCAGTTGCCCCACATCTTTTCCATTTCTCTTCCATTTCACCAAAATGGGAACTTCAACTGCCTGGACAACTTTAAACAAGCTTTGTCCCACCATCTGTGACCTGTATCTGCTAGAGGAGCTGTTTTGTCTACTCTGGTCACCCTGAATATTGACTGAATTGTTATTTCGCATTCTTGGTGATCATTTCTAGTACAACATGTCCCAAAATACTTTCTGTAATTCTGGAAGCTCTGCTTTTAGGGTCTGATCCAATAATCACTGAAGTCAATAAGTCTCCCCATTGATTTCAGTTGACTTTGGATTAGATCCCTATTTCGGGGCTATAAATACATCACTGGAGGGGAAAATCCCAGCCCAGACTTCTTGATAGAAGAATATTCAGGGGAAAAAAAAAAATCTGTCTCACTCTCTTGTCAAATCTTTGGTCAAATGAAATCTGTCAAGCTCAGTTGAATTTCCTAATCTTCACTCTTCTGACAGACTTCAGACCAGCAGAAAGCCAAGCTTAAAATCATGGAAATTGAGTACATTTTTTTCATTATGCTGTCTAAGATGTTTTCAATAAAGCAGAGGGGGAGAGATCACTTTGCCAGATTGGTGTCATGGCGTTCCAAAGGTTTTGGCTAGTTAGCAGACTTCCAGTAAAAATACATGTTGCTCTTCAGACCTCTTGTGGGTGATCCACACCTCTCTTGGAGCCTCCTCTTATTGTCTTGTGGCTTCAAATGGAAGAAAGCCTAAATTATTTTGGACCTGTATTAGGAGTTCTTGGTATTATTAATAGCACACTGAGTGAACTTACTGTGTAAAATGCTCCCATTGCCTCTCCTGCCCTTCATATACTGAACACTAAAAAACTCAAATATTGGAGAAAACATGACTTGATGAACCAGCTTCACGTGGAGCCAAAAAGTAGGTGAATATCTAAAAGAGGGAGGCATTTCTGTGAGGAATAAAGAGCATGTGCTGTTCCTGAATTGTGTCAAACAGACCAAAGCCCTTTTCAAATAACATCCAACATACACTGGCATTGAATTCATGCTGATTCTGTCCAGCTAATTCTTAGTCTTTTTTTTCTTGGAGAAAGTGACTTCTCTATGTTGTTTTGCCTCCAGCCTTCTCAAGATGATTTTCTTATGGTTCTACCCAGTCCACTTTTACATTTTTACAATCTGGAAACTAATCACCAGAAAGTTTGCAACCAGCAAATTATTTCTATGACTTTTTGATGCTATATAGTAAACCAAAATACCTGTTAAACAGGGTTTATTTTGTAACATTCATAACACATGTACTAACTGTGTCTGTATTTAGTTGTTCTGACAATCATTATTATCAGTATATGTAAAACCTCTGGGGTTTTAGGTATGTGACTACTAATCACGTGCTTTTTGATACAGGATTTATAAAGGGGAAGGTGAAAGCAGAGGAATGTAAGTGTTGGAATTAAAAAACAGCACAAAACAAAAACCCGGACACTCCTCTGTCTAACTGCTGTGTTGGATGGATTTAAAACAGAATTTTCCACCATTATCCAGGGAAAAGAATCTGAAATGTAATAATACTTCTGGCACCACCTTTCACAAATAAGGCAACTGCATCCAGTTAGTAGGCATTTAAAATTCTGCAATAGGATACTTGCAGCACACTTCAGAGACTGCAGCTGACTTCAGAGACATCCTCACTGAAGTCTGGAAAGCAGCCAGGATCACTGGAAAACATTTACAAAGAAAGCAGTATTAGTATGACTTGTTAAAAAACCCTAAACAGCCAAAACAAAATGCTCAGCCCAAGGCTGCTCTCCCCATCCGTGCCCGGGGGCGGCTCAGCCAGGTCCTGCGTGGCCTGGAGAGCTTTTGGTGTGGTCAGCTGGAGTTTGCATTGAGGAACCTCAGCACAAGCTCAGCTCCTTCATGTCGAAGGCTAATTGTGATTTTGAGCAGTGTTCGTATGTCTCAGGTGTGAATGATAAGCTACTTTGTGAAAGGAAAGTTGACTCTGAATATTTTGATGCATCCCTTGATTGCAGGAGTCATCCCTGTGCATATGTGAAAGAGATGCAGAACATCTGTTTAACTGATAGGACCTAAAACCATTGAAACTTAAAGAACTGTACCATTTTCAAACTATAGAATCATAGAATGGTGTGAGTTGGAAGGGACCTTAAAGTTCATCTAGTTCCATCCCCCTGCTGTGGGCACTAGACCAGGTTGCTCAGAAGTCACACTTCCAGGGATGGAGCATCCACAACTTCTCTGGGCAACCTGTTTGGTGCCTCACCGCTGTCATAGTAAAGAATTTTTTCTCTTTTATCTGATCTAAACCTACTCTTTCAGTTTGAAGCTATCACTTCTTGTCCTATCCCTGTAGTTCCTGGTGGAGTCCCTGTCCAGCTTCCCTGTAGGCCCCCTTCAGATACTGGAAGGCGTCTCTGAGGTCTCCACACAACCTTCTCTCCTCCAGGCTGAACAGACCCGACTTTCTCAGCCTGTCTTCATAGGGGAGCTGCTCAGTCCCCCGAGCGACTTCCAGGCCAAATGTATTTGTGTAGAGTGTCCATGTAACAGTTTGGAAAACTAAAACACTGGAAAGAGTGAAAGTCTGCCTCCTATCAGGGAAGCCAAGGCAAACAACATAGATTATTGCAGGAAATATTCCCCAATGCTGAAAACCATTCCATAAGCTGTGCATGAAATCACAAGGTTCCACAGCCCTCAGTGAACCAAATTCAGTTTATTGAGGCCAAGCCAAGTTTAAGAGCCAAGAAGCAGAGATGAACCTTATCTAAGTTTTCAGATTTGAAACCAGTGTTCAAGTGCTTGTTGAAAGTCCAAGGTTGGCTGCCTTAGTGTAACTGTTGGTGAATAAACAGAGCACTTCAGTGCCCAAGCACAACCTGGGTCATTTCTGCAGTGCCCATGGAATACAGGAATTCCTGAGGTCAGGAGAGGTGGATGTGAGACCTCAGCCTGACTTGACTCTGATTTTACTGTACTTACTGCAGTGTAAGCGCTCTGCTTGAGCGCTGACTGAATTGCAGACAAACTTTTTTTTTTTTTAGAAAAATGTTGAAAGAAAATATGTTTTTCACAATTGGATGAAAAAATGAAGTGGAAGTTGTGCCTTTAATTTATGAGAAATTTGGTTTCTTTCTCTTTTTCATTCTTTGGGGGCTTTTAAAATTCCTGCAGAGGAGGTAGTGAGTGGTCTCTATTTTTTAAATTTTTTTTTAATCTATTTTTTAATCTATTTTCTAGATTTTTCTACCAGAAAATAAAGGAAGCATTTTATTTAAAGCTTCTTTTTGCCAGAAGTTATGTAAAACCACACCTTTGTAGGAAAAAAAAAAGTAAAATTTGAATACTTCTTAATTTGGCTTGGTTTTTGTCAAAATTTCTTCTTAGAGGTTTGGGGTTTTTTTCTTAAATTTCTTTGTATTTCTTCAACATATAAGAGAAGAACTTTTTTTGATAAAGCAAGACTAAAATGTCTATCCTGTTCAGTTGCCCCTTGCAAAGTTGCCCTTAAATTGTGATGTTTTAGATGTTGAAATCAGCAGTAGTTTGTGCAATTAGATGTGACCTGTAAGAAAGAACAGTCGGAGCAGTAATTTGCTTCTTAGAGGCTTGGCTACTTTCGTTGTTCAACCTGAGTTTTCACTCCTGGATGTTTTCTGATAACTGTGTTTGAAAAAAGTTAAGGGTTAATTGCAGCTTCAGATGGAGAGTTTATACATTTATTAGATGCTTAAGAGTAGATAAAACACAAAGCCACATTGAAAGAGGGCTCAGTGACATCATACACACTCGTGACATCAGCAAATCTTCAAGAGTGAATGAGCATCTTTGTCCCCACTGCAGGAGCTTGGCTGTGTGTGTAGTGCTTTGTATGAGAGAATGAGGATTGACTTTGGGCTCAGTGGATCCTCACTTTGCTGGAGTTGAGTTTTTTCACTAAGCCTGTGGAAGGCACAAGCAGAATTTTGTTGAGTTCCAGTGTGATATTGAGGGATCTTTACATACAGTGAAGTTCTGTGGCTCAAATACCCTTCTCAGCTACACTGACATTCAAATATAGTGTTGCACGAGAGTACGGAGTTATTTACTACCTCCTAGTGAAAAGTATATAAAATAGATGTTAAGGGACTGTG
The DNA here is from genome assembly GCF_003945725.1 of Corapipo altera. NCBI lineage: Eukaryota > Metazoa > Chordata > Aves > Passeriformes > Pipridae > Corapipo > Corapipo altera. The sequence goes on from NW_020884911.1 coordinate 5,452,993, forward strand.
TTAATTGCTCACTGGGGAGAAAGAAGATAATCCTTTAAGGTAGAATATTCAGAGAAACAAAAGAACTTTATATTCATCACCAATCACTGTAATCTTCCCAGTGTTCAGAAAAGAGCAAGTATTTAGCAGAAGGGGAAATATTTTAGCACTTCAGGAAATCTGGAACATGTTTGAAGCATGGGGGGGAAATGATGGCATTGCAAACAGTATTTTGAATAACTACTTGCTGCTACTTGTTAAAAGAAGGTGTCTTGTTAAAACACACTTTCTAGGGTCTACCTTTTTTATTTTTTTTTCCTCTTAAGTGCTCATGTGACGTATTGTTCAAACAAATTCAGTGTATTGTGGTTTCAGGAAACTCAGAGTCGTGAATGTGCTCACAAATATTGAGCCCCCCCCTCATATAGAAAATTTTACCCACTCCTAAAACAATTTATCATGAAGCAGTATGAAACCATGTAGTTACCAGAAACACACATGAAACATGAAGATTAAGCTCTTCGCTTACAGATTAATCAGAAGCCACATCAAAATAATGATGTTATTACCACAACGGCTGCTACTAATTGATGTGTAGATCACATTGCAGGTGCTTTAAAATGCAGCTGTAAAATGACACACAGCCACAAAGGCATAATAAAATATAATTAGGACAAACAGTAAATCCAAGAGTTGTTAGAATAGTCACTTGGGAAATAGCTGTAGTTTTAGGAACTACCTTAGATAAGTGATGGGGCAATGGGAGCTGAATTTGCTCCTTTTTTATGTCTCCAGCTCTCTTTATTTCTGACACTGCTTAGCGATATTACAGCATAAGACTCACTGTCAGAAAGCTGGAGACATTAAAAAGGACCGGAATCAAAGCATCTCAGATTCATTCCTGTTCATTTTCATGTTTCACAACTGGAGGCTCTGTTTACAACAACACTTTGCCTGAATTTAGGTAACTAATTTCCATAACTCAAGGTCACATAAGGTATATCTGTATTTTGGGATTAGTGTGCAACATCAGCTCTTTTGTGTTTGAAATCTCTGTTTTCTAAACACTGGATCTATTTGTCCTTTCTCATGTTTGTTTCCTCTTGTGGCAGGGTTTATAAAAGACAAGAACTGGAGTGGAATTTTTCCTCTTAATTATCTATGAAAACCTTGATTTTTTTGTTGAGTACTTTAATTTTTCTTGTTTCATCAAAAATTTATTTTTGTTTGCTAAATAACCCAACTATTTTACTACTGGAAGTTAAAATCTTTACATTTGCTACTTATTTGGTTTTTGTTTTAAGAACAACACAGAAGTGTAGTAAGTTTTACACTATCTTAATAAAAGGGTGCATCTTAATAACCTTTTACACTATCTTGTGATACTCTTCTGCACCTACATGTCACATATTTCTTCCTTTTGATATTCTGTGGTTATTTATTGATCCCTGTAAATATTTCAGTGCACCATGACAGCACTGAGATCATATTGTTGTAGGTAGAGTTTTGTCCTTAAGTTACCAGTGTTTCCAGGCAGTGTTTCATGCAGCTCTGCTCCTTCCTCAACCCTGATGTGGATTTGCCAGCTCTTCCTCTAGCTAGGGAAAATCTCTGTACTGGACCAACTGGGGAGAAAAAGTGCTAATAAGCAACATGAATGGAAGGAAGAGCCAAGATCCTGAGCTTTTGGGTGCATCTCTGGGTTTTGATTAGTTGTTTTTGTGTTTTGAACACCTTTAAGTTTTATGTCGGTCCATCTGATAATTCCAGTCTTGGATATTGAATCTGAACATTTCCATTGGAACATGAGAAGAATTAGGGTTCAGGTTCATCTGTGCTTGTCACACTACGAGTTAATAAAGCCAAACCTTAAATACTGTGAAATTTTATCATGAGCTTTCCTGGACCTAATTCTAAAGCTGGAATTTGCGTACAGACTTGGAGCAAGAGAAGAATAATGCCAGTGGTTGAAAGGGAGAAAATGCATCAAAACAAAAATAATACCTATTCTGCAATAATTCATTTATTCTGAGCATCATTATCTTTGAACTGGAATGAAGTCCTACAGTAAATGAAGACCATGGCAAATTTCTTTCTGGTACAAATGCAAAGCTTCCCTTTCCTTTTTTTTAAAATTTCTTTAATCCATGTAAATCATAGTGCATGCCCTCAAAATTTAAATAACTGGGACGGAGTAGTTTGATGGAGTAGTTCATCAGGCACACAACTGTTCCCATAAATAATAAATTTTCTTTAATCTGTATAAATCATAGTGTAAGCACTGAAAGCTTAAATAAAACTGGAATGGAGAGTAGTGTGTTAGAATAGCTCATCAGGCACACAACTGTCCCTATAAATAAAAAAAAACAGAGAAAGAAAATAGATGGAATTTGAGATGTTCTTGTCAGGAAATGTCACTCCATGTATTGGGGAAGAGCCATAGCAATGGTAGTGTAGAAACCCAAATCAGAACAGTCTTTCTAAAATGCTGATGTAGTAAATAGTTAATTTCTTTTAAAAAAATAAATCTCAAAACAAAAATCCATTATTTTCAAGTACTTTGTAAAGGCAAAAGCATCTCTTGGATTTGTTCTGCTGCTCCTAATGACATGTAAATTTTCAACCATCTTTGCGAAAACGCAGGACCTTGCAAAATCAGGGAAGGTTATCATCTTGTGCACTCCATTCCTCCAATCTGGCGGAAAAAAATGCTGGGTCACTAAAGGTTTATGATTCAAGTCAAAGACCTTGACAGCAAATGTTGTGTGATTGCAAAATGCCCCAGTTCTTTTCCTGTGCTGTGATTCTTTATGAACAGGCTCAATATATCTGTCATAAGTACCTGCTCGAGCAGCACTGCCCAGGGCGGGTCTTGAGATGCTGTGAAATCCATGGAAACATTCCTGTCTGCTTTCATGAGCCTTGGACCAGCAGGCTGAGGTTTCATCTGTGTTTTATGTGCCTGGTTTTGCTACCCCTATCAAAGGGCTGTAATTAGATGCTCAAAGGAATCAAGCAGATGATCGACAGATATGTTGGAAGGATTCTACTATTAGGAGTGTTGGTGAGGTCCCTGAGGGTCCTGATGTGGTCAATCCTCAAAGTCATCCAGGTGGACACTCTGTGTGCCAACAAATAAGCTTGATATGAGGGTTTGGATAGTATTAGAAACTGTCTTCTCATTCTGTAATGTGCGTGCTTCATTTCATTCATTAATGAGCTTTTCTATGGAGCATAATAAGCCTTTTACAGTGGTTGAAGAAATAAGTCCCTCTGGCAAGGCAAAATGGGTTAAAAACCCAAAACAAATCCGAAAGAAACAGCACCAAAACAGACAAACAATCCTGCCCAGTGGGATGTCAGCTGCTGGGATGGAGCTGTGTCATCTAAAGAGAGTTACACATTATGCCATGACTGTGAAAATACAGTGGTCCTCTATGGTAAAAACATTCCTTGGGATCAGGGAAGCAGATGAAAATAGTTCAACCCGATTGTCTGCTGATGGGAACCGAGTGTCATTCTGCCTGTTCCTGGTATGTTGTGGGAGCCATTAAGCTGGGAGAGCATAGAGTAGCTGGAACACTGGATTATCTGAACCAACCTGTGATACAGTGTGCAAGTTCTGTTGGTCTGTGGTCAAAATCTCGCTCCTCTTCAGCTTTGAACCAATATTTAAAAATCGGAGGCTTTTGTCTTTTAGTCCTTTTGACCTGTGCAGGGGTTTGTGGCTTGTGGATTTTTTGCTTAGGTTTTTGTTTTGTTTGTTTGTTTGTTTTTAAAGCTCTGTAGATTTGGATCCTGTAAAATATTAAGTGCAAATCTAGTCCTTGTTTAGAACTAAGCCATGTTTGCCTTCAGACCTTTGCTGAAGGGTTTGCCCGGGGGAGGGATGAGATTATTCATGTAGTCAAAGGTGAGCACATGTTGAAACACTTCCTGAATCAGAATTGTAACTGGATACAGGGGAGCACAAAGAAAGGATGAAATCGGTACCATTGATTCATGGTAGTTTCTTTTACCTAAACATAGAACTGACCATAAAGCTGTATACCAGAGGTACTGGAAGGAGATGAGACTTAATTAAAATCATGATTTTACTAACAATGTGGTGGTTTTGAGGGGTACTTTGACAAGAAACTATCAAGGCAAATAGTTATGAAATTCATGTTTCAATTTATAATATTGTCAATTATAAAAATAAACCAAGAAGAATTTAACTTTGACGTATCTTTAAATTTGGTGTCAACTTGTAAAAAGTATTTTGCTACTGCTTTAGATATCTAAATTACATTTTGAATTTCCTGTAGAATTTCAGATGCTACAATAGTGTTACTGCTTTATCCTGTAACTTTCCTGATCAATTCTGTACCCTTGTTTCTCTTATTAAATATTAGGGATTCTAAGTAAAATATTCTGATGTTAAACAAGTAATAGAACATACTGGGATCATTGAGTCTAGGCTGTTGTTTTCTAGAATAACGTAGAAAGATGTTTTGATCTTAATAATTTTGGGATAACTTCCATTTTTTCCAACCCAAAGTCTTATATCCTCATCATGCTCAAATCACTGTATTTTCTATTAGCTGTAAAGAGAGAACATGCCCAAATTTCTTTGTATAGTCTTGTGTCTAGAACTAGAATCAGATGTTTTGTTTTCACTCCAAATTTGTCCATAGTAACCTTGCAACATAATGCTTTGCCCCTTTTATGTCAAGATGTCAAATCTCTCTCTATTTTTACTTCCACCTATATGAAAATGTCATCAGGGCTAAAACTGAGCTGTTTTTCACACCCTGTGCCCTATAAAACACAGAAACATTACGCTCATTAAAGTTTATGAAAGGAATTCTTCGTTCTTATTCCACCGCAAGTAACGTTTTGTGGTGTGTTTTTCATGGTTAAGAGGCAACAGCAATTTGAGGACTAACACCCCATTCTTCCATCACTAAATCAGAGGGATTCCACTTGTTTAAAATTACAACTTTGTTTTATGCTCCAGGAGTGCCTTGGAGAATACTTGACTTGAGGAACATGGAGAATGTGTATATATATGTGTATATATGCATTTAGCAATAAGCAGGGCATGATGAAACATGTGGAACACAATGAAATTAGAAGTACAGGATGTATAGTTAATTTTTTTTTAACTGCATAAATAATGTGGAGGAAACTGAACAAGTTTGAATAACAGAGAATTAAGGAACTTGGAAAAAAACATTCAATATACCTCAGGAAGAAAGCAAAGAAACATCACTGCAGCACTGTGAGGCTGTTTATTGGAATGTCAGCTTTTTGTGATATGGAGTAACGGGGAAGCTTGAATAGTTATCACATAATTCAGAATGCACCATATTATTTTTATTATTATAATAATAGAAAATATCCATTGATGCGAATATAGCATCCATTTTAGAATAAAATATATAGAAAAAATAGTCCTTGTTCTGAATGTTTCACTTTTTCTGCTGTTAGGTTTGAAAAACATAGTAAGTATTATGACCTAATCTCTGTAGGCATTTTGGGAATAGTAAGCAACAGAAGCAAACTCTATTCTTTTCCATTAGAGGATAAGGAAGAGCAGTGTTATCCTGGACCCTAAATTATCCAGTGGGCTACCTACAGCTTTTTCTCAAATGAAGCAGTGGCTGAGTCAGTGTGATAGTCCAGACCTTTGTGCTCTGACTCTTAAACATTTCCATAACTTTGGTTATTACTGGTACTATGAAGTCTGGATTTATTCAAAGCTCCAAATAGTACAATTTTGAGACTCCTAACTCGTAGTAATGACTTAAAACAAAAATGCTGGGATTTGGGGAAAATTGGAAAATATAATGTAGATGACTCTAGAAGACCTAAATACTGAAAGGGGAATAAGAATCCAGGACACTTGATTTCTGCCATTGCAGGAGGTGTATGGGCTTGATTTATGCAAATTGGATATTAGGGAAAATGTCAAACTTTGGAAAAGGCTGCCCAGGGAAGTAGGCAGCCTGGAGGTAATTAAAAGACATGTATATGTGGCACTTAGGGACATGGTTTAGTGATGGTCTTGGCAGGGCTGGGCTAAGGGTTGGACTTGATGATCTTAAAGGTCTTTTCCAACCTAAATGATTCTATGCTGTTCAAATGTTTCATTTCAACAGTTCCAGTCTGTATTTGTTAGAAAAGGTAAATAGCATCCAAGCATTAAAGACCTGGAACACCACACTCCAAGGAGTAAAATCTCACCTATAATATATAAAAATACTAGTTTTTCTTCCCTGAATACAGAAGAGCCTTATTGTCTCTCTTAAACCTGGCAGTTGACTTGTGAATGTGAGAATCTTTGGCAGATTGATAAATGCTGAAAGCACAAGATCAGGATGTTTGGCCATGTGCCATGAGGTTGATCCCTTGCAGGAGGTGGCTGAGACACGCAGAGCAGGTAGGGAGTTCCCTACTCCTTGTCTGGCTGTCCCAACATGCCTGAAGAGTGTGGAATTGCTGCAGCTGCCATCCCTGGAGGTGGATGCTCTTTGGGCAATGGCTTGTGCTCAGGGCAGGGTTTCTGGATTCTCTGCTATCCAGTGGAGGAGTTGTTGGACTTATATTCTCTGCAATAATATTATGAGAAAAAAGAAATCTTAGAGAAGCCAGTGCATCAACTGTTGCATTTGGCTGTGAATCTGCTAATTTAAGAAAAGCACTTCCAGGACTTTAAGTTACTATTAATACTTAATTCTCTAAAATTAACTTGGTGATGAGGGCGTTTTTAAGAGCCATTAGAACCTATTGTACCTAGGGTCTGTTTGTTATTTTGGAACACTTTAAATTGTGTGTTGCTGACCTGGGGGACTCTATTGGGCGCCGCTGTAATGTTTTATATTACCTCATCAAACTTTTTTTATATAGTTAAAATGTTATTTGCTCACAGCTAAATACCAGAAAGGTTGCCGACATGGCAACTGGAAAATATTACCCCTCTGTAACTAGCACAAGGAATTGTTGGCTTCCCTATGAATCACTGACAAGGATCTTAGTTCTTGGGGTGTAAAAGGCCAAGGATCATTGGGATTTAGTGGGGCAAGCTTAGGGTACGTCCTCAGTGACTGGATGTTTTGTCTGCTGAGGGTCTATCCCAAAGTTGTTGTATCCCTGTAGATGCACAGAAACCTGTGTGCATGTAATTGTGTGTGAAACACATAAGCAGGGTACAGTTATTGCTGCCAAGCTGGACTGAGATGCTTAACTCTGTGAAGGGAAGAGGTGGATGACTCAAAAAGCATTATGCAGTCATACATAATATCTCCTTTCATGGTGCATAGAGATACTGCATAAAACCATTGCTGCACATGTTGATTATCCATGTAGTGCTTTGAAGAGCTCCTCAGCGTTGTTTTCTCAGAGGCTGAAAGTGCTTTAGAACACTTTCTTTAAGAGTAAATACCTGTGTTGTGATTTTTAAAGATCACTGGGTGTGAAAGCAGAAATATGAGCTGGACGTGTGTTAGCACAGAAAAATTACACGCCTACATTTTTAGTTCTCTAGTGTGGTTTTGGCTCTCGAGGAGGATAAAAATGCCAGAGTAACTGCAGAAGGTAAAGGCCCCTCTTCATATCAGTGGGAGAAAGAATACTATCAACTTAGAAATAATTCTCTTCCTTGGTCTGCCAGACGAAGCTTGTGTAACCTTTCATCTTCTTGTACTCCACCAGAGCCTAATGAGAGATTTATTGAGAGTCCTTCTACTGACTTCAGTGATCTTTGGATCACTGCAGCTTCGTGTAATGCAAATTTATGCAGCGAGAGCAAGATTTATGTTAAAAATTATGCTCTGTTCTAACATTCAGTCACTGAGTTTTATGTGATTTGGTGACTTATTTATGCAAAATGCCAGACTGTCTGATAACACTATTTTTTTGGACCTGGAGCTCTGTGAAGAACTAAGAAGAAAGGAATAACAAGGCTTAGTTTTTTGCAGTAAAGGTATTCTAAAGCAAATAAGGGCCCTTCTGCTTTGTAGATAACTAAATGATTCTATTGTGAATTCAGCTTTCAGATATTTATTTTAAAAGCTTCTGCTGCTTAAATGATTTTCAGTCTGTGCTGGTGCATTGTTGCTTTATCTGCACAGTTTATACAGCTGTCAGATACCTGTGGAGGGTCCCTTATAAATCAATTCCCCAGCAGTAACGTGCAAGTGGCCTGAAGGGAGGCTCAGGTCACTTAATCTGAGAGGTGCAAAGAGGCATCTTATATATTGTTTGGCTTTATTTATTTTTGTAAGGCTTAAGGCTACTTGAAGCTTTTGTGAAGTAAAAAGAGAGGTTTTAGCCTGAAGGAAATACTATGAACTGTCATTAAATCACTTTGCATTTTCCGAAAATGTACCTTTCTTTGTTTTGAAGTTCTCCACTTTTACTCTGGTCATGTGCTTCTGTGTGTGAGGAATCAGATTCAGAAAATACTGCAGGAACATAATTTTATAAGTGTCTGGGAAAACAAGATTTGATCTCTACTTCCTAAATAACTTAGTTTATATATGTGTCTGTCTACACGTGAGCATATGTACAAATAAAAGGAATTGAAAGGTGAAGAGGTAGAAAGAACCACTTGAAAATTCAAGGCTTTCTGGCATTTGCTTTCCTTTTTATGGCAAGTTTTGTTTTATTTTGTTTGGCTCAGTATTTGCCTAAAAACTGTTGGTCAGAAGCAGCATTTGGTTTTAGTGATGCTTTGTGTCTGTGTGACCATTTTACAGACAGAGAAATGAAGGCACAGGAATATAAAGACCTTCACAAGGTCCTACAGTGAATCAGTGGCTCAGCCAAAATTAGGACCTGTTTTTTCTTCTTACTCTTATTAGTACTTAGATCAACTTCATCCCCTCCTCTCAAGCTCTCGCCTGCCCAGTAGGTTTTTAAAAAGAGGAATGAAAGCCCAGGTTTAAAGAATGCATCCAAGACCTCTATTTAATTTTTGGTTGGACTTGTCAAATGTGCTGTCATTCCACACTTGAGCAAATTGTGTGTGTGTGTCTTGCTTGAAAACAATATTGATGTACTTCAGAGCCTGCTGCAAAACTCAGTGAGGTAGTGGGAATTTTCCCAGGGAGTTCTCTGGGATTTGGACCAGACCTCAGAGTCATATATAAAAGTTATTTCAAAGGGAGAATCATGATTTAAACACAAATCATTTCACATTCATATGTCACAGGAACCTTAATGGGCTTTGAACTTGAATATCTATTGTTCAAAACTCTTAATGTTTTTCCTTTGCTTCCATGGGTATTGTTTATACTTTGGAGACCGTATGGGTGGATGAAGCACCATCAGTGAAATGTGTGCCTTTTAGGAACTGAATCCCATCAGAAGTCCACAACTTGTGTTAATTTGGCCCCATAAATGTCTCCTTGATATGTTAAAAAAAACCTGTAAAATTAGGAAAACGTACATACTAAACATGAACATTACTTGACATACAAATACTAGAATCCACTCCCACACCCTGTATAGAAGATTTTATTGTTATCACAGTTTTCTTTTAGGAATATTAAATCCAATGGAGATGAAAATAGGTTCCAAATTCCTTCCTATAAATAAATTCACATCCACTGGCTGAATAGTTTACTGCTTTGTGGTAGAAGAGGGATTAACCCTCCATGTTGAAGTCCAATTGCTCTTTTGCTACACTCTATCAAATGGGGCCAATTCTTACTCATAAAGTTGATATATGTGAGAACGTTGGGTGACCAGTGGCAGATCTTAGTAAGAAGAGAAGGTTTTCCATCTTTAAGCGTGTTTCAAACACACACAGCTCACTGTCCACCTTAGTGACCTCTGTCCTTTGAGTAATGCTGGAGACTTAGGTTATGACATGCATTTAAATACACAAGCATGTTTTAAAAGGCATTAAATAACGTGGTATTAGTTCTGCAATTTTTATTATATGAATTGATCTAGCAATGTATCTGAATTGAGCTTTAAGTATGTGAAGTCAATTAAGCTGCACACACCCTTATACTTGACAGCACACGTGTTCTGCTAAATTAGAAACATAATTTAAGGCAAGAAGGGCAGATCTTGAGTTTGAAGCAACTTTTCTCTGACTAGTGTTGCAAAACACCCATTATATTTTTCCCCGCTTTCTTGAGGTGCTTTTGTACTTACTGCCCTACTGGAATTGGTTTTGGCTTTAGCAAGCTCTGGATGTGGACTTCTTGCTGCTGTCATGCAGAGTGAAGATGTTTTCAAACAGCAGCTACGCAGAAAAAACACATGAATAAATTCAGAGCTGTTCACAAAAGCTTATTTTGATCCTTGGTAGAAACCGTTTCACAACTTTCCCAGTCAAGGTCTGTATTTTTCAGCTGATCTGGTTTCTAGGTATTTCAAATACTCCAAAAATATTACAGCAAACTAATTCTTTCTGACCTCTGGGGAAGGAGTAGGGATGACTAATTCCAGTGTCCTTCGGTAATGAGTCAGCAAGTTTCTTACTCACTTGGTTTTTATATGGGATTTTATTTTTTTTATTGAATGGGAATTTCCTCTTTTCTCCCTTCTCACACACCTTGTGCAAAAGCCCATAGTTGGGCAGGATTCTCTAAATTCCTTGGCCAGTCCTAAAAAAACCATAATAAGTCATTTTTTTCTTGCTGAATTGCCTAATCCTAAGGAATATCAAAACATGTACAAAATCCAAGAAAACGCTCAGGTGTTGAGTCCATTGTTTTATTCACTTTTATAGTTCCTTATCCATTGAATTTAGATGCCAACTGTTTTGTATCCAAGGCAAAAGATCAATCCTGGGGTTTTTTGTTTTGTTTTGGTTTTGTTGTGTTGTGTTTTTTTTTTTTAATTTTATTATTTTGGGTTTTTTTTATTATTATTTTAGTTATTTCCTAAAATAATATTGTTGTGGGGGATTAAGTCCACATTCACTTTCTAGGCATCAGTTCTCGATACTTCCCTGTGTATTATTTTCTTGAAGGGAATAAATAATTCTTCATAGTGCTCTTTACTGTGGTTGTTGCTGCTTTGAAACAATTCATGTAAATAGTGTAAAATCTCTTGATCTTCATCAGGAGTTCTTCATGAGTGCTCTGACTGCAGGAAATGTGGTGATAGCTGGAGTTACCTTCAAATATTAAATCCTGTGACATTTGATAAATCATTACTGACATGTCTAACAATGTTAAAAATGAAAATATTGGGTTTTTTTCAGAAAAAAGCATGCAAGGAAATGCGGGCACTGGATACGCTCACTAGAATTCCCTTGCAAATGTGGGTTGATGCTCTTGAAGCAAAATGGCAAATGAGATTATAAAATGGGGTAAAAATTCGCTCCATTTTAGATTTATTTTCAACATGGTAATATAAATTCTTATTTTACCCAAGCAGATGTTTGAATATACGTTTGATAGGTAAGGTTATTTATGTAACTGGCAGCTTCATTAAGCCATGTAACAGCTTTATGTGAACTATTATTTACCCCTCTTTCTGTATCTATTTTAGCAAAGGATTGTCATAATTATTGCTTTTACCCCAAGTAAATTGATGTAAGGTTTTGTTAGCAAATGGCTTTTTTCCCCTGCCCACTTGGACCCATTCCACAGTGCAAATTATTGTTATTAATAATCATTATTATTATTACATGACAACAAACTCTACACAAAGCCTAATTCTGGGAGAAATTTGAACCCATTTCAAACCTCTCCAGACTCATTGATCAGGGTTTGTGTGTATATCCTAGACGACTTATAGCTTTGTTTGTGGCTTGAACTTTTCATCTGAATTTGAGATGCCTTCTAAATTCAGGATATTATCTATATTGTATATTACAATCCTGGATATTAAAGGTTTTCTATGTACTTTTGAGGTGAGGAAAAGGAAAAGTCCCCTGTGTTTTGAGCTTTATTTCATTCTAGATAAAGTAATAATATTGAGATTATCAATGACTTGATATTATGCCCATCATACCAGTAAATTGCTGTTTGAAAAGTGAAATATATTCTACTCATTGTTCTGTTACAGCCACATCTAGAAGAGGTAGAAGGGAGTTTATGAAAGGATCCAGAAGTGGTGTGGTTCATTAACATCTCTTTATTTGGGATGAGGGAAGGGAGGAAGGGAGAAATTTCAGGGAAGGAAGATTTGTCTAGTGGTAGACACAATAAATATGTTTGTTTAAGAGAAGAAAGAAACCAAGAGGACACGCATGCCTGATGCCAAAGAACAGCCAGTGTGACTAACACTGGAGAGACTGTTTCAGAACAATTCATCCATGGGAAAATATGACCCTCAGAATATTACCAAGGTCAGTGAAACCTGTGGTGATTTGCTGAGCAAGGGGTTCACTGGGCAAATGAAAGATGCCTGTGGTGGGATACTGTCCTGGGGCCCACTTTCTTTAAGGTTTTAGAATTAAAAATACAGAGATAAATTTATAATTGGTAGCTCTTCTTTGTTCTCTCTTGCAAAATCCTACTGAATATCTAGAGGAAAAGAAATAAATCCAGAGAGAAGTAGAAATTGTTATATATGTACTGAATAAAAGGAATATTGGGGGAGATAGCTCCTCAGTAACTTTTAAATTAATTTTATGTAATTAACAGTCATAAATTTGCCTTGAGGAAATTTGGCTGTAGCAAAATCTGGAATTAGGACAAGTCAGGGACTCTTTGCAGGCAGTGAAAGGAAAATCTTCATTTTTGTAAAAGCAGAAAGATCTTTTCATGGAAAAACTCACGATGGGAAGCTAGTTAGATTAGAAAAGTTACATAAATGGCCTTTTGCATGTGATAGAGGATGCAGCTGAATAGAAAAAACAATAAACCTTGCAGAGTCCATTGTGTTCTAGTGAAGGGTGGTGCAAATTTGCTTTGTGGCTCTTTGCTGTGACCTGCAGCCAGTTCAGATCTGTAAGAACATTAGAGAGGAACACCAGTTTCTGGTCTCTTCTATGACATGGAAGAAATCCAGAATTCCATGGCAAAAACAAAGAATCCAAATCAAAAGAAAACAAATGAAAAAACCTTAGCATGTGCAAAAACCAGGATTTCACTCAAGGGAACTGTGTGGAAAGTGCACTATTATCTGTTGTGAAAGTCACTGCACTGAATAATTGAAGCCTTGCAGCTTTAATCTACTTTAATAATTAACTATCTGTGCTATCTGTAGCTGCCTGTACTTCAGTGTAAGCCCAGAAATGTAAGTGTTTGGATGTATTTAGTCTATACTGGAACTATGAGATAAAGTTTTTGAGATACTTTGAGATAAAACATCACCATCAGTTGTACAAGGTGGATTTTTGTCAGTGCCTGTAGTTTTCCCAAACTCTGGCAGTGCAGAAGTTGGGACTGACATGAGAATGTTTGTCAGAGTCACGTGATGAACCTCCCACCTTTCTCCTGAAGGAGAAACTGAAGTTATATTGGCATTATAATGAACATAAGGAGTATTTTAAAGCTGGCATGAGGGTGGCAGGGCCTGGCCCAGCAGGCTCAGGCTGGGATTTCAGGAGGCTCTTACTTTTCCAAATGAACCCTCGTGGTGGCAGGTCTATGGAGGTCAAGCAGCTCCAGACTCTCCAAGGATTTCTGTTTAAATCAACAGATTGCCCATGTGTTTGCATGATCAGTGTGGGAAAGAGGGCTGGAATCTGGCTTCTGTAGTAACTAGTGCTGCTGTGAATCATATTCACACAGCTAGAGGGAGAATTCATGTGGGGAAGTAAGACTTTTTCCAGGATTTGGCCCATAATTGGATTAATGAACACTTTAGCATGTGCTTTGCAACAGTTCGAGTACTGACCATGTGTCTGTGTATTCAAATCCCAGAAAATACTCCCAGGAGGAGTATTTTCTCCTCCTTTGGTGTAAATATAGAATGTCTGCTAATTTCAACACAGAGGTTTTTGGGTTTAAATTAAAGGTGAACCAAGAATCTGACTTATACTCTTCCACTTCTTATTTTTCCAAGAAAACTATTTCTCAAGGAAAAAAAAAAAAGGAGTTTTTAGCAGTGGTGAAAATTCAGGCTGCAAGTATTTTCGTTTAGGAGGCTGGTTCATTTACTGCCCATCAACCCTCTTGTTATCACCAGGACCCACTGCTAAATTCTTTTTAGACACTTCTACAGAAGTTTCGTTTATCAGGAAAAGGTCTTGGCTTGAAACCAAGAGGGCCATTTGGATTTAAAATTTTGACAGGTTTCAAAAAATCTCAGTTGGAAATACATAAACCCATAAATAAAAGATTATGTTGCACTTTGAACAGGACTTTTCCTCCAGCTGAGGTGGGAGAACTGGAGGAGCAGCACCCTTGTGCTGCAGCTTCAGGGATGGAAATCATAAAATGTCCTGGAAGAATTTTGCTGTGGCATTAAAAGAAAATGGCTTGGAAGGTGTTTGTGCCACCCTGGACTAAGAGCTGACGTGAAATGCTGGTACCATGAGAAAGTTGCCAAGTTATCTTGCCATTAAGAAAGGTTTTTTTGAGACATGGGTATCAGCCCACTGATAAGGTATCACAAAATAAATGCCATCTCCACCCTTTGCATCAGCAGCTCTGGCTCAGTGGCTCGAGAGAATGTAGCAAGTGGAGGGAAAGGTGAGCTACAGGCAGAATGATCTCTGATAAGAGAGGTGGGAAAGAAAATCGTGTGGAGATGTTGTTCTGGTCTTTAGGTTCCAGGGTTCAAAGAGCTGAGATGTGTGAAGGTTGACACTAGGAAATGAGTGTTTACACCTCTCTGGGGTTAGAAAATTGGATGGATAAGTTGGCTTCCTTTTGACGTGGAAAAGGCTGAAAAGGGAGTTGCTATTTTAGACAATGAACAGCTGCTCATCACAGACCAAAAAAGGTAGGGAAGAAAACACAAAGTCATAGGATGTGTTGTAGTTTCCCTCCAGGTTTTCTTCATGAATCATATAAAATATTCTCCTAGTTTTTTAAGCAAGGAGGATGAAGAAATACCACGTTAACCCGAGCAGCTTAACTGACACATTCATTTATTCATTTGGAGAGTTTCTTTTTCATCCTTCTGTATGTAAACAGAGTGACATTGTTTTCATGCTAAGTGTTTGCTTTGCTAATCTGGGTGAGATTGATGCGTGAAATGCAGAGCTTTCTAGCCAAGTCCTCTTGAGGGAAAGAACCATGGTCCATGAATAATAAATTTTAGGCAAGACTAAAGAAATAAGATGCTGTTCTATCAGGGGCCAAAAGATTTCTCCGCTCTGAACAACAGCTGTAAACATAAAGTGTGGCTTCACCCGCAGATTTTGGAGATTTAAATTACACGATTTATGCCTGGGAATTTTGGAGCCATGGTATTTATGTCTACCTTCCCCTCCTCCTCAGCAAAAATCCTACCTTTTGTCTTTGGAATTTTAAAATTATGACTTCCTAACAATGCAGAGAATTCAAAGAACAAAATCTTGACCTTGCAGAGCAGTTGTCTAGAAAATAAATATGAAGACTAACTAAATAGTCTGCCTCCTATGTTCATTTTTCTTAGTGCCCTATGTGAAACATTGTTGAAAGTCTTCTCTTCCAGCTCATGCCTGGGGCAGTCAGTGCTCTGTGTCCCTTGTGAGCTGCAGGCTCAGTGCCCAAGGCACTGGTAGCAATAATTACGCAGGTTTTTCTATAAATTACATTTTGATGATCTCTCCAGTGAGGTTCCCATCAGAGCTACTGAGTGCTGCACTCTTACTTTGGTCCTTGTTTTGGATCCAAACAGAAATTCCATCCCATTGGCATTTGCTTATGTGCATATTCTGTATGCTTTTTTCTTTTCATGTTGGGAATTTTTAAATAATCCAATTTAATATCCAATGAAAGGGCATTTTGTGGCCCTTTTAAAGTTTCTCCTAGGGTGCCCACCAGAAAAGGTATCGTTGGCTTTTCTAAATTGTTGAAACAAGAAATTCTAAATCCTTCCTATTACAGTTTTATTAGGGTCTCTGTGGTTTTGGTTAATTGTCACAGCCTTGTTTACTGTAGGTGGAGGAATTTTAATGCATAGACCAAGACGGTTTATTAAATCAAAAATATTTTATGGGAAGTTGCTCTGAGCTGAAGGAAGCAGTGTAAAATGCACTCCTGGGGGCCCAGCTTTCTTATAGTCTCATGTAAGAAACAAAGGAAGAGCATCTATAAATTAAGAGTAGAAAATTCTGGATCACAAACCTGGATTTCCACTGGTCTTTAGGGTTGCTCGTGTACCAAAACCCCTAATTTTTCAGCGTTGCCTACAAGGGCAATGCTGAGCTGCAACAGATCATCCCCATGTGATACCTGGCACGTTAAGGAATTGCTCAGCCTAATCCAAAGGCAGGATTTAACCCCAGTCAGCCAGAGGACAACAAAAGTTTCCTTAAAATCAGACTTGCAGATTGGTGGTGGTGGTGAAATCCCAGTGGACATGGAAAAGGGCCCAGGAGAGGGTCTGGTGTGTCCTTGCACCCCCCCCCCCTTGGCAGTGAACACCTTGGCTGCACTTTGCCACTTCAGGTTTTCAAGTCAGCTGTTTGTAATGGGAAGTAATTTGTTTTATCTGGCTTTTGGAGGGCGGGGAGGGGGGAAGGAAGGAAGAAAATAATTTACCTTTTGGCTTTCTGCTTAAATTGAGGATGTCAGGTGGCTTTAACTGAGAGCAGGGAAATCCCCACTGTAGGTGCACATGGTCCCACTTGACCCATTTTTCCTAATGCACTTACAAGGAGGTTGTGTTTGTTTTTAATGCATCCCCTCAGAATAAAGGAAAAATGAATTATCTTGTGACAACTTGATAACTGAAGTGCACTCTCCTGCAGCAGTGGCTTTTGGAGTAGAGTGTGCAGGTGGGCCCTCCAGGCAAACCACTCTGTACTTTCTTTTATTTCTGAAGGAGTAACTTGTTCATTTGTTTTCTCCCACCTTTCTCTAACATTGTTTTTCCTTTGTAACTGTGTAGATATTTATAAAACCTTCCTTGTTCTCCTCTGTGAACACCTCTGAGGGAGCCTTCAGTTTTATCCTAAACACTTCCTATGAAGTAGTGAAAAGTTACAGGAGAGATATGATTCCTTAAGATTTTGTGGGAAATCTGTGTCCAACCTTGGAAGCAAGAGCTCCTCTCTGATCCCAGCCCAGTGCCTGATGCAGTGAAGTATCTTTCTGTTCCACAGTGTGTGTCATTTCTTCTTGATATTTTTCTACTTGGTAGCTGAGGTCATCTGCTTTTTTCCCCTCCTCAATTATGCTTTTAGCTTAGAAAATAATTGCAGGGAGCAAGAGATAAAAAGCTTCTGAGAATTCCCATGGATTCTCTTCCACTTGAGGCAAGCAAAGATCCCTCTGGCATTATTGGAATTTTCTTGCCTGCTGTTATTGAGAAGTCCTGAGGACTATGTACAAAGAAATAGAAAGGCTGCATTTTAGTAATGGGAATTTTAACAGTGCAGTCTGACTCAAGTCAGAGACACTATCTCATTTGGGGTTCAATCCTGCCGTCCTTACAATTCAGAGGGATAAGATCAAGCCTTGAGCTGATGATTCAGTGACAACAGGCCTCACACAAAACCTTTAAAGGGACTCTTTGTGTTCGACAGGCCCTGGCAAATTGAGTCCCAATTGTAAGTACAGAGGGAAGACAGAATTGGTGAAGTTGCCAGGGTCTCTAATAAACCCGAGGACAGAACATAGCAAGAGTCACAGAAACCTCTGACATGCAGCAAAAAAAAAGAAAAAGATATAAATGCATTCAAGATGATTTTTCAGATACAAATTGGGCATTTTGAGGCACCTTGAAGGCTTGATCCTAAAGCTCCAGTGGTTTGAATTGAATCCATTGTTGGCACACATGACCTGCCTATGAGAGCACCCCAGATGGCATTTTTCACTTTTTTGTAGGTGGAAACACTGCTGTAGGGAAAACAAGCCCCCACAGCTTTCTGGTAGGATGAGCTGATCAGGGAAACAACAAAACTGAGGTGGTTCATCTGCCTTACTCAGGTTGGAAGCTGGAATCAAACACTGACTTCACTCGCAGGTGAAAACTAAAGGCTGTGGCTTTTCTTTTTTTCTTTTCTGTTCTTTGGATTTGTAGGTAGGTGGCTTCAAAAGTCTCTTCCCTATAATGTAAATTGGAGCTTGAAATCCTTTCATACACCTTGCAACAATGAATGTCTTAATTGCAAGTTGGCTGCTTTGTGCTGAAAATTCACATATAAAATATTAAAACCCTGTGTTTACTCTCGTCTGGGGTTTGTTCTCTTGCAAACATAATTGAAAATTTTCAACCAAGCATAGGAAATGTAAAGCCACATATCTTTAAAAAGAACAACCCCAAACCAAAACACTGAGGCAATTAAAATATGCAAATGAATCTCTAATTACTTTGTTTGCAGACAGTCAGAATCTGAGGAGTAATGTCCATTAAATCAGTTGGAGAATTTTGGCCCTATATATTATACAGGCACATCAGAACATGGACTTGTGCTGAAATCAGTCTCACTGCAGACACTTCAGGCAGGGCTCCATCCATCCCCTGGAAATTGTGATTTTATATGCTAACTTTTTATGTAAATTTTACTTGAATTGTTAATCAAATCAGATACTTGCCAGCTGCTTCTCTTCATGGTATAATCAGCAGCTTTTAAAAAGAATTCCACAAAAGAGAAAGGCCAAAACTGTAATTATCTCATAGAAGCAGAATTTTACTCTCATGAGAACAGATTTTTTTCCATTGAAAATGAATACATTTGCAAATATAATGATTGTAATTCACATGAAGAAATGAATTTACAGTTACATACTCAGCTGTACCTGTCACTGCCCTTTTATTCTGTTCCCAGGTCTCTAATGAGTCTGGAGATAGATTTTTGCGTGAAAAAACTTTCTCGGCACAGATGAAAAATTTAACATTAGCTCCCAGAGTTGGGCGTCAAACAATCTAATTGAAGTTGCAGTGAACCTTCCTTTGGTTCTTAGAAATAAGCAATTTACAATTGTAATTGAAAGTCACGGGTAAAATTACAAAACAGAGGAGTGGCAGAGATATTTTAGAACCAGCAAGGTTTTTCTCTGTTATTTTGAGCTCTGAATGTGTATGTGACTGCACACTTTATATATCATATTCTGCCTACACGTCAAAACCCATTTTGGGAATAAGAGGTTGCCTCTCTTATTCCCATACACGCATATATGGTAGTTTAATACCTCTGATTTCATCATGTGTAGAGGGATAAGTAAAGACTAAGGATCTAGCTCGAGGTGAATTTTGCAATCAATTCCTTCTGTGAATATCGAATAACACCTATAAATTACTTGATAAGGACTAAATCCATACATTCTTGCACAGCTTAGGCTTCTATGCATCTACAATGTAAAGCATAAATCTAGTGAGAAAGAGAGAGCAAAAAACCAACTGAGGTAAAACCCACTATGTCTTGTCTGCAGAGAGTTTCTTTAAGTTCAGCCTATACAAGATCTTAGGCTCAGCAACACTCTTCAAATCACTCTCTGGATTAGTTTAACCCACATTACCTAAGGCAAAATAGACCCTGCTCTTTGCTTCAGTTGGGTTCTGTGCTTGAGCTACTCTCATGCTCTGTTCCAACTCTGCTTATCTGTCACCCTGTGGAAAAAATGCAGACATTTGTCACTTCTTCCATTTTCAAGTTCATCCTCTGCTGTTTTGTTGTGGTTTTCTTCCCTTTGGAAGTCTGTTATTTCCAGCTTGTGTCTTCGTTCTGGCAGCTCTCCTCGTGCCGTTCCCAGGTACAAAAGGGTTTCCCTGTTTCTGCACTGGTGGGATACTCATCTGCACCACGTTTGCTCCTTCTACATTTTATTTTTTTGTTTTCATGCTAAGAATAATAGAATCTCAAAATGCCTTGGGTTAGAAACGACCTTAAAGCTCATCTAGGTCCAATCCCCCTGCCGTGGGCAGGGACACCTTCCACTTGACCAGGTTGCTCAGATCCTCATCCAGCCTGGCCTTGAACACTTCCAGGAGTGAGATAAACTGTGACTGAGGGGTGTTGAATGTTTCAGCTTCTTGAAAAGTGGCATTAATAAGTTTGTGTGTTTCATAATTGAAATTAATTAATTTTCCTGGATGATAATCTGGCATTGACGATGATACCTTGGTCCATTGTTAGGACTCTTGCCTGCTCTGATAATGAGAGAGTATAATTCCTTTTCACTTACTGAAAAATTCCCTTTTTCAATTTTTAAAAAGCTAAAATCTGAGAAAGAAACAAAGCAAACAACATGCCCCACACCCACAAACCCCCAAATCTCAAAAAAACTCTATATGGCAGTTTTTGTTTTATTAGACTGCTCCCTTTGCAAATTTTGTTTTCAAAGCATGAATTATCACCCAGGCTAAAAACTAAAAACAGAGAAATATTTTCAATTTAGGCCATTTAGAAACATTCATTATAATATCTTGGTCTTAATAATAAGATGAAAAGAGGTATTTGTCAAGTAAACATTTTGAAAAATTAATTTTTAAAAGGGAAATATTTTATCCTCAGTGTCAGTAGGTTTTGCTAGAACACAGATGCATTTTTATGTAGATGTAAAGTCCCATAAAGAATTGTGTGTGCTATTTATCTTGGGGGAAATTAAAAAAATATCCAATATGCAGCAATAATGATAGATTATAAAAACATCTTGAAAAAGAACAGGTCACATGTACTATTTAATTTTTTTAAAGGAAAATATCCCTTATTTTATAAGTTGTGTGAAGCTTTTCATAATTTTGACACAGTTTATAAGCCACTTACAGTAGATTTTTTGCTTTTGCCCTGTGAGACTTCCACTATGGAGAGTCAGGTTTTACATGACTTTTCAAAAACACCAGAAAAGGTGCCATCAGAGTATGATAAATATAGTTTGTTACTGAAATGATTTGGCTTATCCTCTGAATGTATGACTGTGAGAAATCTATTCAGATAAACATGAATGAAACTTGCAGGCAAGGAGTGTTTTCAGACAGATTTTTCAACGTTATTTTGCTGAAAAATTAATCTTTCTTCGCATTGTTTGCAGTAGTGATAGTTTAATCCAATTTTCCAGCTAGTTCTTCAGATATGTATTTCTTTGAACCAGTCCTATCCATAAGCATTTCCTACTACAGTGCTGATGGAATGTGTTTTAAAAATGCTGAGAGCAATTAAAGCAGGAGGAATTTTTCTCTTCGTTCTTGGAGACCCTTATTGGTAATGTCAAAGAAGTTTATTTTTCCTGAACCTGATGATTAACAATAAACCTATAGAAAACAGCAAATCCTACCTAAGGGGTCAACAATTAGTGAGCTGCACATAGGCTTGGACAGATGGAAGCAGTTAGAGGGGCAGGAGAAACTGAACTCAATGACCGCCCTTCCAAAAAGATTGGGAGATATAAAATACTCCACCTATAAAATATGTAATAAAATATTTACAGAATTCCACAAGATGATTCAAATCTTACTATATATATTAAAAAAAAAAAAAAGGGGGTGGGGGGGGAAATAAAACCTGCTTCTTGTGAAACTTGCTGCCGATACCAAGGAAGAGAACTTTATTTTCCTTTTCGTTTCCAGAAGGGAATGTGCCCTGAGTCACAAATCTCCTTCTGGAACAGAGACAAAGAGTGTTCCTGAAACCAGTGAGAGCAGTTGCCAAGGGAAAAGGCTACTCAAAGACTCACCTGGCTCCAGTGTGTGGTGTAATGTCGAAACAACAACCTTTATGCATTAACTTGCTATCAAAAAAATATGAAGTCTAAAAGAGAAGAATGTCTTAAAGCCTGTGGAAATGTAACCAGTGAGCTAACACTGAGTAATCCCACTGCCTCTGCCAAACTAAGCATTTCCTATCTGATAGATTAAATTCTCAAAGATAAATGCTAAACACCAAGTGTAGCAGCCTAAAAATATCAGGCACTGATTTGAACAAAACACACGGTTGTTTGTTCATACCTGAAAAGGGATGTTTCTCAAAGGCAAGTGTTCTAGGAACACCAGTCCCTTCCCTTACAATGAAATCTGTAATCCTAAGTGACTTCCATTCCCTCTTGCACATATGCAAGGTGAGTTTTTGGGTTAAATACCGTTTTCTGAGCAGGATAAATATGGAGTGATGACAACTGGAATATGTGATTCCAAAGCAGTGCTGATGTTAGTGCTTCTCTCTACCTCTCTCAAGTCCTGTGATGAGATTTAAACTGAGTTCCCTTGTCTCGAAGAAGAGAAGATTGCGTGGAGACCTCGTAGCAACCTTCCACGACCTGAAGGGGTCCTACAAGGAAGATGTAGAAGGACTCTATCTGAAACTGTAGTGACAGGACAAAGGGGAATGGTTTTAAAATGAAAGAGAGTAGAGTTAGATCAGAAGTTAGAAAGAAATTCTTTACCATTAGGATGCTGAGGCCCTGGCACAGGTTGCCAAGAGAAGCTGTAGCTGCCCCATCCCTGGAAGAGTTCAGGCTCAGGTTGGATGGGGCTCTGAGCCACCTGGTCAAGTGGGAGGTATCCCTGCCCATGCACTTAAGGTTTCTTCCAGCCCAGACTGTTCTGTGATTCTAAATTTAACAAGAATTTAAAATGGTATCTTAAAGGCAAAGTGAAATCATAAGCGGAACTATTTCCTTAAATCTGGGAGTTTACCTTGATTTTCAAATGCATTAGGGTTTGAAAATACAAGATGCTGAAACCCAGGCTCACAGGGTGTTTGGATGCCTACTTCTACCTCAGATAACAAGAGTGAATGTACCTCTGACAGTCTTGTTCTGAGTGTGTTCTGTCAAGAAATCCATTGAAAAACTACTGGTTCCCTTCAACTCAAAAATGCCTTTTTATCAGAAGAAGCAACAGGAAGGAACAATAACTGAAAAAATAATTCCGTGAGATCCTACAATATTTAGTTCTCTTTCTAAGGTGTTATACAAGCTGTGCTCAGGGAACACCCACTGTCTCTCTGGGCAAATGAATAACAGCTCCAAGAAAATCCAATGGTCTCCTCTTCAGGTTCTTGTGGCCACCACCCTGTGCCCCAAGGGACTGCACTGAGCTGAGCAGCACAAGGGTACAGGCCAGTCAACTCTGAGGTCCAATCCCACAGTCAATAGGAGTGTTGTCTGTTTAAGAATTGCAGATTCTGGCCTGTCTCCAAGTTTTTACAGGTCAAATAACATAAGGGAATATTTTAGTCTGAACCACTTCCTGAATTCCCAATGAAGAATGTAGAGTCAAAATATAATGAATGGTGACTGCATTCTGCTCCAAACAATAGCTGCTATTTACCAAACAGCGTGGAGTGTGTAAATTCAGTGTGAGATTTCCCCCCTCCCCGGTCTTTTGACTTCTTAGAAACTTTTCCTTCTTAACACTTGGGATTTGGACCGACTGCAGAATTTCCTAGAAATGCATATGGATGCAGCAGTGAGGGATTTTAGAGATGTTAGACTTCCTTGCAAAGCAGATTTTTGTATAACCTGAATACCACACATACAGAGCATATGCTGACATGACCCATTCTCTTTTGCTCAAAAATAGTCCTTTTAGCTTAAAACAATCACTCCAATCACAGTTTGTTGTGGTTTTGTAAACACCCTTGAAATCAGTGCTTCACCAGTGGCTTTTTTCCTCGCTGGAAAAAAACAAATGGTACGAAGGATAGCTTTTTCATTTGGGTGGAAGTCCATTACATCTCCATGGCATCAAACTTGTGTTTAGCAGCTTTGGTTACAACACTATAAACATGATACCCTGATATCTATTTTCTGAAAGTAATGAGGGAGTGCCCTAAGAACCTTACAGAAAGATTTGTGTAACCTCCTTCACTTCAAGATAACATCCAGACTGGAGATGCTCTAGTGGACTCTAGGATTTAGCCTGAACTATGATTAATTTTCTGCAGGAATGTTTAATTGTTAGTCTTGCAGGTTGTTTGTGCCATGGAAAATGGACAACATATTTATAGATTCAAGATTGTGTGCATCACTACACACTGGTAATGAAAAAAAGTGTAATTACTTATTTATTGAATGTGTTCCACAATATTACACAAAAAGCATGTAAGTCCCAGGTTAGCAGTTGCTTAATTTCAAGAAATGAATAACTATTGTATTAATGGGGAACTTGTGCACTTGAAGGTGAGCATGTGTTCAAGGACCTTGCCAAATCAGAAACATAGTATTAATTTCAGCTGCCAAACTATTTTTGTGGTTTTGGACTGCAAATTGGAATACCCAAAGAGATCTGATATCAGTATCCCATGGGAACAAATGAATACATAGGAATACCAATGTCTTCTTGGACTTAACACAAGGAAAAATAATGAGCTGTAGATCCAACATCTTAGATCACTGTAAAGGGCTTTGGAACAAAAAACATGCAGGAGACATGCTTTGCCTGTAATGCTATAAAGCTGACACTATCCATAATGTTCCTGCAACAAGTTTAATTCAATTGATAT
Organism: Corapipo altera; assembly: GCF_003945725.1. NCBI lineage: Eukaryota > Metazoa > Chordata > Aves > Passeriformes > Pipridae > Corapipo > Corapipo altera. Next base: position 5,477,408 of record NW_020884911.1, read on the forward strand.
GAACTAATATGGGATTCTAATATGCAGTTTATTCCTGGAAAGTGTTCAAGGCCAGGTTGGATGGGGGCATTGAGCAACCTGGGGTAGTAGGAGGTGTCCCTGCCCATGGCAGGGGTTTGGAACAAGATGAGTTTTAAGGTCCCTTCCAACCCAAACCTTTTTGTGATTCTGAGGTGAGTCAGTTCATATTAATTTTTATCTTACTGTGTTTTCTCAGTAGTGATTAATTCACTAAGTTTTCAGGATTTACCATCTAGACATGAGGTGCAATTTTTACTAGAAAAGGTTGGAACCTTCTGTTCAGTTCTTGCATTTGCCTTCTGGCAATCCCAGGGGTTGTATACCCCATGGCATTATTCACATGACCAACACCATTGGCTTCAGTGAAGTTCCTATAGTAAGAAATGCTCTGCACCATGTGAAAGTATCCTATGACTTGAGGTTGTCAGAATTATTCACTGTGACAAAGGGTAGAAGAAGCTGCAGTGAGGAGTTGGGTCTCTATTAGCAATGCGTTTTCAGGTGGGAAGTGCCCAACCTCCTAAAAGTTTGGAGGAAAACCACTTTAAGCAGCAAGAGAAACCTAACAATAGCAAGCACTTTTAAACCAAAGATTAACAATTTCCCTGGGACTCCTTCTGCAATGCGTAGTAAAAGAAAGAATAACAATCAGTTTGAAACCCAAATTTTCTGAGAAATTCAAGTTTAGCAAGAGTTTCTATGCAGTTTAGTAACAATTGCAAATGCTGTTGATCTCCAGATGCTGCAAAGGCAGCTTGGACAAGATAGCAAGTGGAGTAATTAAAGAGCAGTTATATGGTGTCTGGGCATCCCAGTTTTAAGGAGCTGCCAAAATACTTTGGCAGGGAGGCAAATCCCTCTCCTGTTCTTTTTGAGCTTTCATCCTTTTTTCCTCAATAACGGAGACATAGGGTCTGATCATGTCCCTCAATCATCTCTGTTTCAGACCATTTCAACTAGATCAGGCTTTTATTAACACTTGCCATGACAGGAGAGGTGTGGTTTACCCACAGAATGGTATCCAAGAACATCCTGTGCCCCTTTCTGACAACTTTGCCTAAAATACATTCAGAATGAGAGCGAAGATAAATCCAACTGATGGCTTAAAAATCTAGCATTTTGAGGGCAAATCTTGTGTGTCCTGGAAGGTTGTGCCTCTTTTAGAGAACATAAAGCAATTTATGGATTTCAACTGGAATTCTGAAAGGGGGCTTGTTTCTCAGTACTTTTGATGCAATTGGTTTGTGGGTAGATCTCATGTTCAATGTTTTGGGGTTTGACTGCAGCCTTGCCCCGCATGTGTGAGCATTCAGCAAACGCAGCACCATGACAAGTGTGCAGGATGCCCTTTTTAAGAGCCACACAGGGACCAAACTGCTGCTTCACTGCTGATCTGCATCAACCACAGTGATGTGATGACAGGGCTCTTTAGGTTGCTACAGGTCTGAGTATAGGCACCCAGAGATTTGGTAGGAAACTGAGATACTGTATCGATGCACATCCATTGGGCAGGCACAGATATGTGATGATTTGTCTGACATAATAGATATGGTAGATAATTTGTCTAACATAGCTGAGTTATAAGGAACATATGAGTATAAAGGGGAACATTATTCTTCTTTCATATGATTCTTTTAATGTGTAGTCAGCTAAATAAGTAATAAAATACCCAACTTTGAAAGCTGGTTGATTTCTTTTCCTTCTCATATTAGACTTCATCTTCTTGTGTAGCTAATTCTTTTGGAAGAAATCCCCCCCCTTAAATTTTATAGGTCATTTGATGCAGATTTGCTACATCAGAGGCACACTACGACATGAAAAAAATTGGAGTTTTTTAACCATTTTCTTACTTAGAGATATTTTTTGCTTTGTTCTCATGCAGCAGATTACAAACAGAGATTTTACTCCTTTATATTCTGAACAGTGGCAGATCTATATTGGCATGGTCTCCATGCCAATTTTCTGTCTGCTGAGCTCAGCTAATTTTTCTGAAGCATCCATCAAACAATTTATCCAAAGAACAGATTATTCAATATATGCAATTGCTTAAGATCTTTGATGCCTAATCAGCACAAGTAGCTCTAAACCATTTCTATGATATTGCCTTCTAAGCTCCTAGTTTGCTGTAGCAATGGTTTCAATTAATCTGCAGTTATCCATTAACATGTCATGTGTCTCTGATTAAATATAAGCTTGGTTTTCTTTCCTAAGGACTGTAGTTCATTGTCCCATCAATGCACTTGGTATCATGTGGGTTATGGTGTGGGAGCAGGGGTTGATATAAGCTCAATTGTCAGAATTTGCTCTTGAATTTGGTGTAGTTGGATCAGGATTTTACTTGAGCGTTTTCCTTGTTTTCTCAAGGAGGCCCAGAATCAGTCCTGGTGCTGGCTGTTGGCATAGTTTGGGGCAGGAATGATGACCATGTCCTGCTGTCCCTTTGGTCTCTGGTCCATGGCACTGGAGCAAGATAAAGCACTTAAAGGTTCACAGCACTCCACTGGCTTTCCGCAGTCCCAGCGTTACAGCTATAAAAGAAGACGAGACTTCCCTCAGTAACTGGGGAGGAAAAAGCTTAAGACCAGCTCATCCCACTGCACCACAGAGTAATGGGACATGCTGTCTGGTATCCTGGTGGGATGGGGACAAAGCAGTACCTGTAACAACCTAGTAATCAACTGGATGTGTTTGTGCATAAGTCTGTGTGTCTCCAGGTGCCGTTACTTGGAATTATTTTCAGCAAAGATACGCCTTCAGTTAATTCAGATTTCCTGTCTGAGCCTTCTTCAAATACTTCTAAATGACTCTTAGCTTGAATGAATAAATTAAGTTTTTCACACTTCTACTAAACAAGTATGACAAGTCTGGAGGCCTCATGTGGCTTATGGATAGAACATTTCAAATGTATTCCTTTGGTTTTAGGTTTACTGAGGCTTTCCATTAATGGGTTTGGGATGCATTAGAGAGATTCTTACTTTTTCACAGAGATATTTAATTATTAGAGTAATAATAGCCCTGTATTTCCTCCTTCCATAAAACACCCTTTAATAAAGGAAATGTCTCTCTTAATCTGCTGGCATCAATACTTGTTCTTTCCTCTCTTTTACTCCAGAACAACAGTGGTTTTGCAAAACTCTATTACTCTGCTGAAGCTTAACCTAAAACCTGTTACTGACCAGTGGTATCCGTTTGGACAGGTGAATATCCAGAGATATGGACATTACTATTTGAAGACAGATTAATAAACAGTTCCATTATACACTAAAATATTTAGAAAAAAGAAATAATCTTGGTCTAAATGATATCTGGACGTTGTCCTGCCTTGAGCTTATTTGTAGCGTAGCACTGCAGGTGTTGTAATCTTCATGCTCTAGACTTCTGTGATCACTACTTTGTACTGCTCTGTCTCTGGATCCTCATGGGAATGCATCCATCAGCCTTGTCCAACAGTTAGCTGGATCACCCCCAAAATATATCACTGCCACCAAACTCATCTTCCTGCCTTCCTGTAATCCTTACAACTCAGTTGTTCGTATTCTGTGTTGTCAAGATCTTTGAGCTTTATCCTTGGCACGCTGCTCTGCAGAATTGGAAATACGCTTAGTTTATATTCCAGCCTTTATAAATTAGAAACAGATTATGATGTGGGCAGTTTTTTCTAGCAACTGCACAAAGGTATTTCTGGCAGTGGGCTGTCTGGAGTGTAAAGAACAGTAATGTGACTATATGGGTGTCTACTTTAAACAAAAGGTGTACAAATGCCACTTTACTGTCACAGGAGTGATGCTCAGCCAGTCATTAAATCCTGCTCCTCAGACCAGGAATAATTCTTATCTTACACATGTGGAAATTGAAGAAGATTAGATGAGCTTCCTAAGGTCATTTTTGGGAACAGGTATTACACTGAATGCTCTGTGTTAAGGGTACAAAATTCTGCCAGAGGACTAAACATTTCAAAGTTTGCCCTCAGTTATTCCACTTTCCTGTTGTCTGCTTTGTTGGAGTCAGTGCCAGGCTTTAGATTCATCGAGTCTCTCATACAAATGGTGGCCAAGACAGAGACAACTCAGATCCTGAGTGCTCTGAGAGGAATAGTCTATATAAAATAAAATTTAATTCTTAAATTACATCAATTCTTAGAACAGCAGCAGGACTGAGAAACAGAGAATTATTTTTTGAGTTATTGTCTGCTTCCCATGATCCTGCTTCAGTAAAGAGGCAACAAATGGATCTAAACAAATGGGGTTTGGACATAAATTTCTGAACACAGCCTTCACGTGTTCAGAATATACATTTTGTGTGTCTTCATATGAGAAATGTTGTTATAGAAAGTCCAAATATATAGTCCATACACATAATATCCATTTGAGAAGGCATGGTTAGGAATATCATCTTGATGTACTTGGCTGCACAGCAGCTGATTTTTGTCTGAAAATGACCCTTTATACTGAGTTGGGGATCTTCAGTTGATGAGGGTTGGCCCCAACATGGAAGTGTAAAACTGATTCTTGGGTAGGCATTTTGACATGCGGCAAAAATGAAGAATAACATTTTATAATCTCACTGAATTTTGAAATCTGGTTAACTGGAAGCTCTTCAGTATTTTCAGGTCCTTGGACGGCAGCCACTGCAGTTACATAAATGCAAAATATTATTGGAATAGGTAGTAGGTGTCCTTCCTTCCTTAGGAATTGCCCCACTTTAAACCTCAGTTCCTGTCCTGTCCCAAAAGTTCTTTTTAATCTTGTTTTTTTAAGCTATGACTCAGTTCCCCTGCCTTCTCCTCTTCTAGGTTGAATCCAAGGTTGTCCAATTCTTTTCCCTACATGGTCTGGAGCAGTGGATATGACGTACTCTTGTTTACAGTATGCTAAAGCAGAATATTTCTGAGATGTTTACAGGTACTTCCTGCCCCAGAGGAAGAATATAGGATTTCCATCCTCCTCAGCAGCAGAGCTTTGGCCTTAGTGGAGCCAAGGAACTCAAGCTGTGTGATCTCTCCCTTCCTGTTTCTCTTGCTTGACGCAACGTGGTCGAGTTGTTTGATGTCCAGAGTGAAGGATACAGAAACTCCAGCTTGCTAAATTCACCCCTTGTTTCCTTTATTATGTTCTCCACTAGGAAGTTGTGAGGATGAACCTTTTTTCTTTGCAAGTTAAATGAGGTCCGAGATACTCTTGAAATACTTTAGCAGCTTTTTCTCTTCCATATCAGGAAAACTGGACTCTTAAGGTTGATTTGTTGTGGTTTTTTTGTTTCTGTTTTTGTTTTTTTTCACTTTCTGCAAGTTTGGAATAACTAAAGATTTTCAAACACTTTTTTGTATATCTTCCTTCAGGGGTTCTTTCCTTCAACTCTTACAAATGAGCGATAGGTGGAAGTGGCACCTGAAAAATACTTAAATGCTCTGTTTCTGTTTGGAATTTCTCCTCATATATTTATGTTCTGTTTAATTTCTTTGCAGAAGAAGGATTCTGTCTCCATAATTTCTAGGAAGTTTAGTTCTTTGAGCCTTTCTCAAACTCTAAATCATACTGTCTGTCTGCTCTTACTGCATACCACTCTGGGCCCCTATTTCTCATCGTAGAGTTCCCCATACTGGTGAATGTGGCATTTGACTGATCCTGCCCCACCCATCAAATCCTGCATCTCAGCCAAAGAACCCAAGGATGCAAATAGCAGGATGTGGCTTTCTAAATGCTGAGACTGTGTGTCAAAATGTTCCATGCTAATGGGAAATATTTTCATTATCGCTGCTGTATCATCAGCCATCTGTGGCCACAGTTATCTTTGGGACAGCTCAACACCATTCCTGCCTTAAAAGGAAGGTTCAAACTTCAGGTTAAGAATAAACAACAGGGCAGATTTGTGGAGTTGGAGAATCAGTTGGCTTATGTGTTTTTAATCCCATCCTGCAACAGCGAACAGATCAGTCTACAAAGTCCAAACCTGTTTTCTTCCTCATGTTTGTCATTCTTGTAAACGGAACAAAAAGACCAACTTAAAGCTCTGGAAGTATCTCCACGTTCCTCTCCTTGGAGCTACAGTGCTGCTGCCTTCAGGGTTAATAACTCTCAGGGAAGTCTCTCTAAACCTGGGTGGTACAAAATAGGTCACTACATCAGCAAGGGCTCAGCTCATGTTTCTGTATCCATATCTACATCAGCTTTAGGAATGGGATGCTTAAACTGAGGCTGCCATGAAAAATATTGCATGTTCATAATTTGTGTCTGTGTGGTATAGAAACAGTGTAACACAACTTTTGTGGAAGGGTTGGCTTGCTGCACCCCTCCAACGTGGTGTTTGCATGACACATCAACTGCTTTTATTGCAAGAATAATACATTAGCTGACTTGTTTCTTTGTTTGACTGCCTCAACCATGTTGTACCTTGTGGTAAGTTTGGGTCAAGCCTTTGATAATGTTTCCATTATAGTTAAGGAGTCCAAATAGGGTCCTGAAACATTTTGTGCTGCATGTTTTCTGATTGTTTTTTTCTTATCTCAAATGTAAAATAGATTGTTTTGACATTTCCAGAAAGTCTTTCTAAAGCCAGACAGAAAAATAATAGAGAATACTTGATTCTGGTTTTTTGGACAGAGATCTAAATGCATGAGCTTTAATACTTATATGGGTGTGATTTTGGTTCAGATTCTCTTGGCACTAATACTGAAATATTTGGATTGTTCTACTTAGAATATTCTAAATGATGCATCCTTTCCTTCAAGTCTGAGTGCTTAATGCCTTTTCTGTTTTCATGGGTCTGACCTTTTATCCAGGCTAGTTCATGTTCCCTCTTGATACTGAAGAAGATGTTTTGAGCACATTTTGCAGGCTACTAAGAAGTTAATAGTGATTATAGCTGATGTAAAGAACTAAACCTTTACCTTGCTGCCTGTAATCCTGTGTTACTGTTTTCCAAACCAGATAGCTCTGGAGTCCATATTGTAGCTGATTCTGTGATTCTCCAAGTCGTTTAACCCACTTCCAAATTTTATTTCCATCCACTTCTTTAATTGCTGGCATGGTGTTTGTACAGAGGCATCACGATGAGGGAGTCTGGATAACTTAAAGGTAATTTGGAAGCTATTTACTTTTCTTTGACTAAGCCTTGCATACAGCCCAGCTTCCCTCTGTGATGATAACAAAATATCCTTGGTAGGCGCAGGTTTAAGTTCTAAGATTTTGCTGCTGTGGAAGAAAAGTCTCATAGCAAAATCTTTTCAATACTTCACTTGGTAAAGTTCAACTGAATTTTGCAACAGCACTTAAGTGAATCCTGATGTTCTGTTAGACTTATCCTTGGCACATCTTCCATTTTGGAAACTTGAGGGGGAAAACAACATTGACAGAGTGCAAGCCTTGGCATGGGTTATGCAGAGTAAAAGGTAGAGGATGATTCAAAGGGAACGACAGTTGTGAGGGCCTTCCAATACGAAAGGAGAAGGAAGACCCATTTCAGGGTCTGAAGTAAACTGCAGGATCACTTTTGGGTCTTTTAGAGGAGTATGGATGGGATGGCCCTCAGTGCAGCATTGGGGACTTGAAGAAATACATAGAGGGGTCTGACCACTCCCAGGTTTTTTGGGTTGGTGCTGAGGGCCTGTGTGCAAGGATATTTTGTAATTGCTGATGCAGCAGAGCGTCATCATCACTTAGGTGAAAAGCCATAGCCACGATGATACAATATTAACTGTTAACAAAAATTGTTGACTTTTATGACTTTCTTGCTTATCACCAAATGGGACTTGGTTTGGCTCAGTGATACAAAACACCAGACCACAAAGAGCTGTTTCAGGTATGGAAGATGATGTCTAATAAAGGAGAGGCAGATGAAGGCATTAGAAACAGCACATGTGCAGAGGGGCCTTGGGAGACAATGAGACAGGTTTCTGTGATAGGTAACTTAAATATGTTCTGAATTAACCAAATACCTGCAATAGTGTTTGATACAATACCAACAAAATATGTAATCTCCCTTATCTGGTAGATATTTTCTATATGTTTTCACATCCTTTGTGGCTATAAAACTTCTCAGGATGGCTCCTGAGGGAAGATTTCTTTACTGCATCAATAGCCACAAAAACAGCTTTCCATCACTTAATTAGAAAATACATCCTAAACATCTTCAATTCTTCAATTAAAACCGGAGACCTTTTACACTGTTGTTCCCATTCGTTCCCTACAAAGGGGGTAAGCTCTTGGCAATGTGATTCTCCATCTGTTTCTTACATGTAAAGGCAGTGGTTTCAAAATCCGTGACGTGCAGGACCTGCTTTACATTCTGCTCACAAATGCCTGAGTAATGCCAGAAAAATGATGTGGGGGAAAAAAAAAAAGCTTCTTTTCATCTGATGCACTGGAAGTCAAAGCATTTGGATAGATTCTGAGGTCAGAAAGGACCATTATGGTTGTGGTGCCAGACCTACAGGCCATAGCATTTCACCTAGTGATTTCCATATGAAGCCTGAAAACTAGGAAATATTTGTTTAAAGGAAAATCCACTCGAGCCTTGAAATGTGCCAATATGTTTTCCCTAAAAGGGACCTCTTGAGCATGTTTTTTATAAAAAAAGTACAAACTGGAAACATTTCACGTGAATTTTAGGAATATCAAATTTAATAAGTTGTTGTTACATATGATTTACACTATGTAATAAGATGGTGACATAAAAAACAGGATAGAGAAAGAAATATTTTAATTCAGAAAGCTCCAATCTTACAAATAACGATAGAAATCCATATCACAACCACTTGAAGTAAGAAAAGAGGGTGACTGGGAGAAATCAGCACCCCCTTTGTCAAGGTAAAGGTTCCTCTGAACCAAGAGAGGTAACAAGGCAGTTGACACATGATTAAAAATTGAAAGAGATGCAATCCCTCCTTAAGTAAAGTAACAAGGATCCAGCTGTGGGTATGTTTTTGCCAAAAGTCCTCAGGAGATTGGCATCTGCAATATTATGTCAGATTATTTTTGGTGGGCTCATATTTTAGGGGTATAATGCCAAAAAATATAAATGACTGAGAGGTTTTTGGGTTACTGGGGATTGTCAAGTCCATAGATTTGCCATCTCTTGATCGGATCTGAAGATGGTATTTTCAGTGACATGGACAGAGGCAGCTCTGGTTGGACAAATGTTCGTATTTGCCGCATTTTCACGTTGTGAATTTTAAGTAGACTGGAACAGACAGGCAATAATCCACTCATTAGTGTCTTCCAGCTGAAGGTCAGCTTCAGCTTAACTGTTTTCCTTGTGGTCTTTTTAGGGTCAATCAGAAGAGGAAGCAGAGGAGAGAAAATGTGCATCAGAAGGCGTAACCCAAAGCAACTCTCTAGTGTTGTCTTTGCTTGCTAAAAGTGTCACTTGATTTTGAATGTCTAGGATTGGGATAAAGAACGGCAAACAGTCCCTCTTGCCCAGTGACAACACTATCAAGTGTGATCAGTGATTATCAATGATTTCTCAAGACATTCAGATTCTATGAGTCACAGACATGTAAGTGAATACCCAACCACTTAAGATTCACCAGCAGCTTCAACCTGAGGTGAGGCTCTCATCAGGAACAGTTACCTGTATTGGAGGTCTAAGTCTTTAATTTTATACTGCCTTGAGGGATTTCTGTGGCTTCCTGTCTCAATAATCAATATTAAACAATGACAGACACAAATGCAGTTGCAGTGTGTTATACATTTCCAGATTTTAGTTTAATACACGTGAAAGTCCTCCTTGAAATATAAATCTATAATTTACAATCTGTTTTAGCTAAATGAGATTTTAGTTGAAAGTTAGAAGTAAATGTATTAGCAGAAGCTTGGAACAAGTAGTATAATCTAATCCAAAAGGCTAATGATGCTACAGCTCCATGTTTCCTATGAAATTCAGTAGAAGAGATGACAAAATGCAATTGGCTTCCAAATAAACCTCCCCAAACCCTCCAACTTTTCTCCCATGAAGGATGTGCAAGTCTCTGAAGAAACCTGGGCAATGCTAGCCTTTGTACAATCTCTCCTGATCCATAAAAACTGCAGTAAGCCTTTTGGATAGAGGAGCACTTAATTTCTGTTCCAATTTCTTTGTAGTGGAAGTTGCTGTCTCTGCTAACGTGACTCTAGTGTTACTCTTCCAGTACTTTATCTGGAAGTTTTAAAGCAAAATGCACCTAACTTCTAACTCTCTGCACTGTCAACATAGCAGGACAATTTGGAATTCCTGAGAAAAACCCCTCTGTGAGCCCAAATAGGGTGAGTTCCTGCAACTCTTTGACAGACTTGTCTAATTCCAGGTTATGGCTTTGAACTCTGGACAGTTTTTTCCCCATCCTTGTCCATCTTAGACAAAAGCAGGGTCTGGCCTTTGCCTCCAGGATATCCCCGAGTAACAGAACTTCCAAGAGAGATATCAAACTGAATGAGGGAGCCCAGCAGGACCTTTCCGTCTTTGCTTTTGCCAAGGAAATTGTCCCTCTTCTGAGCTGGAGGACATGGTGCCTTCTTTGGGGACAGCCATGAATCCTATTAAGCTGTTCATCACTGTAATCATTTCTGGTGGAGTCCCACAGGCTAAATATAAGTTGCTTAAATATGTGCTGTGTAATTACACATTGTATTAAGAGAAACAGAAAGAAATAAGACTTGTCCCCTCCCCATCTTAAATATTTAAAAGTTGTGATGCCTTCTTGGTTTTCCTAGGAAGGTGTTTTTTATCCCTTTTCTCTTTGCTTGGAGAGCTCTCTTATGGCCTAGGGCAGGTTTTCGTGTCTAGATGTCTTTTTATTAACAAAGAGGCTTCCCCCTCTTAGGTTTCCTGGGAATTGCAAGGCATTTTCTCATGAATTTTTGTGTCATGACATTTGACAACATAAAAATATATATATTAAAAAAAAACTATGTGTTCCTTGGCTTCACCCACGATGGCTGGTTGCCATATTTGTTTATTGGCCCGAAAAGCTGCTTGAAGGACACAACAAGATCACAGAAATCCCCTTTCTGTCACGCTTCTTCTGGGAAGAAGTTCTTTCTAAGCTGAACCTCTGAGACGAATTTAAAATAGAGGAATTTTTTGAGATCCACCCTTTTAAATGGAACTCTTTGTCTTTCCTTGAGAAGGAATAGTGACAGTCCTCTAATATCTAATCTATAATATTTCATTGTAAATACATGTGATATAAGTCTTTTCTATAGCTGGCTTAACCTTGTTACTTATTTATACTCTTCTTCCTCAAATTGCCAGAAATACTTTTACAGCTCTGCAAGAGTCAAGCACAAGGGTTTTCCGAAATAGTATCGTGCCAAGATATTTAGACCTTAATTCCCCCATATTATGCAATTGTTAATTGGGAAAGATCAGCAGCAGATAGCTTGCTAGGGGAGATTCGATCCCCATTGTTGCAGCAGCACGGATAATCTTTGGGAGATGGTTCTTGGACTCTCCCCTTTCAATATTTGGCAGTTCCCAAGCAGTTGCTGGGCTGGGAAGAAGGATCACTTGATTGTCAACCTCAAGGGTTTAAGCAAATATGCCTGTAACATCTATTTGTGGAAAGAAAAACTCTGCATTCTTACAGCACCAAGGCCTGGGAACGGGTAGGGCTTTCAGAGATCTATAGCAGCGTGGCCCCGTGAATCACAGGATGTTCCTGCAGATTGTGTCCGGCAGAAATATTAAATCTTATGACTCTTGTGTAACAACACTCCTAGACCAGGCTACTGTAGCTGTATGGTTGAAAAATTCAAGGAAAGGGAGGACTGAGAGGGGCCCCATCACTGTCAGTATCTAAAGGTGGGGTGCTGAGATGATGGATCCAGGCAATGGGCAGAAACTCATGCACAGGAAGTTCCACCTGAACATAAGTGAGAACTTCTTTACTGGGGGGTGACCACACGCTAGAACAGGTTGCCCAGAGAGGGTGTGAGTCTCCCTCTTTGGAGGTATCCAAGAACAATCTGGATGCAATCCTGTGCCGTGTGCTCTGGGATGACCTTGCTTGAGCAGAGGTGTTGGACCAGATGGTCCACTGTGGTCCCTTCCAACCTGACCCATTCTGTGACTCTGTGGGAGACAAGCCCTGATTGTCGAGCTGCAGAGAGGAATAGCAGGTTATGCTGGTGCTGCAGATGTTGAGGAAAAGAGAACAGAATGAGTCTGACAAGGCAGGCTTTTCTAAGGAATTGGATGTGTGACGGGTCGTTGTTTCATCCAGACTAACGTAAAAATGAAGCTTGTTAATTCCACAACCAAGTGAACCTACTATGTCTGCTAAGATCAGATCCTGGCTGAAGGTTTCCATCTATGACTCCCAGTAATCTTCAGCCTTGTAGAGGTGGCACAGACCAGTAGAGCACTGGAGTAACAGAGAACGTGAAATGATAAAGCTTCAGAACTTGTGTGTGTGTGGAGAGTAAGTTTTGGGACAAATTCCAGTTTTGGTCCAGCTCTTCAGGTTTACTTGTCTGTCAGCAGCTATTCTCACATCCTCTCCTGTGACTGTTCTTTTGATGCTTTCAGAGCCTTTGCAGTATTACCACAGTAGCTGGTGTGTAGTGTTGTGGAACCTACTGACACCAATCCTGCACAGCCCTAATGCCCATATTCTCACTGAAGGAATAATCTCCACTATTCCATTCATGGGAGAGTGGAATCAGACTCCTTAATGTGAATGGAATTGTAAATATGCTTATTTTACTTTCCCTTTCTTTTGCCAGTGATGTAAAATATAAATGGGACTCAGGTCTGTGGTAACCACCTGAAAGTGAGAAACAAAGTCATTTTTCTAAATTGGAGTCTTATTTGTCTGTCTGGCTACAAAAGGAAGTCTTTGAGAGCTGATTAACTTCTATCTAATTACTTGCCTCTAAGCTTCAAGTAATTAAGTGAAATCAAATTAAAAAAAAGAAAAATTAATAATAATCAGTAAAAAAAAAAAATCTTTCCGTGTCTTGCTAACTAAAAAGGGAGAAAAAAATCCAAGGAGTGGTAGCCTGAGGGATCCAGCTTCAAAACCAGTTTCTGATATGTGACACAACCTTTCCTAACCATATTTAGCTCTGGTGATGCTAATAGCATCCAAATTGTTAGATTGGGTTTAAGGGCATAAACTGTTGTTGCTACAGAAATAACAGTAAGCAAGTAATTCAAGTGCACAGCTTTCTTGGGGGAATGGAAAGCATTGCAAGATACAGATGTAAGTCGTTCTTCCTAAGTCCAATAGTCCGTGTTTAAAACAGATTTTGCACTTAAAATTCATCAGTCTTCCCTAATAAAATGAGAGTGGGGTTAGGTATCGATAGCCTAACGTATTCCTTAGGCTTTACTGATAGAAACCAAATGAAAAGCGGGGGGGGGGGGGAATCTTTGCTAAAAGTGAGTCCATGTGGGGCTGGGAGGTAACAAGAATAGTCTACATAGCTGGGAAAAGCTGAAAGCCAGCCAGGACATCAACAGGTAGATCGTGTTTCCACAGCAAATTTTTGAGTCATCAGAACCCTTTCCTCTCCTAGGGAGAAGATTGGACAACAATATCACCACTTGCTGTTCTTTGGAATTATGACCATAAACTCTGGGGACTGGCGTGTATATGATACCTAGAAAGGGAAGTCTGTACATATCAGCATCAGCCTCCTTCCACCTCATTATTTCTGCAGAATGGTTATTTCCATCCAAGCAATTATTTGAGATCCTTTGACTGAAATGTGGGCACACATGAGTTTTTTTTCTCCCAAGCTTACATTACATTTCCAGGACACTCTTTATAACCATGGTCTGGAATTTGTTATCAATATGTACAGGATAAAATTGCACAAAATTCTTTTTTTTTTTTTTTACATTGACCTTGATCTTTCTTCTCTCTGTTAGCCTTGATTACCTGTTGGTTGTCTTCCATTATTTGTGTTGAAATGACAGAAGAAGAGGGAACAACTAATAACATTAATACATGAGGTAAGAGTCAGGTTGCAGAGGCTGGAGGAGGTAGAAGGGAGGCAATAGTGTTGAAAAGCAGCAAGCTGAAAAAAGACCTTATTTTGGTACAGTGCATAGTAAATTTGTGGTTCTCATTCCCCTCATACTTAAGAGTCCTGAAATTTGGCAGGGTTCCATTTCTAAGGCTAATGAGAGTGTTCACAAATAAAAGAGCAGGGATGAAAGAAAATCACGTTTATAATGTCAGGGTACAAGCCAAATGGGTTTTGGGGCAGCATAAGGAGAAATATGCCTCTCTCTGAATCTTTTTTCAATGTTTGTCTCCTCTGGAATATCCTGCACCTTCCTCTGAAGAGCTTGTGTTGGTCACAGTGTGATCATGCCAGATACATCACTGGTCCGATCTGGGTTCCTGTAACTGTCCATTTATTTAGGGCTTGGTTTCAGTTTCAGTGATTTGGAACAAAGCTGTTATTTTGGTTTCAGAATTAAAGATTATGAATAAATTCATTTGATCTGTCTGCTTGACTTAATCTGTTGGACTGCCCATAACTGGGCAGTTTGGAAAGCAGAGAATTGGCAATATCCGCACTGTCACCTCCCCTTCTGGAGAGGGGAGCCCCTTTTAGATTAGTAACCTAATGCCAAACAGGCAAATTCATCAAGGAAAGGAGAGGATTCTGATTCTCTCTTGCACATTTTACTACATGCACAGCCTGCATCCTTCCAGGAAACAATTGTGGAACCTGGAACTGTCCTAAGCAAACCAGGAGACCTGGTTGTTTTGAACTGTAATACTGAGTTTTTCCAGTGTAACTCAATTCCACTTCATCTTGCCAGAAGTTTCAATCTTTGATTGATTGTTTTCATGTATTATTCTGCAGTATTCTTGATCATAATAAAGAGCAATTTGAAAATATAAGAATACTAAAGAACAGAGGATTATAAACCAAGGTAATATTTGTTCAGAAATTGCATAATATGTCAAGGGATTTGAAATCATTTTACAGCCAATAGTGAGCTCTGCCTGACAACAAATTGATAGGGTGGAAAATCACTATTTTAGAGAACTACTGCAGTGGTTAGCTGCAGTGTGAAATAAATGTCCTCTTAGTTTGTGGTAAAAGTTGATGAATAAACTAAATTTCTATGCATATAGGATAATTTTTAAAATCCCTCTGTCTGGTAGCCAGTGTGAGGTCAAAATCAGATTTCCTATCTGCTAGTGCTTGGTCAGAGGAGTGTAGGGTGTTAATTTAGCTCGAAGATGTCTGGGTAAATCTATAGGAAGGAAGTTTGCAGACAGGAAGGAGGGGTGTGGATGGGAAAGGCTTGCCCTGTACTGGGCTGCATTGAATGCAGTCCCAAATCACAGCAGATGGATAAGAAAGAATTTAGAAATTAATGTACAATCTTGAGAATTAAATTCTCTATCAAGCGACCTTAAAGCCTGGCAGCTGTTCTGGGGCTGATAAGGAGGGGACCGGCCGAAGTGTTCCCATGGAAGGCTCTTGTCCTGGCTGGCATTACAGCAAGTTACAGAGCATGAATCAGAATCTAATTCTGTCAACCAGTGATAGGGCCTGAGAGGCACTGGCCTGTGCCTTCACTGAACAATATGCTCTCTTGAGTTATGGGAATCGTGGAGTCCTTTTTTCTTTTTTTTTCTCCCTCTCCTTCAGCCTGTTTTTCCCACACTGCCTCCTGTCCTTTTCATTCCAGAGCATGGAGTGCATAAATACATATGTGCATTAGCTCATGTGTATAGTATATCAAAGTGCATTTTGAAATGACTTAGCATAACAGTGTTATCGGGCAGAGTGGAAGCAGCCCAATGCCACACAACGTAGTGCCTGTGTTTCTGACAGCCAGGCTCCAAGCACAACAAAATCATATGTCTTGTTTTATGGGTGGGCAAACCTTAAAAAGCTCAGTTTGCAAAGGCAGTGATCTAGAAGTCAACCTCCTCCCTCCTCCCCCTGTTCCTTAGATGTCCACTCTGCTCAGGTTTGGTGTCACCAGGAAAGCCAGGCTTTTATCACGTGTGACAAAGTCAACTCCAGTGTGGTGACAGTGAGGAAAAATGCTGCGGGAGAAATGATTTACTTTGTTTTAACCTCACAGAAACTAAGCTTTGTGAGACTGAAAATGTTCAATTTACTCTGCCCGAAGCCAAATGCCAGAGGCACATTAAAACAGCTGTTTGTGTTTATAATCTGATTGAGTTTGCCAATGATAAAATGGGGTTTAATAGGATAATTTGAGTGCCCAAAGAAGTGGTATTAAATAGTTTGCTGGTTTTGCCCCAGGTCACTAATCATTTGAGTCCTAATCCGAAGCTCCCTGAAGTCAAAGAGCTTGTTCTTGCTGTCAGGCTTTGGGTGAGTCACGTTTCTTCCTGGGGGCTGTATAAATGTGCTTGAACACATGGTTGTCAGCACAGCAGCTCTGCTGGGAGAGGATTCCTGCTAAACACAATTTCTGGTGAGGTTTCAACACTACTGACTTTCTCTGTTTTAAAATAACCAAAATACACAAAGCAGAAGCCATGGCATGCTATCTAATTTTACATGAAAGCACCAAATCAGGGAAAATGTAACCAAAGCTCTATTTTAATTTGCTTCAAAGTTGGATGAGGGTCAGTGATCAGTTTGAAAATATCAATACATTTCACAACAAATCTGTGCTCACACTACAGGACCTGCTGTTCAAAAAGTACTGTACTACAGCTACAAAGCTTAAATTCTACCAGTGTGCAAGGACTTAATAATAGAATCACTATACAAATAGCTTCTCCTTTTAAATTCCGTGATTGCTCTGTAACAACAACTCTAGCTCACTGTGTAACGTAACCATCTCTCAGCTGAAAACTCACTGGGACAGATTACATTATCCAGATTTTCAGAAGTTAGAAAGAAGAGGTACAGTTTTGAGTTCTTTCACAAATCTCAAGACAGTCAGTCTGTGCTGAGGGCACCTACTCTTGTTTAATTTTAGGTATTACACACTTTTAGTAAGTAGTTTTTTAGGTAATAATTTCTCTCTACCCAAGATTTTGCCTGGTGCAATGGTCTCCCCATTAGCAGGGAGACTAATGAGCTTCCTATTAGTAGATGATACTTGGAGGTTGGATCTTTCTAGAGGTGATTTCATTGACAAACAATCAGATAACATAACTTGTCTTTTCAGACACGGTGCACTCCCCTTGAATTACACTTAATCTTCTGGCTTTACATGCTCTGTGAACTGCAGACCACTTCCCAAATTTCTTTCTTTTGATCAATCTTCTCTATTTATGTTGTAAGCTTTTATTTATTGGACCATTCTGTAGCATGTGCTAACCTGGTGCCTTTTGCAGCAGAGCCCTTGTCTTGGAAGTGCCTCTAAATTCTGCTATAACAGAAACAGTGAAAAATAGAAATTCATAGCTATATATCCTTGGCTAAAATGGGCTCTCAGCAGAATTGTGAGTGAACCTTAATTCCCCTGGGGACTTGCTGTCTGAATTTGTGTTACCAGTTTGTGTACCTGTAGTTACCTAGGAGCAAAGAAGTCGTGCTTTCCAAAAATAATTTCCTAACTGCTGTTCATCCTCTTAACTATCACATTTGAGGTAATACTTGGTGCCGTCAGCCTCACTTGCAGGAGAGAGGGTTAGGAAACCCCCACCTCTCCTCACCAGTTGTCCTCCCCAGAACCATCTGTAAATCGAGTTTTCCAAATGCTGGAAGGGATGCTTGAATGTGAGAATGTGTGATGCTACAAACTTGGTGAAGGCCTGAAAGAGCAGAGTACCACAGGTATTTTTTTTGGTTTTGTTTGGCAGGAGTGTGTCTGTATAGAATGTGGGATTGATGAAAGCCACCAGTGTAGAGCAACAGGCTGGATCTGTTGTTCAAAGATGACGTTATCCAAAGATTCGTGGGTTTGAATGGCACGGGGGAGATTTGGGACTATTCTGATCTCAGTTCTGAGCGTGATGCGGAGATCACGTTTCTGGTGATTTAGGATGGGGCTGTAACTTCAGGTTGAGCTAAAATGTCAGCTTCAGAAATGCATCAAACTTTGTGGTCAGGAAGTGACTAGAGAACCTCTAGGCAGGTCGTTACTCTCTAGTATCACACTGTGTGTTAGTTTTGTCTTGCTTTCATCTTATTCTGTCGTTTGCGACCAGGTACAGTTATATAGTTGATCTGTTAGCTAATAGTTTTGGTGAAACTCTTCCCACTCTTTAGATCATTCATCAACAGAATTAATATGAATGTGAATTTAATACAGAAGTGTTTGCCAAATAGTTCACTGGATTTTTTTCTAATGAATGAATTCTTTGCAACCTATGTCTTCTGACTTTACTGTGCGATTTTAACAGGCTTAAGTCTTCTATTTTACTAATAATTTCTAAATAATGATCCACTGCTATAAAATGAAATAGAAAAATGAATAATAGCTAGGCTGAAAAGAAAAACGAATATTGATCTGAGCAAGAAATGTATGATGACTCATTATTTGTGAGGCACATAAGCACAAATAAAAGGATGCCTGTAAAACAAGCTAATGTAAACCCAAAGGAAATCAAGGTGATTCAAGTAACTTAATCAGTTCTCTAATAGGGATATATAATGGTGAATAATGTGCCATTAAAAATCTGGTCACTTCAGTGTCCTTTCTAATCAATATGTTTGCATACTTGCATGCTGTGTCCTACCTCTACTGCCACAGTATCTGTGGCACTTAAAACACGTGAAGTGGAGTTCATGTGCCATCATCACTGCAGCCCATCTTCCAGGCCCTTCCTGCGGGCAAGCTTTTCTGCTGGCTGTAACCTACCAGCAAGGCCTTTGCTCCTACTTTAGCAGAATCAGTGCCAAGCACTTTTTTGGAGTGAGTGTGAACCAATCTTTACAGGACCCAAGCTGGGGAAACCCCATAAAAGCTCTGTAGCAAAAACCATGGAAATCAGATTTGGATCAGGCTAAAATTTTAAAAGGGAACAATCTGGACATAAATAGTTTTCATTTTTTTTTCCCTTCCCCCTTTTTAACATGAGGCATCCCTTCTCTATTCCCTGCATACTTTGAGGGAAACATCTCAGTAAGAAATTACACGACTTTCTCCGGTGTATGGGGATCTTGCAGCGTGATGTTTTTCATCTGGAATGTCTTTGTTGCTTCCATTGTGAGCCGTTCTACTGAATAAAAGGCAGACATTACTCAGAATGAGAAAGGAGACTGTCTGTCTTTGAGTGCTGAACTTTATTTGAGATGCATGCTTTGCCAGTGAAGCTTGTGTGTGCCTCTCCTTTATACTGCAACTCCAGCCCTTCAGATGTGTGTTACAGGGCTGTAATACTGCACAGATCCTTTGCCTTCCAACAGGCACTAACATTACATTTTTTTTTTTAGTAAGCACACCATGAACAAGTGAAACAGGGAAAAGCTCACAATTGAATCAACTTACCTGCTGCTCTCACAGCGCACAAAATTCAAGTTTCTGCCAAGTGTTTGGCAGAACAAGAGGTACACTTTTTTTTTTTTTAAACTTAAGCAGTTCTTGTTTCAATAGAAAATACATAAGTGGAAAAGCTGTAACTAAATAAACCTTGAAATGCTCTCACAGCACTTACACACCTGTTGACCTGGAGGGGCTTTGGCCTTGGCTGCATAGCTGTGTTAGCAGTGTGATCACACTGAGGATTCTGAGTGGTAACGTGGGTTGGGCAACGAGATATCCAAAACCAGATAATCCAAAATGTCTTGTTCAGTCTTGCCAACTTTTCTCACCAGGGTGCATTCACACCTGATGCTTTTCTTTCAGTCTTCGGCTATGAAAATGAGCCATTCAGAAAAATTAATGGCTTCATAAAATTAGAACCGGGATGTGCTACAGGGAGAAATTGGATCTTGGTGCCATTGTTTGTTGGAGTTCTTGCTGGGACAGCCTGGCAATATAAATTAGCTTCAAGGGAAAAAAACTTCCCATGATGGCCAAAGTTAGAAAGAAAATATATTGTTGTGACTGTTATTGGTCCCACCTCCATTTCTCTGCATCAAATAAGAATTTTAATGAAAAAAAAAAATTTTAAAATATACCCCAAGTCCAAAGTATAGATACTGCTGGAAATTGAATTTGTGCATGCTGAGCTTTGCTCTTATTTCTTACGAACAAGTTCCTTTGCATCCAGTATTCGTAGCCAGAATGCATGCATCTCATAAGAGGGTGTGCATAGCACAGCAAAAGAAAAGAATATATAAAAATTGGCCACTGTCAGAGTTACCGTGAAGCCAAATGCATAGAGCTGAAGCTCAGTGACCCAAGACTGGGTGCAGCACACACACACACACACAGGGCAATGTGTGTCTCCACCTGCCTTAAATTTGTGCCTCCCAGCTGATCTAGAACACTGATGTGAGCAATAGTTATTGCTGTGACAATAATGACAGTCACATTGGGTTCTGCATTTATTGCTTTGACTTTTCCTTGAGAGCAACAAGCAAAGAAATGGATCATGCTCTTGAAATATATATGTTTTTCTTATGTGACTTATTGAAACCACAGGTTTATTTTACTTAGGTCAATGAATGGTGGCGTATTTTTGGGAAATCAATTTAAGCTACTTCATTCTAAACCCAAAGATGTGGATAAGTTACAGTATTTTAGAAGGCAGCTGTCAATCATACATCTCTGAGCTGTCCATATCCTTTTCAGAATACCTGAATTTGATTAACCATTTGGCCTGTTCTTGTTCTCAGATAAGTCAGTTCATCTGTGTGACTCGTTTTGCTTGCATGGAGGTGCTGAACATAACATTTTTTCACGAAATGCCCTCAGACCTTACATACGCTGCCCAGAAGAGAAGTGTTACCTTAGGCAGCTTGAAAACCCAAGGCTGAATTCGCTGCGGAAAGGACACATCTGATTCTTGGAAAGGCCAGTGAAGCAGGCAATGGGTAATAAAAATCAGAAGTACAGAACTTGGATTTAGCTCAGGCTGCAGTGATTCATGGTTTAAGGTTCCTGGCTCAGTCTGTGGTGTTAGGCACGGTGATAGACATCATGCTGCTTAATAATCCCAAAACTAAGCTATAGATTTTGCTCAGCAAAATACAAGGTGTTGATGATTTTGTGTGCTCACCTTACTCCTAAGTAAACAGATGAAGTATCAGCTAAGAGGTTTCTTTAATAATGTTTGAGAACATCAGGGCTACGGGTGAAAAGCAATGCTAGTAGTGAGGCTTAACCTGTGTTTGTTAACTCTGGGGTGCAAGGAACTGGTTTTTTACACTGAACTGGAGAATTTGAGGGACTGTCAGGAAGTGATGGCTGCAGGATACAAACGGGTGTGAGGAGCCATCAAGTTTTATTGCTGTTCAGTAAAAATGATCACATTACTCCCAAGTGGCAGAGTTGCACACACAGAATAGGCTTTTCTCTTGCAAGCAGCCATGAAAGTGTTATACCTGGTCACACATGGGACAGGCTTTGCCCATGTCTGGGTTTTTTTTGAGCAAATCCTCCTTTCCATTTATTATGGAAACATTATTACTGGATGGGTATAGTTAGCACAGCAAGAATTCAATTTATTTTAAGGTTTCCTTGATAAAGACATTTATATGATGGTGCTGGTTACTCTCATCTTGTATATTCTTTTTGTGAGAGATAGGTCTGAATTTATATTATTAAGATAAATATTTCTGAATTTTACATTTTAAAACTGTGTTGTCATTTTTCAAATGATTTGTGTGTGTCTGCATCTTAAGAGCTTTAAAAGCCGATTGACTGGTTTTTCCTGTGAACCCCAACTGCATATGGACTCCAAGCACCACATTTACAAAAGACTCCCTGTCCCCTCGAAGGCTGTGTAATCAGGGCTGTCCTAGACAGGCAACTTAGAATCATAGAAATTTAGCATTAACACAGCCTGAAAAACCCAACAGAACAGTCCACCTCAGGCTTTTAGTACTTTTTCCTCCTGCTCAGCTACTCTTTTGCCAGAGATTCAGCTTTCTTCAGCCTTCCCTGTGACCCGAGTCCCTTCTCCGTGGAGAAAGCTTTGGAAAACCCAGTCTGTTATTCTCCAACACCAGTTTTCTTCTTTACTAATGGAACACATGAACTTGATTTTGGCCGTTGGAAAACTTTACTTAGTTTCATTTTGGTTTGGCTGAAACCTTCCCCTCTTCCAATTAATGAACATGAGACTTGTCCTGGGGTGTCTCCCTCCCATCTCAGCAGGCAAGAGGTGTCCTGGGTCCTTTGTTAGTCACTGGTGTAGGAGAAGGGAAAGCCACGCTCTGCAATTCTCTTTCCATTACAGTCTCGAAGGGTGTGATTTGTTCCCTCTTTCTGTCCTGGAAACTGAAGTGTTCATCTCTGCTTTTCTTTGGGGAAAGTGTCTTACAGTGAATACTTCAGTGCTGTTTCAGTGTAAGTGTTCAAACTTGGATAGATTAGAGCCTTTTGGGTTTCTTACCCATGCTTGACATCACTTTGGCAATGAGAAACGTTTCGGCCAGCCTGTGAGGGAGTCTATGGGGAATTCCTGCTGGAATGTTGTGCTGCTCTGCTCTCTGCTTTGTGATTCTTCCCGGCAAGATGCACATTAGGAAAAATGTATTCCAGTTTCTTTTGTAACTAGCAGTTTTATTAGTTCTTGTAAAAAGGAAAAAAAAAAAGTAGGAGTAAAAGAATATCATCTCTATTTTTATTGAGAATGCTGTAGCAGCTCCTATGTCTTGATTTCCTTAACCTGGCATGTGCTATTTCAACCAAAGAATCTCCATTTTAGGGAAAACTTTATATTTAAAGAGGTAAAAGAGGGGAATAAATAGAAGTTAAATATATATTAACTGAGGGGTCTTGAGGCTTGGGTTTTTGAGATCTTTAAGGTCAGCAGCACTAGCACACCCTGATAAAACTCATTTCAGTGAGGTCCATGATGCATAGATTTAAAGCTCTTTACATCTCTCAAAGTTTTCTAATCTTACACCCCCAACCAGCAAACATTTTCAGAGATTTATGGGTAAAATAGTTTTCAATCAAGCCAGGAAGTTATAGATTTTTACTGTTTTGGGCAAGAAGATGGAGAAATTTTAGTGATTGGTGGACCATAGATGAAGCATTTTGCCAATAATCTGCTTTTGTTGGTTTGAATACAGATTTGAACTTCAGTCACATGCAAGTTGTAGTCTCTAACATGGGCAGTTTAAGCTCAGAATTAACCTCTGATATTTAAATTTGAGTGCAAACTTTGTCAGAACATTGCAAAGATGAACATGTTTTGCAAATTGATGGTTGCACCCATTAATTTTACAGCCATACCATCTTGGGTATGGTTTAAAAGGTCTGAAAGCTTAACAGTGATGCATCAGGAGATGTGGAAGTTTCAGAGGACACGAACATCATGCAAGAATACTAATAGAGTAATTGTGTGTTCTTTTAATCCTTTTTCATGATTTAATGTGACTTTGGGACTACTTCAGTAGAATAAATTGTATCCATTTGGTGAGTTGAAAGAATTAATTCTCTTGGGGGGAAAAATAGATTTTCTGGCACCATTTTCAAGATGATGGTTGTTGATAGTGGTGTGCCAAGTCAGGTCCTAGCATAGTGATGATTGCTGCCTGTCTCAAGTGAATTTTTTCTCAGGCTAAACTTCCAAGGCAGTTAGCTGCTTGGACCTCAGCATGAAATTTTAATCCTCTCTGAACTCTAATGGAAATCAACAGGAACTCTGCCTGACTTTGGATGCTTGCAGGAGCCTGAGCTGGTGCTTTGGTGTGCTCCGCACACCTTTGGAAATGTAACCATTTGCTGTTCCAAACCAATCAGCAGTGCTCCAAAACAGACCCCGTGTTTCACCCAGGAGACTGACCCATTTCCGTGGTGGGTGAAGCGACGCCTAAATAAATAGTCTCCCAATTTGTTAAGCATGAGGGATCCATAAAAATGAAAGTTATTATTGCAGCAGGAATTTTCCCACAGCAAAAACAAAACAGAAGTGACTTCCATCCATAAAAACATTCGCAAGTGAACCACTTGTTTGCCTCTTACCTCTCCCAGCTTGTTTTATATAAACCGGCGTTCTAGTTCTCCTTTATGAGGAGTCAGGAGCGGAGCACAGGCATGTTGATCCTTGCATCCACAGAGGAATTATATGAGCTAAACACATGTTCTGCCATTGGCACATTACTGTTATCCTGCCAAAGCCCTCCTCCGTGCTTGGCTTCCGCAGCACTGAGCATGGGTGGAGGAAGGAAGGAACAGCTGGGAGGCGATTATGGTTTCCTGATGCCCTGCCCCACCCATGGCACAGGTTAGATCAGTTCTGAGTTGCAGGCAGCTGGGAGAAATCCCCAGGAGACTGTCCATTCATCTCCTGCTTTACCTCCACCCAGTACCTGGCATACATCCTTTGCAGCAGGCAGCTGCTGCTGCTGGAGGAATTGGTTTTCTCAATTCCTTGCTCCCTCCTTCTGCTCTTTCTCTCTTTAGGATGTTTCTTGGAAGAAGAACAGACTCAATTCTGTTCTTTGGACTTCGGGAGAAGTTTGATTTTAATAGGACTTGTGTGCATGGCGTTTTATCTGGAAGCCCAGGGGGCCTCAGCTGATTTATTCTAGTTATTTGGAGGGTATGTTTCTGGAGCTATTTCTAGTTAAAATGTTGAGGTCCAAGAAGAGCAGAAAACTATTCTCTGAGGAGGGAGAGAAAATGTGCTGGAAGAAGCAGATTGAAATTGTACAAGAACACTGTCTACCACTGTCCTGTTGGAATGTTCACCTTTTCCAGTATGTTGGGCATTGAATGACAGATAAAGTTTGTGCCGTTTAAAATATTTCTTGTATTATCTGCCAATAATACACATTGCTACAGTATTGTCAGCCAGTTACAAGGCCAAATTCAGAATCAGTCTAGTTTAACAGTCTGTAATGACTGATAAATAAAATATTTCAATACCAACAAAGTGGTGAGACAAGTTTCACAGACTAATGCTGAAACATTTTACAGCCTAGCAGAAAGCAAGATGAATTGTGGATCAAAGGGTG
Source organism: Corapipo altera (assembly GCF_003945725.1). NCBI lineage: Eukaryota > Metazoa > Chordata > Aves > Passeriformes > Pipridae > Corapipo > Corapipo altera. The sequence continues at coordinate 5,502,391 of NW_020884911.1, forward strand.
ACCAGTGCTAAATTCAGGACTATAAGCTGCAGTTATCTGATGTCCTGGTGAAGGGCGAGCCATGAACAGAGCTATTGGCTGACAACCCTGGAAAGTAGTAGTAATAATAAACATCTGGAGGGTTTGACATACTCATGGTTGCCAGTAAATAATCCCTGGCTCCTAAGCAATTCCTTTTGGAGAAGCAGTTTGAGATATGGAGAAATCTAAAAAGTAATTGTGTAATGGAATGATGGACAACATCCTGAGAAATCAGGGCCACTTGTGTGTCGGCATAAATAATGAACGGGCTTGTAGGATAGAACAGGGAAAAAGGCCCTGATCAGGTTTGTAGCATTCAGTGATGGGGTCAGCCGTGGGGGGAGGGAGGGGCACAGAGAACAACAACCATGTGGCAGCTCATCCATCATGGGCACCCGTGAATGCAGCCCTTCAATCCTCACAGGGAACAAGAGCAAAACCAGCAGAGTGGGCTTGTGCAACCAGAAGGAGAAATGTTTGTGTTCACTGAGGATTTGATCCAAGTTTGACTGAGTTCAATGTATAACTGCTTAGGAGACTGGGATCTGGCCTGCAGAGTTGTCTGTTTACATCCCAACCTGCAAACATGAGTCCACATGCCCAAAGCAGCACGCTTTCGTGTTTACTGCCATCCACAGAGATTCCTTTTGGTGAATGCCCCAATTATCTCTTTGCTACAACTTCCATTTACTTTCCTCTGTCTGTCTTGTCTACTGATACATCAGGAACATACCAGCGGTCCTGCTGTCATGTATTTAGGGCATCTTGGTCTAGTTTTCTCCTTTTTTTCCCCCCTGCAATCCCGTTTCAGTTGATCAGATGCAGATGAAATCGGTCTCATACACCCTCACCAGCATCAGTCTCTTGCATTACAGAGTATTCATAACATGACTGAGGCTGGTGGGAAGCCCTGCTGTACAAACCCACGGTGCTGCTTCCCTTCAGGTAAACCCTGTTGACAGGCAAAAGGTTACTGCTTGTAGAGGCAAGTTCATTGCTCCAGTGCACATAGTGCTGGGGATACATCATCAGATTAGTCAAATGTCTGTGAAAAGGAGTCTGTCTCCAAAGTTCCAGCTCCTCCTTGCCTACCTTTGATATTCCTGTGCTTGCACAAGAAGGTTTGACCATGTTAGCATTACACAGGCCTCTCTCATAGAGAGCTCATTGTCTGTGTCCTTTTCCCAACAAAGGACTAAGGTGTGGGGCTTGACTACAGGCGTGGGATGTGTTTCCCATTCAAATAAAAAAGTCAAAATATGTTTGCTGCCTTTTAGCTGCAGTATCAATAACCTGATAAGATAGTTTTTACTGAAAGGGAAATAAAACCTGCTCTATCCAGTGTTTGGTGCTATACATGAAGCAGTTTAACGCTGGAGAACCATTATTTAAATAGTGGAGATCATTACAGCTGCAGGGGTTTCCTGTAATGATTCCTAGATGAATACATGCCCAAGTATGTATTAAATTTCATGTAAGAATAAAATGGCTTGATGGCACCAATGGTGTTTTCTGTCCTCCCCAAAGAAGTGCCACACAGGAGTACCAAGGTGTCTTGGTTACTGCAAACAGCACTTGCAGTCACACAATGTGCTACCTGGGGTTGTTTGAGTGGCACATTTTTAGTTATTTTGACACAGAATTTTGTTTCTTTTATTTTTTTTTTTTTTTAATTTTGTTTGACTTCTATGTTGTAATGTTTATATACTACATGATCTTGATAAAATTTAATACTCATATCTCATTGAGTTTTCTATGTCTATATCATATTCTAAGTAACATTATATTTAGTTTTTAATGTTTCTAAGAGAATTTTTTTGAGGAAAACCTTCGTACTGCAAAAAAGTTTTTATTTGTTCCAACTAGGAGCACAAAACATGTTTTGGAACACTGGAATTTCCCACGGAGCAGAGATCCTGTTTTCCAAGCAAGTCTGGTATATGGGCTATGAAAACCCCTTCTGATTTGCCCAAAGAGGACTTGGCTCATGATCCCTTCTGAGGTTTATTCAAGGGCAAAAGATGGGGTGATTATTGTGAAGAAATCTCATTTTGGTTCATTCCCAGAAGACCAAAGGGAAAGCCAGTAAAGAGCTTGACGCTGTCTCACCCACCAGCTGTCATTTCTAACCCAGATGCTCCACATCCCTTGCCAGCTTCTTGCTGGGGGAATGGGAGGAGGAAGGGAGGACTCAAAAATAAAATAATTTCAAAAAGAAGAGAAGGAAAGTTGAATATTGTTTCTGCAAACTATGATTTGATACAAAGTGGAACATAAATAAGAGCCCTTGGTATCCACGAGTCACATATTCCCAACCTTATGACAAACTGTGTCCAGTGTTGCATCTCAATAGAAGTGTATAATGATAAATTCCTTCTTGCCTGCAGCTATGTGGATCTTTCCACTTCCATGTTTTGAGAAATTTGTATATGTAGATACAGATGTGGTTCCCATCACTTTGTTAACTAAGCACAGATTAATGTGGTTGTCCTTGCAACGGTTGGGTAGTAAAACGTTATCTCCCTTTTATGGATGAAAACCAAGATACACAGATTTTTTTTTGAAGGCCTCATCCACAGCCTATAGACATTAGTGGAAATCTTTTAATTGATTTCAGTGGTTGTGGATCATGTCCTTGGTGACTTGCCCAAGGGAACTGTTCTAATGACTCAGTCAAACTGCTCATCCAGTCTTTGATATTTTTTTGGTCCAGCACCAAAATATATCCCAGTTTTATTTTCTACAGTGTTTATCAAATTATGTTTTAAACTCATAGTTTTACTCTTACTGCATTTCCTATCAACAGGAATAAAGAGCAGAATGATAACTCAGGTCTTTATCTTTCAAACTTAGTTATAAAACAGTGCCTAAGAAAAATGTTGAAATATTTTAAAAATTACTAATTTTATGATGGCTGACCCCAAAGCTGTGGATGGGTGAGGATGGCTCATGGTTAACTTTAAAATCAGTTGTGTTCTGTCTTTATCTTGCATATTATGAGTCTAGATATAGTAAACATCATAATGGTTTTGAAAAAGTAAATACTTGATCGAGGATTTCATACGAACATTATGCAGGAAGACAAATATTTGTCCTCAGCACTGGTGATTCAGATTACTTGCTTTACAAAATGTTATGCTACCAGTAGAGCTTGCACTCAGGTCTGTAACAGGAGTCTAAAATGTGATTCCTTGCTGAGGGCTGGAGAATTCCTAATCTTTTCCTGTGTTGCTGAGCTTTGCCGTGTTCAGGTCATTGTCAGCTCTAATGTGAGTGTGAAGTGATGCACAGGCGAGCTGCCCACAAGGAATAACTGAATGCAAACTGAAAGTATTTCACCTGATACAGGGGAGGTTTGATGAGAACTAATGGGGTAAAACTGAGCAAAAAAGGCATATTTAGACTGTATGTCAGGAAAAAGGTCTTGGTGGTGAAAGCTGTTAGCCTATGGAATGTTCTCCTAAGGGAAGCAGTAGTAGCAGTATGGATAAGTTGAAAAAAACCAGAAAAAAAATAGTCAGTTGTAAAGATGTAGCTATATTTGGGGTGATGAGGAGTGGTTGGTTTGACTGCTAAGCTCATTACTAAGCTTTTTCCTTTCTGAGTCCCACTGATCAGTCCACTGTTCCATTTTATATTCCTGAAGGTACCATGGAATTATAGCTTGGTTTGGGACGATAAAACAAAATTGATAGGCTTGGAAAAAAGAAGTTATTTATCTGTTCTAGCATAGCGTGTCTATGTTTGCCTGGATAACTTAAAATAAAAAATAAATCCCATAGAACCTTTTACATGATTGTTTCATTGTTCGTTCGCAATTATTCATAACAAAGAACAAATTCCACTGTTACACTGAGACCTTTTACTTTGTGTTTTAATGTTAAAGACTTTACCAAAGGCAGAGATTGTGTTGCTTCAGCTTTGTAGGAAATGTGGTAGAACACCTTTGAAATGCTGACCTCAGCATCTAAACCATACATTTCCAAACAGTGAGGTAACTGGTCAAGAGTGGGCCAGAATGAAGTAACAGTGACTAAGCAGTGTTGTTGGTGCTCACCAGTTTTCTTCTTTCACATCCTAGATGCCTGAGAAGTGGTGTGAACGTGATTCTGACTGTGACTAATGGTCACCGTCTCCACAGGGTGCAAAATAAAATGATGCTGCTTTTGTGGAGCTGCTTTGTGAGCTCTTGGCTGAGACCGTGAGGGAAAAGCTCTCAGAGGAAAAAAAGCCTCAGAGAGAAAGGAAATGCTAAAGATGTCTTCATTAACTATGTAGATTAGTGAGTTTCCTTTTGAAAATGGAGAATCCCTTTTTTATTTTCTCTTGCCATGGAATTTAGGGACCAGTCGTTCCAGCTGGAGTTACGAGGCAGCTTTAGTGGGTGCATTTATTTGTACAATGAGTCGTTCAGTGAGACTTGGAGCGAAGCGTTTAGGGGCTTGTGAGAAACAAAAGATATGTAGGAGCAACAACTGATTTATCAGTATGACATTTCAGTGTCACATGGGAGGTCTTTCTTCAAAATCATGCACTGAAAATTGCGTTTATCGTTGTAAATTTCTAATAAGAAACATTTTATATAAAATGAACTTTGTTCTTTGGGAATGTCACATAATGAGCTTGTTCTATTTACCCCAACTTTTATGCCATTAGTCTTTAAGGCTTTACAGATTATTTTTCCCTTAGTTAGCACATCATCTTTTTGTGGTCCCCAGCAAATAGCAATTCAGTAATTTCTATACCAGGACTATTAAAACAGACACAGTGTTCTAATCTGAGAAGTAATGAAGCTGCTCGTGTTGTAAGTCAAGCATTGAGATTTTTGGGCATTGCATTAGTATGTTCTGTTCTTTTCAGTTCTGCCACAACCACCTCACAGAGCTTTTCTGCTTCATGGAATTAAAAAATAAAAAAGGAAAAGAGGGAGGAAAGCTCTGAAATCTTGGGATCCTGTTTGCGTTTGCCCATTTCCCGAGGCATATGGGAACATACATTGACTGTGCAAGAACTCAATGTCCTTGTGACTCCATCCCTGGGGGACTGTGGTGAGAATCCTGGTAACATTGCAAATCAGGATCTATGGAACAAAATACTGGATTTTGTCTTAACACTATTAAAAGGAATAACATTTTAATGATATGTGCTATTGGCATAATCCTTCCAAAATGGACAATGATTTATGTATTTCATGTGAGGACAGGATTCCTTAGGGGATGACTCATTGTTTTAGTCTGGAATAATTCCAGTGGGAACCTTTTTCAGAACTGGTTGATACATACCTTACATGGTCTTAGTTTGGGATTTTTTTTTTTTTGGTCTTTCATTCTGTCTGATAAAATGTGCTTGGCCTATTAAAATTAAACTGTCTCTTTCCCTTCCGAGTCAAACCCGTTTGTATTTACCAAGGCCTTATATGGAGAGGGAGTTTGTATATATATAAATATATGTATACATAAACGTATTTATGTATGTATATATACATATACAGGGGAGAAAAAAGAGCTGGATCTATTGCAGAGGCAGAGCTTATTTTTTAGTAAAGGGGTGAATTTTTCTTTAAACACATCTTTTCACATCTTAGCTTGACCCAAAGACAACAATTGCCAGCGTAACTGCTTCCATTTATAGAAATAATTCACATTGTGGGACTGCACTGGTATTGTGGCCTATGAATACCGGTGGTCTCTGCACTCTTGCCTCTATCTCTTCTGGCAGCATGGACTTAAAAAGGCCAGGATTTCTTAAAAGATCCCTGACTTCTTTTTGACTCTTGAGAACTTCTCCTGTCCTTGAACCTTATCTGTGGGTGAAAAGATTGGATAGAACTTGTGGGTGAAACCTGAGGCATGGAAAGCATTGAGCACCTGAGCCTCACCTGTGTCTGCTGCAGTAAAATTCACCCACCTCATCTGGCAGTGGACACACTTCCTTTTTTTTCCTTTTACTACTGAAGTCCCTAACACCCCTTGCCAGTTTTGACACTAACTGGGCTTTAGTTTTGCTAAAACCATCTTTATATGCCTGAACAAGGTTTCTGTGTTCAACCTTTGTAACCTATCCTTGCCTCTACCATCTCTGTGTTGCTTTTTGCACTGGAACTGTGTCAGGATTTCCCAGTTTAGCCAAACTGGTCTCCTGATGTGCAAACTTGCTTTCCTGAGCACAGAGGTGGAGTTCCCTTGTGCTGAGAAGAACCTGACCCTGAAGACAGCCTTAGTTTCTCAGAGCCATTGCCCACAGGATGCCACCCACCAGTTCCCTATGTCAGACACCATCTGCTTTCCTGAAGTTTAGGGTCAGTACTCTGCTACTTGCCTTCCTTGTGTTCCTTGGGATCTTGGACTCTGCTGTGGGCTAGTACAAGCCAAAAGTATTTCTTTTGCATGTGAACCGAAATGGTTAAAATTCAATGGAAACATTTTTAATATCACTTTCAAATGTCAGATTTTTAATATGGAGTTCTCTTCATATTACAGTGGTAGTGCTGAGATGATGTTTGGACTTGATGATTTTATAGGTCTCTTCCAAGCCTGATGATTCTATGATTCTCTGATCATAAACAACAGTGGAACAGTGAGGAAAAGATATTTCAAGAATCCATCCAAAAAGAAATTTCGAGAATCCATCCCAAAAGAAACATAGAAAACAGTGGTTTCAGTCAATCAACCGTAACTATAAGGAGATTTCCAGTCTTGGGGACCAAAGTCTCAAGACAACAGGTTACAAGATTTCATGTCACATGATTCAAGTTTAGAATGTTTCATCACTATGAGAACCCCAGCCCTGATTTGGTCATGAAACCAAACCCCAAACCGCTGACTAAACCTAATTTAGATCTGGATCTGGACACCCACTTCCTTTTCCTCATTGCCAATCAAAACAGGTTTCAGTTTTGGTGGGTTTGAGTTCTTGGTGAAATCTCTTGTTGGTTATTGTTAACTTATTCTCCCATCGCTATCTGTGATCTCAGAAAACCCCAAAGCAAACAAACAAAAAATCAGACCCCAAAACAGTCTGCCCTCCTCTTCACAGGCCACATGTTTCTATTAACTGAAACCACTGTCAACAGATGAAAGTATGACAAAAGAGTGGTGGTTTCCTACCCCTTGTTTTTATAGTTATTAATTATATTTGGTTTTGGTCCTAAAATGAGATGTAAATCTTCCATAAATCAGGTGAATTTGTTGTTCTTGTAATTACATTTTATTGGGTAAATGGCAAAGTGTATTTAAGTGGGCATAGATTCTACCCAAATATTTTATGTGGTTGTGTTAGCAGTCTGTTACAGATGTGTTTATTAAATCTGGCACACAGATAAGGATTAAAAAGTCGTTCTTCCCTCCAAGTGTTGTGACTTAAAAGGCAAATCTTGGAGCAACTAACACACATCAAAAATAAGGCTCAGTTTTGGGCACAAATCCTAATGATTTAGTGTAAATGAGTAGTAGAATTCCTGGACAGGGAGTATGGAATTAGATTTATTGATCTTGTTCAGATTTGTTTCTCCTGTGTTGGTATATCCTTATGGAAATATCAGATGCTTTTATAGTATATTGATAAAATGAATTTAAAGCCAAACCCAAGTGGGATTCTGTCTCTGATCTTATTGCTGCCAAACACCTTTGTTTCCAGACATTTTTACCTGTCTCAAATGAGCACCTGTCATGAACTTCAGCAGGAAGGATTTAATTTCAGGGTTCAACACATGCCATATTACGTGTTCATGTAGAACAGTTCTTTAGACTGACCAGCTTATCACCTGAAGCATAAAAGATGAAAAACTCTACCAAATGATTGTGAAGTACATGTGATTTTTCTTCTGTTCTTTTTTTGTATTCATACAAATGAATCGAATAATTGGCAACTGAAAAAGTCTGTTTTCTTTTTGCTTAGTATGGCTCATGTAAAGAGTGTTTATAGGTAAAATACACGATTCCAAAGGCTTTTTATTTCTTTATTTTGGTGATCCCTTTGGGAAAAGTGGATGCTCCAGAGGTTATCAGCTCCCAAGACTGATGCCACTGGAGTACCCAAAAGGTGCTTCTGTTTGAACATATTGAAGAGTTAGTATTACATTGGTGAGGAGCAAAACTATATCCTGAACTGCAGGTTGGTAGGCAAGATATATAATGTAACACACCAGAAGAAAACATGTGGAAACATGGAGTGTCAGTGGAGGCTTAAAGGGATAAAGTAGGTCTGGACCTTCCCAAAACAGGTGCAGAAAGCTGGCAAGATGTGCACAAAGCCTTCTCTTATCCACTACAGTGAAGGTTGATCTAGGAAAACAGTAAAATATTAGTGTGAGTACAGGAAATAATGATTAGAAGTGCAGGGGGAGATCTGAAATTCCTGGTGGTTCTTACTGGGGTGCAGCTTAACCACCTCCCTTTAGTTCCTAACACCCCATTCACTCAACAGCGTTAGTACGAAATTTAAAAATATCCTTATTTGGGACAAAGGAAGCAGTTGTTCTTTTGGGCTCTGTTCTGATTTCTGCTTTGAGAGAGCCATCCTTTGAGTTGGTAGAATTTGGTGAGCAAAACAAGAGCCCGCCCAGGACTGCCAGGATCCATTGCTCGGACGGAGGCACCGAGCGCAGGAAGCCCAAGATTTGTTTTACACGACAAATTCATCAGTGCCATAAAGCATTTTTTTTTTTTCAAAAATTATGACTTTTAGACACTCAGACAGTGTTTACATACACAATACTAGTCTGTATGCAGACAGAGGCTGGCATTGTGCCAAAATGCCTACAGATTCAGAGCCCCATCCTCAGCTGGTCCGTATCACTGTAGCTCCGTTGACTTCAATGAGCTGGCACCAGTTTACATTAACTGAGGAGCTGTTGCATTATGTGGAACGATTTCTCCCCTCCCCCCTTCCTTTTCTTTCGTTTTATTTTGATGAAAAACATGGCAATGTCATTCTTGTTAGCTCACAGGAGTCCTTATTTGGGAGACCTTCCTCTTCTCTTTTGATATTCTCTATTTTTTCTTTTGGTTATTCCTATTAAATGTAAGATATGTTCATACTCGTTTTTGGAAGGTAACATGTTAAGGGTGCCTTATACTTCTTGACCTACCCCTGAGAGACTCTCACAGAATTTTGAAGGTTAAAATCTCAAAGCCGTAGGGTAATAATTCCTTACCCTGTGATTAAAATATGCATTATATCATTGAAGCGGTATCCCTTTCACATTTATGATACATAAGCATATCCTACAAAAGAGCAATCAGCTGAATATTTTTGGTCATTTCCCAGGGGCTTGTGGAAGCAGTGACTGAGAGGAGACTGCTGATCAAAACCAGCTAAAAAAGGTTCTTGTCCTAAATTTAAACTCTCTCAAGACAGTATATAATAAAATGAAAGCTGGTTCAGGCTATGATGCTGTTGGCTAAAATGGGTAATGAGGTATGAAATCAGCTTTGTCATACAGTACTTGGGCCCAGACAAGTCCATTTATATTTGTACCTTCCAGACTAGTCCCCCCTGGGTAAATATTTCCTTTACATAAACGTATGTTCACAGGTCCATTCAGTGTCCAGTGGGTCTCACAAAAATGAGAACCTTTCCTTTCCTGAGCTCATAGAAGTGTTCTAATCTAGTGAATGGTGTGGAATTGTTTACGGGATTTTTCATATTGCTTATGAATCTCTTTTTATAAACTTCTTTGAAATCCAAGGATCTTTTTCCAAAGTTGTTTTTTTTTTAATTGGTTTGTTGTCATCTCTTGTTCTTGAGAAGACAGATGCTTTGGATACCTTCTCTGCTCTATGTAAAAATTCTGCTTTATCTTCATCTTTGCCATAACTGTTTTGGACATTTTCCAATTTTAAATGAACTTATAGTAAAGCAGTGAGTGTTTGAAAATGGGCTTTATGTCTAATGTTGGATGAGTGTCTGAATTTTTCTTCCTAATCTTTTGTTACTCTCTTACCTACCCTGTATTTTCTCATGCAGTCATCCTGAGTCACATACCCACAGTCTGGCCAGATGTTCAGAAGAGCTCTGCTTCTATTTTGGCATTTTAATAAGTAGCCAGGTTTTGTGTCTGAAATGAGAGTTTCTGGGCAATGTAAACTCTTGAAAATTAATGTTACGTGCCTAAATTGGTGGGGAATTCCTTTGTAAAGTGGGCTGAGATAAGGAATTTCTGAATTACTCAAAATGCATGTCATATAATTTCACTAGTGCAACTCAGTCACTTAAGGTATCAGTGGCCTTCACACACAAGTGTCGTGTTTTCCTTAAAACTGAAGTACATGGAAAGAAATTCCTAGATATAGGGAGGCATGGAAAAAAACCCTGACTGTTGACAACACAACAATTCATTCATTTCCTAACATCACAGGTCACGTACTGTATTTTAAGTCAAACAATGAGGCCATTGTTCCTACGGGAAAACAAGCACAGTTTATGTAAAGGTTAAAAGACTGGGGAGGTTAAAGGCTGGTTTGTTTTTGGCTAGCTGTGACTTGGTCCTCTCAGGTGAAATGTGGGGATTTCATGCTCTGGCAACTTGCTGAGCTCTTTGCTGGAGTGACTTGGTTCTTCCCACTGGCCAATCTCTCCTCACTGTTTCCTTGTGCTGCATCCAGCTCCGCTGCTTCCAGTGATGTCGTAAACTTTGCAGGGAAGGGGCTGCCTCCTTCCTGTGTGTTTATATGGTATCTTATTCCATGCAAGCCAGATTTCATCCAAAAGCCTTATTTTCCTTTGTGACATTTTAATAGGTACAAGGAGGTCTTTCAATGTCATAAAGGAGGGGGTGCAAGGATCAAAATCCTTGGAATTTCAATGAAATTGGCTGCTTAACTGCCCTTCAGAGTCTCTCTTCTCTGTTCTTTCAGCTGCCAGACAACTTGGGATGGGAATTTTTATTAATTCACTCTCTAAAGCCTGTTTCTTTAAGGGACTCTGCGTCAGGACTTTTAGTTCTCCAGCCACTTGGATTTATCAGCATCTGAGAGGAATTATAAGGATCACTCCACAACAGAAATTGCTTGTGTCACAACTGATAAAGTCGTATTAAAAGCTGCAGCAGTTCTCCTCTGTCAGCTCCTGTCTCCTATCAGCTGCATTTGTCAAGTTCAACTGTTTTTCTCTCTAGAATATGCTCCAAGTGATATTTTATAACCAGCCTAAAAAAACCCCCTTGTTCACTGTAAACTGGTTTTGTTCTAGATTGAAAGTCCAGAAAAGAATTTGGTACTCCTAATTGGAAGTGATGTATCCAAGTATTATTTACTCAGAGGTGTGGTTGGAGAGAAGAGATCAAATACACTATTATTTATGTATATGCTAGAAAGCAAAATTTAATCTTTTAAATCATATATATGAAAGAAACGGAGCAGACTGTAAGCTACTGACTTTAAAATTTAGTGCTGATGTTGTTAGTACAATTTTGTAAACACTACAGTTCTGTCATTACGTTTGCAAAAACAAGTGCTTAAGTTTTGGCACCATGAAGCAGATTTTTCTAAGACACTTAGGAATCTGATTGTGCAGAGACATGGTTTTCAGTAGTTGCTTGTTCAGCCTAGATATTAGTGGCTCTGCCTTTGTGCTCCAGCGGGTCTGAGAGTTCTCAGCATTTCCAAAAGTCAGTCTGCACTCCTCTGACTACTCCAACAGGTGTGCAAAAAACTTGGGCAGCTTTCCAGATTTGGCTTAGCCCCTGGATGTGTCCACTTTGCAATGTGCTTGTACACAACACACCATAAAAATAAGAAAACACACTGTTTAATATAAGCCGATTTAGACTTGCACTCTTTCTCCTGTCATGCAGGGGGTAGTGAAATGATTTCTCTCTCTTCCAGCTGCATTTCCCACATAACCTTGTCCTGTCCTACAACAGGTAAAAAATAGAGAACCAGGGCTGTGGAGGCTGGTCTTGCTGTGAGAGTATGATGTGAAATTTCGGTATAATCCCACTGTAGTCTTCTGTTTACACAGCCATACTGTCCTGGGACAGAGAGTCGCAGGGATTGCAAGCATTCTTGCTGCGAGGAATCTGGGTCTGACAGGAATAGCCGATTCCCAAAGCTCAGCTCTGTTTAGAAAACTGGCTCTATTATCCCAGATTATGGCAGAGAGCAAACACTCCTCCAGTTTACCGTAGCTTTACCATCAAAAGGAGCTTTCTTTTAGGGGCCTGAGTTCCCAAACAGAGCATATTTTCCCAGGCATGAGTGTTTGGTTCAAAGATGATGGGCAGGATCGCGCTAACAGGGCGACGTGGGTTAAATTGGGTTTACTCCAAATCCCCACCAAGCAGGAACCAGTGCAGAGTGTGGCACAGAGTTATCTCACCAGACCACATGAGCACAGGCTGAATACATTTATGGATGCATCCTGGCTGATAATTCCTGCTGAGAGGGGTTTTCAGCGTGTGGACTTCCAGTATTGGTTTGGCACTGGGTAACACGTCTCTACTGTGGGCCAAACCCACATGCAAAGGTACCCTCAGAGCCATTTGCCAGCACAGTGCTTTGGGGGACATGATACCACACAAGTGACTGGAAAACTGTTAATTTAAAAAAATATCCTTTCTTGTCAAACGTCCTCCTTTCAAAACAAAACCCTCCTGTGATTTCTGTAGCGGAGCACAGTGTGTTTGGTGTGTGAGGGGGCACTGCTGTGTATCAGCACACTCCACGTTTGGAGTATTGCCCTTTAGCCATATTTCTGCTGGGGAGTGATTACTTTGTTAGAATCATAGCTCAATGAAAATATGGTTCCCCTTAGCAGATGCTCAACCCCTACATAGCAATTACTGTCTAATGTTTATTTTGCAGTGGTTTCTGAGAGCTGTTGAGTCACTGACATCTTTGCTGAGAGTCCTGGTGTTTTGGGGTTTTTTTATAGTGCCATTTGAGGAAGCCAAAATCTGATTCTCAATGTCTATTGTTTTTCACGGGCTTTTAGTAAACTCTCCTAAAAAAGGCAGCATTAACTGATTAGGGGCCAGTTAACAAGGCCAGACAGAAACACAGTGTGTGCGATTTCTGAGTGTCTCTTCATACACACAGAGATCAAGACACTGACTCAGCACATGCAGATAGCAAGCTTTAAAAATATGCAAAAAAGCATGAGTATTTGTAGCATGATCCCTGTTAACCCTTTGTTGTTTGTTTGTTTTTTCAAAAATGTCTAAGTGAATTAAGAACCTCTATCACATTGTTTCAATGCACTGTTTCACCAAAATCCTTTGTAAAGGTGGTTTTGTATCCGAATTCCTTTATCTGTTGCTGGACATGTTAGCCAGTGTGCCTGAGGGATGAAGAATACTTCTAGGGCTGAGTCAAACAATATGGGTATAATTTTGAACTGTCACAGGGACTCTGTACTGACTTAAGTAAGTCATGCAGAGATTGCTTTAGAAAAGGATGTGAACTTCTGACTGGTGCCCACATTTTCAGTTTTAGGGGTTTTTTTGAAAATCCCCATTTATTTGTCATGTAAACCCGAGGGTGCCTCTCTTTCTGCTGATGATTTTCCCAAGAGAATTATCTGATTATCTGCCCATGGCCAGCACTGCTTGACTCTTGGCATTACCAGCAATTTAAGAACTCATGACTCAGCTCCCCTTGTAGGCGACGGGGCCTGGTTTTCCTGAGTGTTCCCTGCATGGACAGGGGCTCCCCTCAAAGGCAGGAGATCAGAGCTCAGTTTACTGATGTCTCTGAACATTTCTAATGGAAATAAATACTGAGTAACCAATGTAGTGGGTATGAGATGGTTACTCATATGGTTCTTTCCGTTTCTGACCCTGCAGTCCCTAATGTGCATTCCTGTGTCAAGAGCTCCTGTTGATGCAGCACCACAATACCACAGATTTAAAAAAAAAAAAGAATGAAAAACAATCAATTAGATGCAATTATAATTAAAGTCTACCGACTGCAAGTTTGTTCTGGCTGATTGGACAAGCTGAATGAGAAATTTCTTGATCATGAAATTTTGTATCATACCACTACATGTACAACCCTTTGTTTACACAGAAACCTTCATATTATGCTCTGTTTATTTTAAAATTCAAGTTCTATTTTTGCAATATAATGACATGCCAGTAAAACCAAAAGGAGCATTGGCATATTCATTCACTTACAGCCTCTTTTTGTTAACATCTTTCTCCCCCAGCAAATAAAATAGAAATTCGTACCTTCTAATAGGTTCATTTGTAAACTCAGCGGATGTGGGCAAATGAGGGGCAAGTGAGGCAGCTGCATGATCAGGATTCCTGACTTGTGAAAGCAGGTTTTTGGCAGTGGCAACCAAGTCTTTGGTTTGTTTTGCTTTGGCTGGTCTCTAATAAGGCCCTATTTTCCTTCTTGTTCTGGCTGCTGTTGAATTGCTGATGAGTCTGTAAGGGCATCTGGGGGTCATCTGGCTGAGGGGTTTGTGGGAGTTTGGGTTGTTCATCCAGCCCAAAAGGACTGATTTCATTGGTTTTTACCTGGTTCCCTTGAACAGGCGTGCTAATCTGTCAGATGCTATTTTCCAGTAACTTAGACCTTTTTGGGGACTTGTAAATGAAATCCACTGTGAGATTTCCCACTGTGGTTTCATCTGTGCTCCTGTATTCCAGTCAAGATGTGTTGCCTTTCTCCAACGGGCGCTTGGCTGAGCTGGGAGTTGTGGGATTGATGTTTGACCCACTGGATGAAACTGTATCACAGTGCTCTTCCACAGTGATACAGTTTGGGTTTCCTTAGTGCCAAGTGTGAGAGGGCTCCGTGATGCTATTTTTAGGAACTGCTGGAGACTCGATGCTAAGAAGAGCATGCTCAGCATCCCAGAAAACCTCCAGCAGGAGCCTCTCAAGGACTGGCAAACCTGGATCAGCCTGTGCTTTAACAAGGACTACCCTGAAAAGCTAATGCTCAACAGACTTGTGTTTGTGTGGTGTTGGTTGCTTTTTAAAAAAAAAAAAAAAAAAACCCAAAAAAAAAAAACCCCAAAAAAACAAACAGAAAAAGAAAGAAAAAAAAAAGAAAAATGACAGAATTTCTCTGTTAAGACTAAAGTGTTTGTGTGTTTGCCCAGCTCCAGGTAGTGTGGGCCTTTGCCTTGTGAAACACCCGCACATTTCAGAGGCTGGCACAATATGATTGCTGTTCTCAGCAGCCCAGGCTTCTTGGAGTTGCAAAGGACCATCCATTGAAGAGTAACAAGAGATCATGAGAAAGTTTGTGGGTGTTTACAGGAATTTGCAAATTTCCCATTCATTTTCTATGAGATACTCACAAGGGCTGGCATTTCCTGACCAGAAAAAAAAAAAAAAAAAAAGGAGGGGGTTGCTGGGAGGGAAAAAGAGCACTTGTCATGTTGCTAATCATGTATTCAAAGTTGCAGGAGGTATGGAAAGACACTGAATAGGTCCATATGGATAATAGGACAGATAATCATATGCCTGCACATCAGCCAGACTGAGAACTGTGAGATCTCCTGGCATGCAGATGGAATATACTGCTGTGGGCAACAGCTCCGACTCGGACTTTTCTGAGATGAGGTGGTCTGCGGCGTTGGCTCCTTCTGCACATTACTAGCCTTGGATGTCTAGATTGCATTCACAGTTCCCAAGTTCAAACCTCAGCATACTACACACCCACAGATTCCCACAGCTTTGTCCTGCAAAATATCCCCTCTAACAGAAACCTCCCAGTCCTCGTGTGCTTTTTTCTTTTTTTTTGCCATTGCAATGACCAACTTTGTTTTCTGAGCAGAAGATTGAAAGTGGCACATTTTCCCACCTAAGACCTCATCTTTCATGTGCTAAACCTGTAGTAAACAAGTATTACAAGATCCCACCTCCTTGATTCTCAGCTGCAAGGGGATTTTTTATGCAACTGCACCTCTGAATTTCAATGCAAGTGTTTCGGCCCTTTTTGCCTGTCTGCTTCAGTTGTTCTTGTGAAAATGGGCATGGCAGATTTTGCTCATTGCTGCTGGAGAAGTATCTTCACGTGAACAACTCAATCAGTACAAACCAAAGAATTCAATAATACCTATTTTCTTCACTCTCTCTTTACTTCTTGTTTTGCTTTACTTTTCCTGAATAAAATGGATAATATATTTAGTGATCCGTCACAGGCTACAAATCATTAATAACTTGTAATTTAGGAAATATCAGTTAATGATTATAGTTCACGAAGCTTCCTTTGTAGGTGAAATACAGATGCGGGAGGAAGGACATGCTGCTCTAAAGAACTGGAAACTTCAGTAAACGGAGTAGAAAAGGGGTGGTGTAGGAAGGGAAACAAAGACCCAGAGCAGTGACCAGTGCTGCAGAAGAATTGACAGAAGACATCTAAGTCTTGTTTGTGAAACTGGGCTCCTCTGTGTGCCTCTCATGTGACTTCTTTGCTCACGTGTTTAGTCAGTGGATCTTGTTCTTTGTGAAACATAACCCTGTGCTCAATTTAAGCACATGTACAGTCCCACCGGGGCTGAAGAGACTTATGTGGCTGCAGTTAAGAACCATGTGTGTGTGCTTGCTTGGGCTGGGGTTTGCAAGACATATTACAGCAGCAATTAGACTTGCTCAAAATCAAAATCAGGAAAGAATACTTAGATAGTTTATCCACAGCAAATAACTCAGCAAGTCTGTCACCAGTGCACTTCTGGTCTGTATAGATATTGCACACAGTAATTCATCTCTATAGAAAGAGCCCATCAATAAAAGCCACCCATTCTTTCCCAGTGAAGACCACCAATCCTTCAGTTGTCATGACTTCTCTGAGCCCATTGTTCCCTACTTCCTTTCTCATATAATAATTCTGACTTCTGTGACCTTTCTGTCTGCTCCTCCAACATGGATTTTAGAGCACCTACCACAGAAACAAAATTGAATCCCAATGATTATTGGTCTTCATTCCTTTCACCCTAGATGGAGTTGTATTTTCCTTTCACTCCATTTCCGTTTAGACTTTCTTTTCCAATTCCTTTAAACTGCCTGTCTCGGCTGCCCAGTTTGCAAAGGCCTCTTGTGCTCTTACTGTGTTTTTCTCACACCCCTCTGAAAGCCACAAGGTCAAAACAATGCTTCTAATCTCATTTGAAATCCCTTGTGGACTTTGTTTAGTTATGTTTTTGTGCCAGTTTTCTTGACAGATTTTTGCTTTTAGATGGGGGTTGCAGTTTCTTCTCAGGGGTTGAAATTCTGGTTTCAAAGAAATCAATATAAAACTTCTGTTGCCTTCAGTCAGGCTAGGATTACGTTGAGAGTCCTGAAAGAAGAAATATTGTTATTACCTTTTGTTCCACATTTCTAGAGGTTGTACAGAAGTTTAAGAAGTATAAAAAACCATTCTAGATAAACATACAGGTAAGAGCAAAATTTCTTTTAGCCTGTTTCACAAAGATGAGTTTAGATTTTTTTTTTTCAGATGTATTGAAACACAATGGATTTTTTTCTTAGCTTTAAATAGCACATTTGGGTTTTTTTCTACCATTCTGCCATCCTTATTTACACTGAGTGTGTTCCAAACCTCTCTGCAGTCAGTGGAAACATCCCACTGAACTCAGTGAACTCGTCTCAAAAATGTGTTAGTGTTTCCCTATTCCACCTGAAGTCAGGGAAATTAGGAGGACTACCTGTGGCATAGAAGATTGCTGACTTCAGGAGGCAGAAACCTTCCTTTATTCTGTGCTATTTCCCTCATTTGAGGGAATGCCTGCTTTACAGGGATATAACAGGGCTCTGCTTGCTTGGGCTTCAGTATCTGCATGAGGCCTCAATCATAATTTTTACACTATGTCAGACATTAAATATGTATTGTTCTGCTTCTTTCAGTCTCTATTTGCTGCATTTTTAGCATTTTTTGGTCTAATAATTCCCTCTAGAATATATAGATTATAGTCAACTTTATATCTCCATCTGAACCATGCAGGAGAATTTGCTTTGAGAGCAAGCAGAGAAAGGAAACAGCAGTGGGAACCAGCTGTCTATTTTTTTTTTATATATATATACCATGGAATTCTTATTTTGGACACTTGTCAAAAATTGTGTAGTGGAAAAATAAGCATCATCATTCTGAGCTCCCTCTGTAAACATGGACAAGAACAGGTGAGAAATGAAAAACTGGAGGAAAAAAAAAAAGGCAGCTATTTGACAGGATCATTCTTTGGTAACAGGAAGCTGCTTCCTAACTAGAGCTGTGTATGAGACACCAGGCACTCCAAGTTGAATTTGTTGCACTAAGTGTGCCCTGGGGGGTTGCTGACAAGTCAGGAGGATCAGCAGAAGAAACAATAAAGCATTTTTATTAGCCTTGAAGTCAGACCAGTGGGAATTTTTCAGAGAACTGTCTACCCTAATTCTCTTTCATAAACCAACTTCCTCCAAACTATTTGATAACAAGGAAAACAAAAACAATCAAAAGAGGGTGGAGAACACCCTCCTATTTTTTAATTACACACTCAGATGTTTTGGGACTGCCAAAATGTGGCAGCACCATAGTATTTCTGTCAACCACTGGGGTATAAGTGGTTGCGGACATCTTGTCTCTGTGTTGGGAAACTACACTGCTCTTTGGACCTGAGCTGTATTTTGGCAATGACTTATTATGGAATGGTTTGTGTTGGAAGGGACCTTAAAGGCCATCTACTGTGGGCAG
Organism: Corapipo altera; assembly: GCF_003945725.1. NCBI lineage: Eukaryota > Metazoa > Chordata > Aves > Passeriformes > Pipridae > Corapipo > Corapipo altera. The sequence goes on from NW_020884911.1 coordinate 5,521,035, forward strand.
GGGAAACCTTCCACTAGACCAGGTTGCAAAAAAACCCTGTCCAACCTGGCCTGGAACACTTCCAGAGGTGGGGAAGTGTTCTACTTCCATGCACTGCTTCTCTGGGCGACCTGTGCCAGTGCTTCACCACTCTCACAATAAAGAATTTCTTCCTTATATATTATTTAAACTTGTCCTCTGTCAGTTTAAAGCCAGTCCCACTTGTTCTGCTGCCTCATAGTCGTGATTATTGCAATCAAATGTCTCAGACAAAACAAAAGGACCATGCAAATGTCCACTGAGAGGCAGGGATGTCAGTTGGAGAAATGCTTTGAGTTATTAGTTGCACCTGGTATTCTCAGTGGCAGAGCTGTATCTGCTCCTGTCAGATCAAACAGTGTGTTCTGTTTCTCCTTCTGTCTGGGAACGCTGCAGCAGCAGCAGGAGTCATTTCAGGTAAGGGATGATGGCCCTTAGCTTCGTTTGCTGCCCTCTGCTTCAAGCCCTGAATATTTGAACCTGACAGAAATAAAGATCAGGGATCTCAAACAGTGATAGGTGGCTGCTCAATAACAGCACTTCTAGAAACCAGGCCTTTGAGTTAGGCTTTTTATCCTTTCATGTCTCACTCTGAGCTGTTGTAAAAGATAAAAGCCCAAACTGCTGATTTCAATGGGAAATAGATACATAAATACCTTCAAAGACTTGGTTTAACACTGCATCCAATATGCACTGGAGTTAATAGCACACTCTGAATTGATTCTGCTGAGCATACTCACATCCTTTTATACCAATGCTGCAGCTGAAGCTTTAGGCACTACAGAAATGTGATTCTAAACCAGGGTTCTTAAGGTCACCTGATTTTTAGTGTTGTTTTTCAGTGAAGGTGAAGCTACTTTTTTTTTTTAGCTATGCAAGAGTTTCTCAGATGCTTAAAAGTAGCATCAACTGTTCAGTGAAGCTATCCTTGCAGCTACTGATTTGAATTTTGGGTAATATTTTTTTCTGTATCAGAGCCAAGAAATTTAGCCTATGCGTAGCTCTGTGTGATTTCTTGATATTTGTTTTTAAAGGTGACCATCAGGGTTTCTGTTAATACTGTTAATCTGTGTGCTGCTACTTTCTCCAATGTCTTTGAATGCTTAAAATAAACCAAAATTATTTCTTACTAAATATGCGGGTCAAAAAACTGGAAATACCACAATTGATGAACTGGTGACAGGTTGGACCAATTTCTTTTTTTTTTTCTCATAATTACCAGTTATTGACTCCCTTATTGTCAAGGTCACCAGAAAGCTATGGAAAAACTTTACCCCAAACTGCTGGGTTTACTGGCATTTTGTGCTATTTCTTGAAGAAAAAGCGTAAAATACGTGAAGAACTCGCGGAGTCTCTGCCCTCGAGTCTCTTTACAAGGAACTATTTTTGTGATTAGATGCTGGACCAAGCTGCTCTGCGATTTTTCCACTGCTATTAACTGTAAATAACTTCCAGCCTCCTATTAACCCTTTGAGCTCATGACAAGCAGAACTGTTTGGTATCTGCTGAGCGTAACGAGAGGAACAGATGAGCTGGGAATTGGAAGCTGAGTCTGAAGCAGAGCTCTTTTTTGTTGGGACTGTGTTTATGAACTCCTCTGTAACATTCTCATTCCTGACTCCCCTTGGAGAGTGGAAATATTTTTATCGGGTAGAACGTTTTGGGAAATACGTCCCTGGTCGTACTGGCTTTTGATCCTGTGCCCGCTGAAGCAAATGACAACGTTCCCGTTGGCCTTTGGGAAATGGCTGCGTGCTCTGCAGACATTGACCTGAAAAGACATCAGTATCTCTCTGATAGGCCCAAGCTGGAAAGCTGCATCTCTAAATTCAGTTCCTAAATCTCTGCGGTTGTCCAAAGACAGCAAGATCTCCGATATGACTGGGGCCTAGAGATGCTAAAAAAAGAAAAAAGCTCATAGGAATAAAATATTAATACATGTTGAGTTAAGGAGGAGGGCAGCTCTTTCTGAGAGGGAAATTGTCTAGCCCTGTGCGTTCCCTTCTGGAATGTCCATGTAATGCCGAGATCATGGCCTTGGCCTTGACTCCTAAACCTTCTGCCATGGCTTAATTTCAGGGTGGAATCTGGGTGAGAACTTTCAGATGCCTTCACAGACACTAAAGGCAGTGGAAACACAGGGGAAAAGTAAATTTTTCAAAGTGTGCGATGATTTGGAGTCTAAAGATTCCAAGATTGAAGATGCTGAGATACCTAGTGCAAGAAACCCTGTGTACCTGTCAGGCTGCAGTTGATCTCTGCTGAGTTTAAATTGTCAAGCCAGACATAAGAACCTGGGGAGTGACCCTATAATGGATTTAGGAGATGCAAACTTCCCTTTGTGGGGCAGGTTTTCCTCTGTTTTTCTTTATCCACAACAGCATAAACATCTCTTCTATGAAACAGTTTCTTTTCACATTAAGAACTCTTATCAGAGAAACACAATATGAAGTTGATTAATTTAAAATCAATCTTTTACCGCGTATTATGGATGAGGGAAATTTTATACCTATTCTCACTATTTAAAAGTTCTTGCACTACAAAGATTCCCAGTCACTGTTGCCTTTTTTTTTTTCTTTTTAGTGGGAATTATGCCACTGAGGCACTGGCCTATAAACTTCATTAGGTGTTTAAAATATTTAAAATTCTGTTCTTGGTCAGACAGAATTAAAAGTTGGCAGGAGGTCACAGGGGAAGCTTTTGGCAGAGCTGAAAAGTGGTTCCAGCCTCCGTATGGTCCTTGGAGAAGGATTCTGGCTTTTCACTCTCCTTCTGGTTGTTGGACAAAGTTCTTCAATTGGCATCCATTACTAAAATATTACCACTGGTTTGAATGAAAATTAGGTTGTATATCAAAATGATGAGTGGGTGAGTTATCACAAAATTATCTGAACTGTACCTATCAACCCTGGCCAGAAAGATGATCCTTAGAGTTTTCCATATGATTTTTTAATGCTCATTCAGGTCATGAGCATCTGTAGTGGAATTTCTTCTGGTTTCTGTTGCAACCAAGTGACAACCTTAGTTGCATGTTTTTTTCTTTTTGAGACTAAACCTGTCAGCTTTTTATCTCCACCATGAGGAGAGTATCAAGGCCTCTTGAGTCTTTTTGCTATGCCTCTGCCAGTTATTCTCCTCCCATGGCGTCCCAACCCTCAAAAATAATCATGACATCCAAAATAATTAGTCTTCAATGAAAGCCATGACCAAAAGATATTACTAAGTCAATATTTTTACTGTTTTATTTTTTCAGGACTCTGCTCCATAGGAAACTACTATAGTTGCAGGTGGAGTAGCCTGATGGATAAATCTCTCATTCTCTTTGGTTAACCTGGGATTCTGAACCATGTTCACTTCTCAGAAAAGGTAAATGTAAAGTTTTTTGTGTTTTCATCCAGTAACTTGCTTGTGCTGCTAATAAGGATGAGCCTGCAGGGTTTTGGGACCCAGTTAGACTCAAGGGTTCTAAAGTGGAAGTTGGTGTTTGATCGTGCTGAGCCCGACATGCCAGCACAGATCCCATTACAGGTCTGGGGCCCGGGTCACAGAAGAAACAACAGATGGATGAAATGTTCATAAAGAGGAGGGGAGATAAAAGGAGCAGAACTGGGAAAGATTTAGCCTGATCAGGGGAGGTGAAGCTTAGCTTGGCTGTCTAGTCCAGTCCCAATGTGATGTTTTGCTTTTCTGTCTTTCATGGAGGCAGAGAAAGGAACAAAGAGTGGGGGAGGAAAAAAAAGAAGAAAAGTGTGGCAGAGCAGGGGGAAGAGGGTAAGAGAGAAACCCACAAAATTATATTGTTGATGTGGAAACTTTGCATGTGTGTGGAGCCCAGGACTGTGCTTAGGTTGTGCTAATTTTGCCTCTGATAAGCAAGGTAACTGTGGATCCAAATTAAGTGCCCAGGAGAAAATGTTTTCTTTTCAAGATTAAACTGGAAGACTAACTTAGTGCTGGAAGGATACACTGTGCGCTCTGGTTTCTGATGAGTTTGCGAATCTTTCCTGAATTATTAATTCATCCTTTTCATTTGAAATTTGAAAGGCAAAGGGTTTTATTTAACTGTTTTATCTCTGCATAGATATCAGGGTGAAAAAGGGGGAAGGAAGAAGCAAAGGATGGAGATGGGCTCTTGTGCTGTGTTTTGCTTTAAAGTCATATGTTAAACATAATCCCTTTGCATTCATCTGTAGAAACAGTGTCAGCATCCACAGGAGGCTGCTGTGTTTGAACAAGACTGCTCAATTTGTTTTTGATTAAGCATAATTATTTATTGCAAGACATGCAAGTACGGGTAATATCATCCGAGTCCTCCAGGGAAGGTGTGTGTTATGTTTTGGGTTTGTTGTTTCTCTCTGTGTCTTGGCTTAAATTTTATCTCAATCACCCATTTTTTTTTACAAACAAAAAGGAATGTATTTGGGTAACATCTTAAAAAGCATTATTTATCCTGTCCAAAAGAACTGCAAAAAGAGTAATCTTGAAAGATTTCTATAGTGGAAATGAAACAATCAACACAGAAATATGAGGAAGAAATTACACCCATTAAATACATCTAGACTGATGAATGATATGATGGCTGCCTATTCAAGTTGGAAATTTTACACATGATTGAAGCTTTATTTAGTCTAATGAAATGTGCTTCCTGAATGCTGCATCTGAGTGACGGCGTGACCTAGAGCACAAAAGAAAGTATTATGTGATTAGACTGAGATCATTCTCATTTAAAGTCATTGTGATATAATTTTACGTTTTTAATTAGCAGCATATACTTTTGTGTCCATTGCCTCTTTTACTGCGAATACCTTTTCAGGTCTTGTCCTTCCACAGGCTTGTTTGAAGCTCAGCAGGGATTAACAGCAAAGGGGTTTGGAGTTCATTGATCCTTTTCCTTTTCTTTTTCTTTTTTTTTTTTTTTTTTTTTTTTTTTTTTTTTAAATCCCCCACAAAGTGGTGAATGGTGGCAGGGGAGGAAGCTGATCTTTCAGAATAGGCTCATCTTGTGCTGAATTCTTCATGTGGTCCATAGGACATTCTTTACATTTTAGCCTGGAATCCATCTTAAATCTCTTGTTCGGCCTGTGAAAATATTGATATCACACCCTTTAAATTAGTGAAATTAGGATTATTGATGAAGCCTCTAATTTTAGATATATTCCCCTGAACATCTTGGCTATGGTAGCTGGGATTTCATGAGAGCTGTAGCATTGCACCACTTTGCATCAGTGGGAGCATGTACCTACATCTTCTACACCACACATTTCTTACCCCACCTCACCTTTATGAGCTGGGTCTTTTCTTTGAAGCCGTTTTGTGCACCAAGCTGGAAGGCACCGAGTCACACAGAAATCCAGTGTTTAGATTAAAAGCTATTAAATCACAGTTGACTTGTGCAAAATTTAACATGGTTCATAATACAATTTTATGAGCTATTGAGATTTCTGGCACCATAAAATGAGTTTGTTAATGGGTTTCAGCAGTTGTTACTTAAAGTGATATTAAAAAGTAATGAAGGGGGAAAGTAAATGCAAGAGGTGAACTTGCTTCTCAAGTCTGCAGTTCTTTCCTTTCCTGGCTGGAGAGCATTAGTAGGGGTAAGCAAGCATTAAACAGATTCAGTGTGCTCTCTTTGTGTGAAAGAGCTCTCTGCAGACCCCATATTTTCAGATGAATATGAACTTGCTGACCACAATCCTGAGTTTTAGCTTGTTAGTGAGGTTGACTGATGAACACCCAGGACCAGACAGATAAGCCAGACACTTAATCTATCTACTGTATGTGTTCAGTCAGACTAAAGCTTTATCAATCATTTCAAACTGCATTTCAAGAGCATATTGTATAGTTTCCCATTACCATAAATCACTGAATTTGGACCCGGTAGCAATTTAACCATCTCATTCATGAGGCATCTGAAGGTATCCATGTACCTGTAAGTACCTTATTTTGTGCCCCTATGAAAGATTCATAATTCCTTAGCATATTTTTTGCTTTTATTGCAACCCAAAGTTAAATTTGGGAGGGCAAAAGAAGAAAGTTGGGAACAGCCTCTCAACAACTGTTTTAAAAATACCTAAATTTGAAATTTAGGTTAACATTCTTAGATCGCTTTTTACATCACTGCATAGGTATCTTCTAGATCTGTCTTGTACTTCCTGCTACAGTGGATAGTATAAAGCTAAAAAGAAGGGTTTTATAAATGCATGTGCAAACTGCAGAACAGAATCCAATGCTTTGAGAGCCCAAAAAATGGTCTTTTCTTAAAGGGGACTTCCCTATTTTTTGCCTGTCTTATTATTTTTTTATTGTTCTATTTTTACACATTTAGTTGTGTAAGCTAATTATATATTTCACAAAAGTAAGGTAGCATATTTAAAGGTAAGGAGGGCCAATTTACCTGATCATTTGTGATTCTGTGTACAGAATTTAGGTTTTAGATGTGCTCAGACTTTTTTTTCAATTTTTTTTTCCACTGCAGTTATTGTCTGGCTTAAACTTAAAGCTACGAGGTTTAATAACCATCCCAATATTCATGTTAACATTCTGGATTATGACAAACTCAGGTACTTCCAACCAAAAGAGATTTGACTCCTTTTGGTCACCTACCTTTGTAGACAGCTGTCCTACCTTTGGTTCCCAGGAATAAATTAAATATCACAGCTTAATTTTTAGATTTTACAACATCAGAATTTTGTTTTTATTATTTTTAGGCATTTTTTTACCTGTTTTCCTTGCCATGGGGACCATAATAAGTGTCCATTGGTGAGCACACCTTGCCTTTGGGCTCAGAAATGACTCTGCCAAATGGCTGCACAGAACAGATTGTTGATAAAGCGCACAGAGGTGTGATAAGCTGGTGGAGTCCATTTGAAGTCATGCAACAACTGCATAAGTTACAGCTCATCAAAAGCAAATTTTTTCATTAATTTAATTTCAAATTGGTTTATTAAGTGTTCTTTTCTAATAATTGATGAAGTCTGAGCACAGGATCTGTGCTGGTCTAGATTTGGGCGAACCTTTGTGCGTTATAAACCTGTCAACAAATACCATTTTCAGTCATGGTCTAGCACTGAAGGGCAGTTGAGGGGGAGACACTATAAAGTCTATGGGACAAATTACACATCACAAATTAATTATATGTAATGCTTGGCATAACAAACATGAATTTTGGGCATGACCATAATACATGTTTTTACTGCCAACAATTATCATCTGCTTAAGTCACGTCTTGGACGAGGAGTGGATCTTGTGATGGTGTGATAAATGCACAGAATATGAATAAGAGAACACCTATGGTTTTAAGCTCTGTGTATGGAGATTAAGTGCTTGACTGTGGACATACTTCAGGTGCATTAAGAGAAATTTGTTTTCCCATGCTAACTGCAGCAAACGAGTGGGATTATTTCCATGGGTTTCAGTGAACTTTTGGATTGAGTCCCAGAGCCTGATCTCATACTTTGCCTAACGGAGATTTCTGAGAACATGCAGATTTGGGCATCCAAGGGGGTTGCAATGCCAGAGAAATTATAAAGGGCCACGGTAAGGCCCTTTATTTACAAGTTAAATGGCTTGTATTAAATGTGTAATGGTGAGCTTTAGGCAACTGGTGGTTTGTTTCACCTACTTAAAATCCCCACTGAGGGAGTTAGATCTGCGTCCTTTGATAGACAGCAGATCATCTGGTCACAAATGTTGATCAGCTGTATAAAAGCAGAAGGTGAGACTACGTTAAAACTGAAGTTTTGGGTTCATGGACTGTGGGAAAATTAGTTATACAGCCTTTTAGGCTGAAATGCAACTCTTGATCACTGTAATTTTGAATGGTGCTTTAAATGGTTTCTCGGACTACGCAAACCACAGACCAACCTGAGCTTTGCCAAAGAATGAAGAAGAGTCTCTGTGCCTTTTCACAGAGTGTTTTCTGGGATTTGTCAGTTCTGCTCACACTGCTCAGGCCTGGGGAAACGAAGGGAAAGGGCTTTCCAGGGATCTTCCATTGAGAATTGTGAAGAAAGTCACAGCCACACCACATAAAAAACTTCTGTACTGACAAATGGATGGTAGTGAGGAGGATGTAGTTTGAAAATACAACACAGCCTTTTTTTGTTGTAAAACACGTTTCAGGAAATCCTGCAGTTAGCTTTCACCTTTGAAGAATGCTGCATTTTAAGAATTTATAATTCCCTATTATCTTTGGGCCTAATTTGTGATATGTTTATGTAAAGTGAAATTCAGTCTGTAAAGATATTTCTTTCTGAGCATTTTTATTACATAGCTATGTAAATGTTCTTATGCGAGTAGAGACAATAATTATGGCTTAAGGCTATATACATTACAAACAGGGAATTCCTCATACATTTAAATACGTATTTTAGAGGAAAATCTGGATCTGATTTCAAAATCTACAGTGGAGTGACACCAGTTTACATCACCATTATCTGGCCCTTGGAAATTCGGAGAGCTCATTAAAAATAAAACTTGTAGTGGGGGGAGGATGGAGTTATATCATATAGCAAGTGAGCACAGGAATGACTGGCAGGAGAATGGTATGCTGCAGATGAACTGGATGGTGGACAGATTTGCACTGTTGTAAAACACGTGGGAAAAGTCCTTTCTGTTTATTTTCTTTTTTTTTCACCCCCTTATTAATTTACCGCAACCACAAGCCATGTGTTCCAGTTCCTGTCTGGGAAAAGAGGCTGGCTAGGCCATGTTATGACTTAGTCAAACCAGTGATCTCAAAGCAGCTGGAAAACCCCAAGAAATTCTGAATTGCTCATAAAAGAGCCAAGGGATGTTGCTTGTAAACCTCAGCACAGGGACAAAGCCATTTTGGTCACATCCTTGTGCCCCCTGTGCTGTAGGCAAAATATTTTCAATGAAAGCTTATGCCTTAAAATTCCTGGATGCATAGTCTGCCCTAAAATTTATATTCAATGTTAGAAAAGCAGTGACTTGTGTGAAATATCCCAAAATCTGTTTACTTTAGCAGGAGTGGTTGTGCTTCATACAGATAATATTGAAGCTTGTGCTTTCCACCGTAGCAGCCAAGTTGAGTTTCACTGCATTTTTACTGACAGTTTTTGATCCTTGTCTTATATGTTCCCTTTCCTTGGAATAGCACAATTCTTTTGGGATGGCCCTCAAAGGAGATGCCCATCTGAGAGGATCATATAAATTCTTAACCACATCAGTCACCTTGTGCCCACACTGCGAGTGTTAGGGACCATATAACCATCTTGCCTCAGGGCCAACCCAAAACCAGAAATCCTGCTTCAGCTCCTCCTTTCCCTTCTTGCTTTCAAGGTGAGAGAAGCATGTTCCTGTCCCTTATGCAACACAGATAATTTCCTCTTCTACATTAAGGATGAATGACAAACCTGAAGTTCTCTCTGGTCCTCCCTCTTCTCTAGCCACTCTAAAATCAAACCTCTCACCTGCCTTCAGATAAGACCTCTGATGCAGTATCCTAGATAGAAATGGAGAAATTTTTATTGTCCAGGTTATTAAGTAAAAGTCAGAAAGTATTGGTTTGGAAGGCCTAAAATCCAGTGCATTGTTTTTCATGTGGCTCACTTATGATTAAGACATGATGAGTAAAGTTATCATCTGAGCACTCTCCCTGTGGCTTTAAAAGGCTGAGCACTTTGAAAGACTGAGCATGGTATGTCCGAGAACAGAACCATGTAAATGGAAATATATCTGGAAATTAGTGTAATCTTACCTACTGTTACTGGTGAGTCAGCAATTAATTTACATCTCACTGATAAGATTGATAAGGGTTGTTGCTGCATGGTTTTAAACTTCTGTTGTAGCTTGAAACATCTTTTTATTCAATGTTTATATTCAAGATCAGAATTTTATTTATTTTAATTATTATTTGTTTAGTTTTTGAAACTCTAGCCCTTTTTTTTTTTTCCCTGACTACCTATTTGAGAACTTAAAAGAAATGTTTGCCTTTTGGATTTCTCTGTCCCAAGCTTAATCCTTCCCAGAGACTCAAATAAGATCAAGGTCAGATTTTGTCATTAAAGATGGAGAGGGCACATTTCTTTCCTAGTGTGCCTCAGTCACACACATCTTATGTAGTTTGACTGTGAAAAGCTGGAGGAATTTAGTAACTTTGGTATAAAGGAGGAACTCTTATAATCTACCCTTTAAATTTAAAAGAGCTAAAACATTTAGAATAAAAGATAATAATTAATCAATGTGTGTTGTGAAGACAGACTCCTTCAAAAAAGAGCATTACTGTTTACTGTTGGCACTAATACACTGTTTACTAAAGAAAACCCTAAATCCCTGCTGAAATATATTTAAACTTTGCATTGTATATAGTAAATAATTGCATGCCTAATGACTATATTACATACATGTGCACATATATTTTGTGGTGTTATTTTTACTCATATCTGGAACTAAGGTGAAAACACTTTCAAATTCAATGACTTTGATAACACAGGTGAGAGAATTTTTATATTTTAATGCTGATATCAAATTTTTTTAAGTCATTGCCTTAAGGGGAAAATTTTGATTTTGGAACTGTCAAACATTGTAAATACCAAAACAGAAGAGGGTTATTGTACTGTGTGTAGTTCTCTCTGTAGGTGGCTGGTTAGGCTGGTACACATAGGGGTCTGGACACATACTCTTATTTTTTTGTGAAGACATTAATTTCCAGGGGTGTTATGCTCCTTTTCCTCACACAAATTCCTGCCTGTACAGTAAATACTGCTGAGTCAGGAAAGGTGTTTGGGTGCTGTTTGCTAGGCAAGTTTTACCCATATTTACTTGAGTCTGTGCACCTGAAGAATAAAATGCTCCCGAACATGAAAAATGACCGTGATTTGAAAACTTTTTATGTGGAGATTCTGCAATTCAGAATTATCCAGATGTGTTGATCTGTGTTTGAACCCACACACGTGATACAGCTGATGGCTGTGCCTGCCAGAACTGTGGACCACACGCTTCATGTGTTGTACAGCAAATAATTAACAGCCCACAGCTCCTGGGGATCATGGGAAAGTCCTCCTCTGGTGAAAAAATAGGAGGAACAGCCTTCTGACAAGAGCTGGCACCTTCATGACAGGCATATCCTTTCACACTGTGGTATAATGCAGTTCAGTGTGCTTTGAAGGCCCAAGTTGGTGGTGGTCCTGGCTTATCTTTCAGTAGATACTGATCTTTATCACTGAGTCATAACAAACTGTTTGGTGGAGTTGGAGGGGGTGAGAGAAGCCTTTGGCTTCCTTTAGAGTAAGTCTGATGTGAGCATTGAGATATTCTGTCCTTTGAGTGGCTGACCTTCTTTTTGTGTCAGATGTGTGCAAAAAATCAGTGTAACGTTAGACCTACTCCATTTATGCTGCTGGGTAAGGGAAAGAGCACAGTTCAATGAGACGTTCAGAATGTCAGGCATAAAGTTCTTGTACTTGAGGACATTCTGTTTAATTCTTCTCTAACTGCAACTGGATGATAAGAAATGAAATGATGCCTGTTCTAGCATAACCTCTCAGGCAAATGCAACTTGGTCTTTGTAACTTGTGACCCCCTTCATTCAGAGTTTGAGGACCAAAATCGCGAAGTTATTCGGCGATTGGAAGAAAGTGGGGCAAAGTGTTATCTCAGGGCTGCGATATTTGGCTTCCAGTGGACACAGAAACCTGACACAAATCAAATGTCAAACTGGCTGATAGCAGACAGGAAGGATTAGTGTTGACACAGCAGAGCTGACCCCTGCCAACAGCGGAGCTGTGTTTAAATACAGCCGTGTCTATCTGAAATCACCGCAGGCATGCGAGCGGTGGAAACTGGAGGTGAAGATATAGGAAACATCGTGTGTTGGGACATTCTCGTGCCTAATTGGGCTGACAGCTCAGTCTGGATGGAGGACAGTGTTTATTTACTCATTGTTGTGTGATGAGCAACTGGAAAGATATGCCTGCTTTAGCCCATGCTGATATTGGTCTTAACACTGTCTGGCTCCAGCTGCCGTAAGCCAGGACAATACAACACAAAAACTTCCTATTCACCATCACTTCTAAGTCTGTCCTGGCACAGATATGCAATGACCTCAGACCACAGTTGGGTCTAATAAGGAATTTATCTTCATGGAAATGTGACCTCTTGCTACCAGAAGGCTACAAAAATACAAGTAACAATGGGCAAATGAAGATAAAGGTTTATCCTGGCCAACTGTTGCATTTTCAAAACAGTTCAACCCTGCCATGAAAAAACTGCTGTTTGACACAGGGTGCTGTCAGAAGCTCTTAAATAAGTTATCGAGGTCACAGTTGAAAGAACATGCTCTTATTATTGTTTTTATAAGTGAAAATTGCTGGATTGGTTCTCTCTTATTTTGAGTGATGCAGGTATTCAATATCAGTTTTCAACTCCCAGAATCCACTTTGGATACAGGAAGAGATTTCAGGAAATTCAGTTTTTCAACAAGGAATTAGGCTTTTTCCTCTCTTAACCTCCACCCTCCACACTAGGAGTTCATACTATGTATGTGCTTTTAATCTTGACTTCAATATATTTTACTGTGGCTAGCTTTTAGTTACAGTTTAATAACTTCAGCTTTATTTTGCCCCAGGCCATATTATAATGAATAAAAAGCTTTTTCTGTGATTTAGCTGAATTTATACAGCTGCCCTTGAAACAGCTGCATAACTTTTCCTACTGACTAGGAAGGATAGCAGTTCGCTCAGCACAGGCTGATCAGCTGAATTCTACTTCCAAACTCAATTTTACCAAAAAAGCATGTGGAATCAAATGCAGATCCATGAGCATGCTTCCAGATATTTAGTGTAATGGTGTTATTTCTTAAATTCAAATTATCCTCGCCCCCAAAAGTAACTTAGACTGAATAAGGACCGCATTTTTATATGGTTACGTATGATATCTTGTACAATGAGATCTCCAATCTGATGAGGGCCTCTGGAACACCAAAAATAGCCTGGTTCCCAGTCTTAAAAAGGAAATGATAAGTAGATTTGGGAAGAAGCTTACCCGATGGCTGATGTATCTTACAACTGCACACTGCTAGGTTCTTCCAGTGAACACAGGTTGCAAGTCGGTCAGATCCATCAACTGCTCCTTCAAAACCTATAGAGAGATGAGTCAAAGTTAAATTTGTGGACTCTGTGCAGTGGTTCTGATGGGAAGGATGTGGCAAGTTCGGAACGGGCATAACATCAAGCCTTGGACTTTGTTCATTTCATGTCTTAAAAACTGGTATCCGAAAAGGAATTCTAGCCAGGAGCCTGCGTGGATTCCAGCAGAGCAGGCAGCCGGGATATCGAATAATACACACTGTGTGGGAACCTGCCTACAAATTGAAGGATGGCAGATAGGATGGAGGAGGCAAGAGGTCAGTGGTATGAAGCTTAGGGAGCACGTGGTTTGAATGCAACTGTGAAACCTAAGACACCTCATCAATTTGTGAGACTTCTTTAATAAATGCTCAGCTTCATCTTAACGCAGGGAATCCTCTCCAGAATTCCAGACACATGAAAGACATTAACTCATAATTCCTCATAGTCTCCTGAGTACCTGTTAATAATTATAGTTGGCCTTTTTGGCCTTAGAAGCTTTGAATTACCTGGTGTTAAACCTTTTAGGGTAAACTGGAAACCAGGATAGGATGCAGTGTGAGAAATTATATTTATTAGTACTTCTGTGCATTGACAAGTCTGAATGAAGTACATGGTTCTTACTTGTTCAGGATTAGCCAATATCAAATTGAAATAAAGAAAAACTATTTATATGTACTTAAAATAACAGGGTTTAAAGAAATGTTGTAAAGAAAAGAAAAAAGAGCAGCAATAAAATCTAGTCTGAGATCATACTATTAAACAGAAATATTATTAAAAGAACAGTTTTTAGAAGAATGAGAATGATCAGTTTGCCCAGCTGTTTGAGTAGCAAGGAAAATGTTAGTTAAAAAATAATTTTAAAAAAGCAAAGATAGTATTAATTTCAGAATAAAAAAGGCAAGTAAAGAAAGCAAGGCAGATTAGATCCTGGTGGTGTGGAGTGTATGCTCTATACTTTATAACATATGTAATAAAGGTGAAGCACCCTCCCCTAAACACAGAGAGAGCATTGAGTCATGCAGCAAACCTTTTACTCATTACAGCTCTGAAGAATTTGGGGTCAGTTCTCCATCCCAGTATAAAGGAGAATTAAATGTAGTGTTTCTGTAATATATGTTCAGTTAAAAGCCCTCCTCCCAGCTTTCCACTGCCAAAATGAGGTAAAGAATCTGGAGATTTTAGAACTAATAAGCCAAGCAGTAAAATGGTGCACACTTGTATGGAGCCTGATGAAGGACGGGAATGCACCCAGGGAAGGCCTGGCTGCTTCGGCACAGACACTGACGGGTGGACGCACCAGGACTGTGTTCAATGAATCAACCTTGGCAAATACCAACCAGAAAATTCAAAGGGGGGGGGGGGATAAAGGCAAGAAAAACCTGTTATACAAACCCACTGTACAGAATGACAGCTGGGCAAGCCATCCACCTGCAAACCAACAACAGCTAAACCTCAGGAAATTGGGAAAGAACTGAAGAAATCTTTGAGGCGTGTGTTGGAATACCCAAATATCCCTGTCTTCCATTGATGTGGGAGAAGAAAATTGAAAATCTACTTTCTCTGGGCAGAAAAACTATAAGTGTAATTACAGGCACACCACACTGAACAGGAAAGCTCAGTAAGACAATTACAATCAAATACTCCAGCTCTGGCTTGTTTGGGAGCCTCTGTAGGTCAGAGATGAGACAGATGCTCTACAATCCACCCCGTACTACAACTCCAGCCTTTCAACAGCACTGTGATGGGATCAGAAAGTTATTCTTTCAGTTGCAAAGGTCTCAGATCCATTCAGAATTCCTATGTGCCTCATTACTAAAAAGACTTCGACAATAATGAACCTCCTTTAAATATTCTGAATGCTGCCTTTAAACATGCTGGGTTAGAAAAATTGAAACTAGTTAAGGGTAGAGGGGGAAAAAAAAGAAAATTCTCACATTTTTAATAAGATTGAAAGTATAACATTTCCTGACAGATTTAATTCTCACTGTGAATGTCCACGCTGCATTTGTGATATTTCAAAAAAGCCTGGATGGAATCACATGAAGTGAGTGTTTGCACAGTTAATAGAAAATTCTGGCCCTTCGACTCTGATAAATGTAACTCTGGAGTGCTATGAAAAATTTCATTTTCAAGGAAGCCTTGCCTTTTTATGGGAAATTTTTCCAGCTGAAAAATTTTACTGGCTCCACTCCTCGTTCCCAGTTATGGCCCTGATTTGGAAATACCTGTGAAAAACAGTATATTGGTTTCAAGGAAACTGCTAGGAATGTATGGATGAAAGCATTGTAATTGAGGACATCCAGATCTGTTCTCCCAGAAATGCTTTATATTTACATGGTCCGTTACTTACATGTGCTGAAGAGCAATACAAACACAGAAAACTCCAAGAGGGTGAAAGTTAGCCAAGAAAACCAGCTGTGCATGACTTTGAGCCATATCCCAAACACTTGGAATACATCTGTATGGCCCGTCAATACATCTGTATTTCTGTACTTGCAATGTGACTGGTTTGATCCTAGAACTACTGAGCCATAACAGTGGAGGTACATAAAGCCGGTGCAGTCACGGAAAAAGGAAATTTCAGTGTCTTTGTGCACAAAATTGTTTGTGTACAGAATTAGCGAGATGGGTTACAGATGTACCTCGGAGAAACAAGGCAATTCACTTGGTCTTTTGCAGAGCATTCTCTTAAAAATTCTTTACAAAGCTTTGAAAAGATGGGGAGGGGAACAAGAAGGAAATACACACACACACAGACACACACATATATATATATTTCCTTCCTCTCTATATATTCCCAAGAATCACTGGAATCCTCAAGGCCGTGCAAATAGTTTGTTCATTTGGTGTAACTTCTTTTTAACCATTCAGATATCTTAGAGCTAGTGAGAAATTAGGCTGAGTAGGAAGAATACAGGGCAGGAAGTTGAGGGATTTGAGTTCAATTCCAGCTTCAGGACAGAATTCCACATGACCATGGGCCTCTTGTTTGGACCTGTGTTCACCTACGGTGGAAACACAGAGTGTTTTACGCACACCCTGACCTGAAACAGTTGTGAAAAAAAGATGTGCTGAGCCACTGTTTTTAAGTGAGCTTGAGCATTCCCATGTGCTGTGGAGTTGCACAGTACAGGCTTTACCTGGTCCTCTGCACGCACCTGAAGTAAATTAGATTTTGATTTTACATTAAGTCCCCATTAGTATTGTGTAAAGAGATTGTAGGACTGTGGTCCTACATCACTATAATGCCCTCTCTGGATAGCCTATCCATCCACCTTCAGGTGCCTAGCTGTTATGCCAAGTTCAGGAACCTAATTCCATGGGTAGGCTGGTGAAGTGGTCTTATGGGAGTAGATGTATCCCATGGAACTGATTTTTGTCTTCTCTTGACCGTGGAGACACCACTCATCTGATTTAAACTGGTTAGTCATTGATCCAGGTCTCTTCTTCCAGAATATCATTGGCTTAGTTTGTTATTTTCCCATTGACAAAAATAATCTGAAAAAGAGGGATAGAATAAATGTTTACTTATGTGCAACTATAGAAGTTAATCTGCAGTGTAACAGTTTCACATCCTACCTTTATGTAAATTTTTTCATACATAAATCCATTGTAATTGATTCAGTCTTTAACAGTGTTGGTTTGATTAAATCTGGCACAAAACTTGCCAATTCTGGGCTTGCTAAATCTTGAAATATGGATCCATTTGGGGCCTCTTCTTTAAACAGCAGTTCTTCAGCTTCAGTGGAGTTGCTAGTTGAAGTCACCATGAGATTTCAGTTCTGTGGAAAAAGCACTTGTTATAAATCTCAAATAGTCAGTAATTGATCACAGCCTGGAACTGTAAAACTCTAAGTGCCTGAAACAGCACATGTTTGTGGGGTGGTGTGCGGTTTCAGTCCATGTTGAGAGAAAGGGAGACCTTGGAGAATATGAAAGTCTTGAGGAGCTTTCCACTAATAGAAAGGTCAAGGGACAGCATTGTCAAAGCATCTTGTCATTAATGCCATGAGGTGAAAAAAACTGCTTTCAACCCTCAGTGTCTCAGCTGTTACAGAATATGAACATTCCTTTTGTTCGCACCCCTGAGAAAATTGCTTGATTCTCCTTCTTTTTATATCCTCCCTCGTTGGGTATCCAGCCAGTGTACTCACCAGGGTCACCTGGCATTGACAGAAGTGCTCAGCTGTGATCCAGCCATGCCACTCTGACTGAATTTTCCTCAAAGCATCATTCTGAAGTGACAAAAATTGCACAGCTTCCTTTCTCCTCACTGCAACCTCCATCCTCTTAAGGGCCAAGGGCTTGCAGACCTCTCATGGGTGCCTGCAGTTTAGCAGTTTTAGTATAAGCTGTGTGGTAAAAGATGAGATTTGAGGTAAAAGGGCATTTGAGAAACTACATCTTGCCATAAGACCTTAAATTTAGTTTTCTAGTTTTTTCTTTTCCTAAAAAAAACAACAAACAACTTGGGCTCTGTTTTCTGCTTTTAACAAGTGTTCAATGGGAACATCCCTGTGGCTCTTCATTTATTCTAAACATAATTTATTTTGATGTTAAGATCTCCATCTGTTTGCTCTGTAAGATGGTTTGGGGTCAATGATACTTGAAGCTTTAACAATTTCACGAGGATAAAACCTTTTTCATTTGAGTAATTTACCACTACAGCAACAATTACTTTTTGGAATTAAGGAAAAATGAGATCTCTCTGTGTCATGATGCTGAACCTGGGCACCCTAAATACCTTTCCTTCAGGGTCATCTGATTCATCTAATGGTCTCTTGACTTTACACAACACAGTAACTTGGGCACTTATAGCTGGTGTTTTAAATTGGTGTAATGCAGGATCTGTCTGACGTGGTTTTGTAATGCTTGGGTGAGTGCCCTAAAAGCTGGATCATTCTTCCATGTTGCTCAGGAACTTGGGAGTGGAGGAGAGAAGAAAGCAATCTTTTCCCATCCAAAACCCTTTAGCTGAAAAGAGCAAATCCCTGCCTACTGGTTTTTGCCCTGTATTCAGGACGGAGGCAACTTGAGTTGCATGTGAGAAGGAGTTAAAACTTTATTGAACGGAAAAAAACCCAAAATAAAACAGTGACCAGTGATGCTTATATACAGTGATGCTTATATACATTGCTACTCTAATGCTGTGTGTTCTGGAATCGAGATCAACTCCTTGATGTCCCTAGTCAAGATGCAGTGGATGAAAGAAGGTAAATGATAGTGGAAACAGGTAGTATAATAAAGGATTAATAAAGACAAAAGGATTTGTTCAGGAATTGTTACTTATGTGGTTATGTCAGAGATGTCCACAAGTTCAACCAACAAGAAAGCTTCAAAATTTGCCCGATAGAGGGACTTCACAAACTTCCATGTGCTGAGAGTGAGTGTGAAGTGATTCTTTCTAATAACTGCTCCTGAACAGCCACAGGCTTTTTAATATTTTGCTTTCTATAGTTTTGTTATTAAAAAATCCTTTTACTTATTACATATTTTGTAATAACACATCAATTTGAAAAGATTAATCGATCCTAATATTAAAACTTTAGTGGCTTTCTAATGAATTAGCCTTTGTATCCAGCTAGATTGTGGAAGGTGTTACAGAAGTAAAGCAGTAGCAGGATGCCACAAGTTCTTTCAAATCAAATACCCCACTCTTTGCTTGAGGCAAGTCTCTGCTTTTTGGGCAGAGACCTTCCAATGGAGCATTCCAGATATTCATGGCACGGTTTATGTAACTTGTTTAAAGTTTTAAAATAAAAAAACCCCTGTGTTTTTAATCTCAGCTTTGAGAATTAAAATTTAACTGGGGGGGGGGGGGAATTATATTCTTAAATATGGATCAGCTATGAAGTGATGTTTCAGGTAAACAACTCAATTCCCTTTTTCCTTGTACTTTCTTTGCAGTACTGTGGCGTATTTTAAGGGGACTGTGTATTTAAGCACTGACTGGAGTGGAGTACAGAGCATGTGCATAAACTTTTGCCTTGCTTGGAAGGTCCACACATATCTTCACTGGAGAGCACTAGAGCAGCTTAGCACAGCTCAAACAGGGTATAGGGCCAGATGAATTAGTGGGGCCTATCTCCTAGAGATGTGTTTATTTAGCGTGGCTATATTTAGATTTATCCTGCCCAAAAGGGCTTCTAGTAAACTCCCCCCTTCCTTCAGAGAAACATGACCCTTCATCAGCACAGCAGACGATGGTCAGACTTCCAAAGCTACCAGCAAAACTGGATAAATTCAAGTTTCAAGAAGTCACTGTTCTCTCCTCTCCTCTGGTTTTTTTCCCAGCTGCTGGGGAATAAAAGATACGCCCAGCTGAAGCACTGACAAACAAAAAAGGACTTGCAGCTGGTGGTGGGCCCTGGTATCCACCTCAGGGTAGCCGTCTGCTGAGCAGATGAAGAGGAGGGTGGTCTAATCATAAGCAAGTCAGAGTAAAGGGAAGCAGAGTGACAAGTATGACTGATTCCAGCCTTAAGTTTGTTGGGGGGGAGGAGATATTGATGTTATTGTTAATGCCAATTAGGACAAAACTCCTTCTTGGCAGTAAGCAGTGGAGGGTGCCTATGGAGAAGCCCAGCTGCTGGAATGGCACCAAGTATCTGGTGGAGCACCTGTATTCCAGATGTGTATCTCTATGCCACTCCATCTGCTGAGCTCTCCATATGCTTGAGGAAAGGGTACAGAAAGTTATGGTTTTCTTACTGACTATTACAGCATTTGACCACCTCAGCCTCCTTTGACCTGTAGGGAAAACCGAAAACAGTCTTGAATTCCTCTGGATTCAGTTCACTAACAAAATTCCTCTTGTGAGGAAAAGAGGATCACGTTTTCTCTTGGCCATGGTAAATCAGTCCATGGAATTACACCATTCAGAGGCAGTGGGGTAAATTTAGTCAGGCTTTGATCGAGGACGAACGTGACTCTGCTGTAGCAGTGTTCTGCTTGCAAGAGTTGATGTCCTTTAAACAGAAAGCTGGCTGGAATCTGCAGCAGGGAGCTCTTTTCATCCACACATGGACACAGGTCCTCAAATAAGGACCTTCTTGTTCCCTCCCAGCATCTGAACAGAGTCCAGGTATAGCAGACTTTACTTTTTTCTTTGCCCAGTTGGTTATGAAGCAGAAGAGCAGGATATACAAGCCTTATTCACAAGGGAGATACTTTTAGTGTCATCTCTGTGCAATCTTTTTATCTCTATTCTTTCTGTGTAGCTGTTCTGGCTGTGATATTGCTGCTTTTGTGAGACACTGGGTGATCTCATTAAAGGAAATCCCATAATGGTTATTATTAATCTTGGATGTCAAACACTCACTTTGTCCTTTAACTTTTCTGTTGACATATTGAGAGACCAGTCACTGTGTGACTACTTATGAGAAGGATGGTGCTTTTGAGGGAATAGGGATTGATTTAGGACAAGCTGAGTAGGAAATCATGGGTATGGTGAGCTTTAGTGAAATCTGAAGGAAATTTGCCATGATTCATCCACAGTTGTTAATATGACAAAGCCCAGATCCATACAAAAGAACACCTGGCCTGCTAGGGAACATCTCTCTTGAGAACAGCACTGGCCCACATGTTTGTTGCTCTAGCAACAAGCCTGAACGTGGGTCACTGTTTTTTAAAGCAGCACAAGAAAGAACAGATTGCGCTATGGGAAATTTTCTGTCATAAAGAAAATTGTATTTGCTCTACAAACACTGAGTGTTCTCACTTTGTAAGGACTGACTGCCACTCTCTGAATCATTAAAGAACACAGAGGCCTATTTCTTGACTCTTGAGAATCCAAAGATGTGCCAAAACATACACAGATTTCATATTTTCCAGTAGCTACAAATCAGACCCTTTCTCTCAAGAAGATCCCAGTTTAGAACAGTCTCCTAGGTCACTTTACAAACTCAAAGTGAACCAACTTTAGAAAGTAAAAGAATTTCCCTTATAGGGTGAATTTTACCCCTCTGCTCAAAGCTTTTGCATCACCTTTCCTTTCAGGGTAGGGTTCAGATGATGACTTGCACTCTTTCCTCTGCACAGCTGTGCTCTCTCTCAAAATGCCTCTTTATATGAACAAATACGAGTGTTAACGTAGTGATACATCACTAGCTTTGGTTTTAGTAACTCTGTCTCCCACTCCTCCAACCCCGAAAAACTTGTAGATACAAATATGTGTAATAGACACATACACATGTATGTACAGCAAGGCTGAGAGAAGCTTGGATGCCCTGTGAAACACCTGTATTACAAGATGTTTCATAATCTATTGTAATATTCTACTTTTTCTGGTGCCTGGGTTCCTACTTGGTAGACAGACCACTTTTGTTAATTTTCCCTGTTTCTCTTCTGATTCCTCGTTTTACATTTCTTCCCCTGGTAATACTCAGCCAGCACAATAAAGATTTTTTTTTTTTTTTTTTAAGGCTGGACAACAAGGAGGAGAAAAATGGAGAGAGAGATACTTTGAATCCCAGAGGTTACTAATTTCTGTCTGAACTGAATAAATGGCTGCATATAAATGTGTTTCTTCCTCTTTCAAAAAAGGCTTTGCCTTTTTTTTTTTTCTTCTGACCCTGGGTGAGTCTGGAGTTACCTGAAACTGTTCGGAGCTGTTCAGAAATCGCAAGCTTTCCCACCTGAATTCCTCCCCTGTCAGCTGGAGGGGGCTTTCAGGTGGGTGTTTGTTTCATTGCACCTCAAAGGGATCCGTTCCTGTGCTGAAAGACAAGCCCAAGACAATGTTTTACAGAGCAGAAGATATTGTGAGGGACCAATTATCACATAAGTGGTTCTCACGGCTTGGGCTGGTACTGTGTGCCAGGTTGCACATTAACTTCTTTCACTGCTTTTTACCCAGTTTACTCAACATTCTCAAGTGGTAGCTTTGTCAATTGTTTCTCCTGCTGATATTTTGACAGATGATAGCCCCTTGATGCCAGCTTAGCCCAGCTAAGAAGAAATAGGCCAACGTGAAACTTTAGACCAAGTGGCTGCTCTCATGGTATGGAGGAGCAGTAGGCTTTGGTTCTGGTTTGGAATAGCTACTAATTTCCATCTGACAAATAGAACTCCCAAACCTGCTCTTGCAATATTCTCTGTATGTACCCCATTAAAAAAAAAAAATTAACATGGAGATTTTATTATATTTTTTTTCTCTACCACACCAAGCTTAAGTATCCTCTAATTAATGTCAGGATACACCTAGGGAGTGTGTCTGAATCATATGAGCACAAATGTATTTAAAGATTTATAGTGTTTCATTGATTCCAAAGGAATGTATAATGACCAGGCAATTTTCAGTCTAGTTTTCCAATATAAATCTTACCAAAATTGCTGACATTGTGTTATTAACACCAGGGGCTGGTGTTGCTGCAGAGTGAAGAGATTTATGTGGAGGATAAAGCAGAGATCCTGTGAAAGTGAGGTTTGCTAATTCATCTGGCTGTTCATTAGTTTAAGAGCTTTCTGTAGTTCGTATATTGCACTGACTTTTCACTTTTTCTTCTCATGATTAGAGATGCTATATAAAAAAAAATAATTAAGATTTTCTTTGTAGTGGGAGCTGAATCTTAACTATATTTTTTTAAGTTTTTTCTCTAGTTAAATCCTGTTAGGTGCTGAATGCTTTCCATGGTTTCAAATTAGTGTAGGAGCTGAACTCAGGCAGGGCTTAATGTTATCAGACCTTTCTTTTCCATCCTTCAGGGGGTTCTTTTGACAAGGAGCGACACAGAAAGGCTGAGAGAATGATGCTTAGAACTGAAACTGTTCTTAATAAATACATATCACAGGTACACATATGTAAATGTGTACCACATATTTGTTTCCTTATACTACTATTAATCTTTATAACATTTAGACAGTAAAGAATTTAGAAAAGCAACTTTACCTTTTATTACTTATACTATTTCTTTTGTGTGTTTTTTTAAACCAAGTTGGGAAGATTATTGTAGATTAAACTAATTTTATTTTTTTCTTCTCTTTGTTTAGTTTCTCTTTTGAAGCCAAAGGACTATTTAATGACATACGAAAAGCTCTGCTTTCAAAAAAATTTAAAGATTACCAATCGTAACGAGGAAGTTTTTGTTAAACTTGCTTTTTTTTTTTTTTTGATTGCAGAAGCCAAGTCCTTTCTTCAGCAGACCTGAAAGTGTCAGGGGAAGGGGGACAGACCTGTGATGTTGGATCTTTCTCTTCCTTTTCTTTTACATATGTATTCATATGTGTGTGTGTCTTGGGGTCTTCATTACAAGCAACAGTTTGCAAAATGTTCCTGGTTATTACACTTCATCTGTTAAATCATTCAAGTCAGTTGAGTGCATATTTGCCTGAAGTTAAGCATGTGCTTAAAATCAAGCACCTCCTGGAGTCAGGGCCTGTATCCACAAGCATTAAGCTCCATGGGATTGGTGCTTCATGGGATCTTCAGATAAGAAGAGTCTCAGAGGTTACAGAAATTTGATGTCTCAGAGTCTGAACTGTTGAGTTCAGTAGGAGCTGACACAGCTTTACCCTGTCCAGGATCAGGCTTTGAATGTCTAGCAAACAGCAAGAGACATCTGCAGAAGGGTCTAGTTAAGGAATTATAATTTAATTTTTATTTCTTATCATGCTGGGGTCTGGAGGAATATTTAATGCTATCTGGTTGACTGATGGGTCTGAGAGGTCCTACTCCAGGGGGCTCAAAATCCCAACCAAAGAGAAAACATACTGGAAAAACCTCCAGCAAGAAGGACTTTGAAAAAATCTCTTTTCTCACATATTTAGCCTGAACTAGCAATAACAACTTCGATGCAGGGCATTTCCTGAGGATTAATGACTGTCTGGGGTCATCATCTCCTCCCAGTTAGTTATTAATCCCCAGGAAATACTCTGTGCCTTGATCATTATTGCTTAATTAGCATTGAGAATGTGGGGGGTTTAGGTTTCTTTTCATGCATCCTGTGAATTGCTGGGGTGGGGGTTTCTTTCATTAACTTGCCCTTTTCAGCCTGGATGGGAGCACGGGCTTTGCTTACAGTTTGCAGGTTTGAGAATTTAGTCACAGGGTTAAAACCTTCCCCAGCAATTTGAGTTCCATGTGAAAGCACCACTAAAACAAGCCCACATCTGCAGTGCATCAAGAAGTGTCCTCCCCCCCCACACTTCCAGCTCTGCTGAAAAACATCGGGTGGCACGGGGGCAGTAGCTGGAGTCTGGGAGCAGAGGATGCCGAAAAAGGGCAGGGAAAGTTGGGGGGTGGAGGAAGGAGAGGAAAGGGAAAAGAGGGAAGCTCTGAGGAGTGGAGATGTCAGGCGCTGCCAATCTCAACAAACAATTTTATCAGCCACAGAAGAAGTTCTCATGTCATATGAAATTTTGAAACTTTGGGAAATTTTGGAGTTCAAGCAGTCTTCAAGGAAACACTGCCCAATTCAAAGGGCCTTAATTGCAGCAAACCAAATGTATTTAGTTAAAAGAGTGAGGAGAATAAAAAATCAGACTGTATCCTTCCTTTCCCATCCCTGGAGGAGAGGAAGATGATGTACAAAGTTCTTTTTCAAGCACTGTGTGGTGGGACTGAGCTCAGGAGAGCTGTCCCCGCCCACCATCCCATTCCTGCGTTGTTATTCCCATACAAACTACCCACAACAGCACCAGGAGATAAACTCTGCATAGTGTATTAAGGTTGTTTTTGGGGATGTGTGACTCCAACTCCACACAACTCCAAGAGTGATGGACAGAGCTTGACCCCAGGGATGTGGGCACTGCGAATCCATGAGCCTCCAGGCACGCTGTGGTTACATCTGTTGATCTATTTGTTATGTATGTAGCCTTAAGTATATTTTGAAAAGAAAATTAATTTTAAAAAGGAAATATCAAGTTTTCTGCTCCAAACAAAGTCATAATAGGTTTTTTTCAAGACTTCTTTAAAAATATTTTTGTAGAACTCCACTGGGGGGACAGTTGATGTTCAGTGACGTTTTCCTTGCTAGTTGTTCTTCAAATCTCGTTGCTCTCTTTCTGCTGTGGGAACCTCTGCTCAAGTCTTCTTGAAGGTCTTTTGGGTCCTGCCTGTTTTAAGTGAAAGTTTTAGTAATGTGGACTTAATCTTTAGGACCAGAAGTGAAAATTAGTTTCATGCCTTGGAGTGAAAAAAGCTTATCCTAAACAAATATCTGGCCTCACAAATATTTATGACTGTAGTGAAAATATGTGAACTTTGGTCCTTAAGTGCCACTCTTTTTAGTTTCCTGTCTAAATATTTGTATTTTGGGGGATGACACACTTCTCTTGGCTATGGAAAAGCCATTTGTTTGAGAAAAGGTGATATTGCAAAAGAAGTACCTGCTTGGTTGTTAGTTGTGATTTGGAACAAAAATGTATTTCCTTTAAGTCCACTCTCTGAGTATTTATGATTTTTAAATTTTACCTGAAAAAAACCCTGATGGATACAATATAATCTATAAATCAATGCAAATAATTATTTCTAGTTAGCTTTTCAAAGGCACAGAATCCACTGTAACTGAAATGACTCCACCTAACCAGATAATACTTATAATTAATTCTATAGATATAATGAGATATAACTGGTTTTGACCTTTACCCTGATCAACATTAAATCTAATCCTCATTTCAACTCTTCCCTTAAATATGGAAAAAGGCTTTTGACAGAGTCAGTGGCAACTATACATTTAGATTCTCCATGGAGTGCACTGTAATGTTCTCATCCAAATCTTGGTCTTGCTACTGACCTCTAACAGTCAATGTATGGCCAATGTCAAATGATAAAAGGGGAGAGGGAATAGAAAAAGAATCATTATGCAGATGATATATAAACGTCCACTAATGAGACATTCCTTTGTGCTTTCAAGTTCATAGCAGAATCCGACACTGAGTAGGTCTCAAGGGTTTTAGGGCTTCATCACATAGTTTTTCATGGGTTTATTCTTACTAAAGAACAAAAATGAGAGACCTGCTTTAAAAGAAGAGGCTATAGCCCTAGATAACATCAAAATTAAATGTATGGGAAGAAACTTCTCTGTGTACTTGGGAGACAAAACAACATCATAAATATTGGAGGGGTGTATTTTGCTGTAATAAGCTCAGTCTGATGTACTCCAGCAGTGCCCAGACTTGGCTGAGCCCTCTGGTACAGGAAGATGAGTAAGAGTCAATAAAAATAACTGTAGGGGAAGGCAAATCTTGGAGGATTTAGCCTGTGGAGTGTCATGGGTAGGAGCTGTCCCTCTGCATCTGACTTCCCCATAGCCTTGAAGCTTCCAGCACACCTGCTGGCAGCTCGGTCTGAATGTGGTCAGATGAATTAGTACAGAATTAGTCAGAGCAGGAAATCAGAACAGACCTAAGCTTCATTTCTCAGTTTTTCAAAACAAGGTCTGGGTCCTGAATAAACCCTAATGTGAAAACACTCTGGGAACAAAGGTCTATGCTTTTAGCCATGTTGGAGAACTCTTCTGTCTCCCAGTTGCAGAGAGAAGAGGTCTGACTGGGGTTTTGCAAGTAGACCAAAATATGGAATTATCCTGGAGTTTATTGGAGAGGGTATGGACTAATTCCCTTTGACTAACATGATTCCCATTTGGAAGAATAATGGTCAGGAAAACTGTGCTAAAATTCCCTTAGTTGCAGTCTGGTTTGAGGAAGAATCCAAACTCCCATTATTACACCTCTGGATTGTGATGATATTAAGGTGCAGAATAGAAAGCACTGTGTGAAACTGTGTGTCCACTAAGGACAGTGGAAGGCTTGCATTCAACTGAAGTGAGGGCAGTGTTTTATTCTCCACCTAAAGTAGCAGATCATGTTGTTTTTAATCCACTCATCCCTGGAGAAAAGTTCCATTCTGCTTCTTGTGATCACTAATGAGCCTCTGCTCTCTAGCTACTTCTCTGCTCACCTTGAAAGGATCTGCCCAAAAAGCATGGTACAAAGTATATCACTATTTGTTCTAGTTATTGGAAGGCCAGTAAGGCATAGAAGATGACTTGAATCAGGGCTTCTGGTTTTTATGCTCACTTCTGATGATGGCAAACCAGGTCTGCACCAAAGTTGTGAGGTAGATTTCCTGTAACCCTGGTTCTCTGCCCATCCAGATCAGGGATGTACTGGAGAAGGTCTGGCGCTGATCTTTTCCCAACAGACTGTTCAGACATGGTCTGACAGTGCAAAGTATTATACCTGAGCTAGATGAAAAGAGGAAAGAAACGCTCTGTTTCACTTGGTAAAGAATGTAACAGAAATGGAAAACAGGGTTCTAGGGACCTGAAGTCATCATAGCAGCCTTGTACCAGGAAAAGGAAAAAAAGGAATCGGAAACAATTTATCTCAACCTTCTGTTTCCTCATATTTCTTGTAATATAGGCATGAAATGTCTCAGCACGTGTATATTGTATCTGAATCCAGCTTTTTTAGGGAAGCAATCAATTCTTAGTTAAAACAATAGTAGATAGGAATGGTGAAACCCTTCCCTGTTTTTGAAAATTTGCTCCTGCAGATCCAAGGTATCCAAGATACCTTGACCAGGTAGTGGTCAAGAAGCCAGATTTGGGATTATTCTTTTTTTTCCCCATTTTCTTATTGTTCTGGGAAGAAAAAAAAGTTATCTTTCTGTTCTGAAAAGCAGATGTTATCATCACTTGGTTATAGCTCTGCTGGTACAGCATGTTTTGTTTATTAAAGAAAAGACAGGGTTGAAATGAGATCTGTGTGATACATGTCATCAAGCTTAATGCATTTGCAAATAATAAACAGGGTGTAAAGCGTGGCTTGAGCTTGTGGGTTGCAGCTTATTACTGTCATTTTAATGTAGGCCTCAGAACACTAATGGCAGTGTAGGATCTGTGTCTTTAAGTTGGAAAGCACCTTTGAAAAACGTTATTAAAAAAGGCACATTTCATCTGCGCCTTTCCTTTGTTAGGAAAGATGGACTCTGTCTCGTGGCAGCTGTAGTTTAAGTAAACATAAACTCTGGCCCAAATTTCATAACCATCATTTCCTCAAAGCTAGCAGCACTAAACCAAACTGTAGTTTTGTTTGGCTAACCCCAAAGTAGGATGTGGTTGCCAGCCTCTGGAGCCACATGATCAAGTTTCAAGCAGACACTACCAGAACTGTGCCATTGTCTTAGTCAGGAAAGTCCTGAATATGTGACTGCAACACTGTCATCATGGTTAACAAATAAATGTAACCATAACAACAGGTATGCTAAAACCAAAGCCTGCATGCTCCCTGTCCTGCCCTGGGACAGTCCAGGAGTGCCAGAACACTGCTGGGCACAGGAGGAAAAAGATGTTGGTAAATGAAGATTGGTAAAGACTAAGTCATAAGGGAAGATCTCATTGCTCTCTACAGCTGCCTGAAAGGACGTTGTAGTGAGGTCAAGGGTTTGCCTCTTCTCCCAGCTATCAAGAGACAGGATGAGAGGAAATGGCCTCAAGTTGCACCAGGGGAGATTTAGGTTGGATATTAGGAAAAATTTCTTCACTGAAAGGGTGATCAGGCATTGGAGCAGGCTGCTCAGGGAAGTGGTGGAATCACCGTTCTTGGAAGTGTTAAAATATGTGTAGATGTGACACTTAGGGACAGGATTTAGTGGTAAACGTGGCAGTGCTGAGTCAAAGGTTGGACTCTTGGAGGTCTTTTCTAACATTAACAATTCTCTGATTCTGGGATTTCCAGCTCCTTTCCCATTCCTCTGTAAGTACGGGGCTCTCCACAGTGCTACCAGGAGAAGCCCAAGACATCTACTGTCTAGAGAACTTTCCCCTGAGCCCAGGTAGAAAGTCTCCTTTCCCAAAAAGGAAGGTTGAAACATAAAAGTGTGTGGCTGCAAGGTGCCGAGTTGCTTCCCTTTCTCTGCACAGGCAGAGCATCTGTGTTCAGATGCCTTTGACTGCCAACTGTTTCACAGAGGTGATGGGCTTTAGGACAGTGCCAGTGTCCTTTAAGCCAAGTGCCAGATCCCTCTGGTATAAGTGGCTGTTGCTTCGTTGTTTGCAGTGGAAATAAGCTGATTTTGTCCACCTGAAAACAAGGCTCCTCAGGCCTTTCTGTTCTCGCTTTCTCCCCACCCGCTTCGCTTTTCCTTTTCTATTGCAAACGCCTCAATGAGACGAGGGGATGAACAGATGATAGAGTCAGTGCCCTTAGTTAATGACCAGCACTATATTCACAACCTCGTTTGGTTTTGTTCCTATTCGCTGCTTCAATGGTGCCGATGAGAAGGAATTAATTTTATTGAGGACAACTCAGTGAATTAAATGAAAAACTGCTCACTTGGCTGGAAAGGCTTTGACAGACGGCACAGCAGCCGGTCAGGTCTGAAAAACTTTACATCTCCTGGACGTTTGGAGAGAAGGAGGCAAGAGAAAGGAGGGGAGGGAAGGTCATTGTAGATAAGCTGCAAGGCGACTATTTCAAGGCCTCTGAAAAACAACAGAGCAAGCTGCAGTCTCTTATTTTGATTCATGGGTCTCCCCTCCCTTTTGTTCCTTGATGCACTAAATCTGTTCCTTAGCCCCCCTCATTTCAATAAACACCCAATAAGAAACTAATCGTCGTATGGTGAATTAGAGAAGAAGAAAAGATGCTCAGAAGAAATGTTATGGTCATGGAAAACTCTTCTGCATTGTAACCATCTGGTGCACCACAATTACTATGAATGGGATAATTGAGTCCCAAATAACTTCTTTTGGGTACAAATAATAGCCGTCACCCTGATTTGTATTCTTCACAACAGCATCGCCCCATCATTTCACATCACATCTGCACATTTCATTGATTGGGCACCGCGCTACCAATAAGTTACTGCACTTAATTAAGCCCACATAATTCTCTTCAAATGAGCAGGAAAGTTTGTGTATAGGCCAAAAAGAAAAGGGGCTGCAAATGAGACTTTAGTGACTCCACTTTGTATGAGGTATTGAGATTGATGGTGATCCCATGCCACCAAGGTTTTCCTTCAACACAGGAGAACTGTGAAAGCATTAGGCAGCTCAACAGCTGTGTATAATCTGAGGAAGGCCTGATTTCAGACAAACATTCTCCCGGAGGTGATTGAAACCCCATTGTAGCATAATCTCGCTTTTCAGAAAGTGTTACAATTCATTTGATTTGATTTCTCGGGTGTCTGGCTTTCACAGCATCATTAAAAACTCTGTAAGGAACCAGGAAACAGAGTCCTCTGCAAAGCAGCATTGTCTGCTCTTCAAGTGTGTTTCACTTGAGCACTGGGAGAGAATTGACAGAAAACAGGCAAACATAAGCCTTGGAGTAAATATTGCAGAAAACAAAACCTAAAAGATGAGCACTCTCAGTGGGGAAGGATGAAGAGGCAAAATCTTGAAAGAGATTTTTCTTTTGCCCCATTTTGCTGTGGTTTCCTATTTATGAGTTGAAGTAGGGAAGAGCACATTCCTTCAGTCTGCATCACTGATATGTTATCGTTTCACATGGGTTATTAGTTCTTTTTGAACTCTTCACACCTCAGAGTGACAGGCCACGCAACCTGTCCTGGCGAATAAGCCACCAGGAATGTGCTGGCGAGCCCAGTTGCTCAGGATCAAGCCCAAGAAGCCCTACTGGAATGTTGGGGTCTATGGGAAGCACAATAGTAGACAAAGAACAGGGTTACAGAGAGAGAAACAACTTAAAAGAAAATGAGAGTAAACCTCTGTCTTGCTCAAAGGGATTTTTTTTTTTTTTTTTTCAAATCAATGTTTTCTCATTCCACCCAAGCAAATCTAGAGCGGACTTGAATACGTTTTTCAGAACAAGTGGCAAAATATCCCGTGAATGCTGCAGAGGTCACTTCACACACTCGCTCTGCCCCTCATTTGTTTATCTAAATGCTGACAAATTGCAGCATTTTAGCAACATATCTCTGGTACTGAACTTCATGTGCATGGCTTGCCCTCTATCATTGAGCTGATAATGAGGGTAAGCATAAAGCCTTCATTCACTGCTATAAAGGCTTCTGACAGTGATGAATACCAAGTAGAAGAATTAGGTGGTTTATAGGAGAATATGCTATTGTGTAAAACCTCTGTGCCTTTTATCAACCCTTCTGCTCATTTTCAGTTCCTTCACGTAAGCCATCTCTGCGAGCACTCCAGTGAGCTTTTCTCTCCTTACTTTTACTTTTTTAAGGAGGCTGTCTTCCAGCTAAGACATTGGATCAGCAATTATTCCTTGCTAGCCTCCCTGAAATGCTGGAGACCCCTTTCATTTCACCAGCAGATGATAAACATCCCAAATACCGGTGCCCGAGCTGTTTCCCTGCGAGGTAATTCCTATCTCAGCCTTGTGCATGGCACGGAGCAGCAGCTGCCTGTCACCGGGACATCTTTCTTATAACAAAAGCAGCCTTGTCTTGGCATTTCTTTGCAATAGCATCAACTAATATCCCTTTTATATGGGTATGTTTGTAGAAGAGGTGACTTCTGGGATGGTTTTTTTAAATTGCTGGCTGCAGTGAATCAGATTAACATTTCATTGTTCAGGTCTGAGCTCTGGGCTGATTCTGGGAGCTGAGGGAAATGTGGGGAAAGGATGCTGACAGGTCCTGATAGAATATCTAATTTGACTAAACTGTGGAACCCCCTCAGTGTTTTTATTCTTTGGGCCATGCAGCTCTTGTTCCTGTCTCCCCCAGTATAACCCACCTGCAAACACAACTGTGAAACATTTTACTCTAAATAGGATCTGGATGTGTCAGAATTTGTGCTGGTAATACTGGTGGTCCCACAAAGATTCTTAAACCAGAAAAACACAAGTGCAGAGGGGTGGACACAACCCAGTGTGAAGGAACAGACTACTAAGCTGCATTTGACATGAACTGTAGGATATCTCCGTGCTGGAGTCCTCACTGCTGTTTTCCAAGGGTAAAAAGCAGCAGCTAGGTTGCTGGCTAAAGGCAAAAGCATTTTCTCCCTTTTTTTGCAATCCCACCTCTATTCTGGACATACCCCAACAGTGTCTGCTGTGCCAGAGGTGTCTCTCCATCCTATCTCTTCCCTCCACAGTTATTACAGGTAGATTCACCAGCTTTAACCTAGAAACCCATGAGTCCCAGCCTGCCAACATTCCTCCCTGCCCTTCCCATTTCTGCTTCTTCGTCAGCTCCTTCCCTTGTCGTCCCTACATCTTTTCTCACCACCCTTTGCACCCCCATGTTCCAACTTTTCCCCAGCACAGCCTTACTCTGGGACAATTATTTCCCTACCTTATTTTTGTTGTCATCTGCCCAAGTCATCCAGGTGTACAGTCCTTACTATTTCTTGCACCTCTGGCTGTACCCCTTTGCTTTCCATTTCCCTCCTCTGCTTTTCTCCTGGCTCTTCTCTGTTACTGGTGCTGCCTCCTGGCTCCCCTCCTGCTCTTGGCCAGCAGCCTCTGGGTTATTGCTGGCTCTGGGCTGGAAGAAAGGCTCCTAGAATGGAAGCACTTACAGTGACATCTCCTTCCAGTTTTAAGAGGCAACTGGAAGCATCCCAGACATTTTCAAAGGTCCTTGTTGCCTTCAAACATGGCTGGAAGACACAGAAGTGCTCAGTGACCCGTGTGCTTGCTGCCTGTCTCTTCTGCTGGCTCTTCTGGAAACTTCTGGTTATTAACCACTTCAGCATTCCTTTTCCTTTCTGTATCAAGAATATTCCTGTCACTTTAACACACATCTTCCCTTTAAAAAAAAAAAAAGAGTTGGGGACAGAGAGGGGAATAGCATTTTATTAAATGTACATGACATTGAGAATACAAAAACACCAGCATGGGATGAATTTACTAATCAAATGCAGACTTGGTCTACATTGTAGTATGACACTGGAAAGGAAATATCTCTTCAAAAGGTTTATTTTAACTCCAAGGGAAAATTAAGAGAGAGAATGTTGAAACACAGAGGAGTCCAGGGGGTGGCAGGGAGGGAAGCTGGAGAATAATTGATGCAAGTAGGGAAGTGGAGCCTTGGTGTAGTGGATAGGGCAGTGGATGTGTGCAGAGGGCTTCAATCAAATTACTGTGCCTGGAGAGGCAAAGCAATGGTTAGAGCTGGGTGAAGCTCAGCCATTCTCTTACTGCTCCCACTGGAGGAATTTTGGGGTTTTTACAGTGCAAATCCTTCATTCCTCACCCCAAATGTCGCCATGGAATCCAGGCTGTAACTGGGGCAGCAAGAGTGGTTTAAGGCCTTCTTTAAATCAAATCAGTGAATTGATCTGGGTTTATTACTTTCCAGGTTTAATCTTAAGCCTGGATCCACTCACTGCCATGGTTTACAGCCTGCTCCCACAAGCTGCTGGCACATCCCAGCTGGGAGGCTGCGGGATGAGTTCAGCTCTGGGAACCAGCACGTGGGGTGGGCACAGACCCCAGTGAGCTGGTGTGGCTGCTGCCCCCCCGCCCCACTCCCCCCTTCCTCAGATAGAACCATAATTGTTTTTTTCACAGGCTTTGGTGGGAAGTTCCAATTCTTATTGTTCATCCCTGCTCTGCCTTTCATTATGATGGCTGTTGGGTCCCCTCGTTGCTGTAATGAGAACCAAGGAAAACATAATAATTCAAAGGGAAATATGAAAATGCTCTTCAAAATCAGATGTGTGAAACACTAGAGCTAAAAGATATATGTGAAGTTCTGGTTATAGGATGCTGGAGCAAAGGCAGCTTAGAAGTTTTTTTTCCCCTCTTTCCATTATTCTCCAGAAGGATGTATTCTCATTTTTGTTTCATGCAGAGTCTCTGAGCACTTAGAGCAGTGGGGTTTTTTTATGCTGTGAAGTTGAAGAGAGCTATTTTCACTTTAAAACTTTATTTCTTGGAGTCTTTGTTTCTTGGACTCATGAGACATTTGATTTGGGTAAGGAAACAGCTTTCACCCTGTATTTCTGCATGTCTTCAGGCAGAAAAGTCACAGGTTTACAAGTGGGAAAATCGACACAAAACTACATGGGGCAAATACATTAATTCTCTTTCCTCTTCAGAAGACTTTTCCAAATATTGATGGTTGGTTGTTTTATTTCTCAGAAAGCATGGCTGAATGCCACATGGTACATTGCACTTGCCATGCAAGGCTCAGTCTCCCCAAAATGCTTGTAAGGCAGCTATCCTGCTCCTTTGCTTTTGACACCACCAAACCAGATTTCTCTCCAGCATCTTTGCACATGTTGTGAATCTAACCCCCTGAAAATGGATGTATGAGGGCCTGTTGGGTTGTGTTACGTGAGAGGAAACTGTGCACACCACATTTTCAAAGGGGGGAGGATGCCTTCTGAAGAGGGCGGGAGGGGGTTCTGTGGATCACAGCAGGGCAACCCTGTGTGGAAACCCAACCATTCTTGCTGTCTTCTTCTAAACTGCCCACAGAGTACAAACAATGCCAGACACATGATGTATGGATTTGATTCCTTAAAAAAAAGATAATAAAACCCTTTCAAATTGTAATCTAGGTTACATTTTTCAGACACGGTTCCTGCAACAAATTCTCTTCATTCTTATTTATGAGAAACCAGTAACTTCTGTAAATGTAGGTGGCTGAGTCCCAACTTTTTGAGGTTTGCTGGGAGAAAGAGCTTTCAACAAAGTTGCAGTGGCAATGGGTTGTCCCTTGTGCCAATTAATCAGGGAGGAAATCTGCCACACATCTGTCAAAGCAGGTTCCTTTCTCAGCCGCTGCCCCCAGTGCCTGAAGGCGGCAGGGCCGATGGCACAGTGGTGGCTGGAATAACAAAAATGCCACCACTCTGGCTGGATTTTCTGCCAGCAAGGTCTCACTCTGCTGCTTTCCATGTGATCTCCAGCTGGCCTTACGCTCCTGATGGGCAGGGGCTGGCCCGTGGGTGCCAGGGGCAACATGGGGTTGAGCAACCCTTTGGCTCAGTCTCAGGCCTGGATCCGACTCTGCTGTTGCCATTTGTACCAGCAGAGCCAGGACCCGTCCACGGCTGCCCTTTGCTTGTGCTCTGCTGCTTCTGCTCCTTCTGCAGCCCGAAAGTTTATAATGCAGGCAAATCTCCCTCCACTCCTCCCCCTTGCTCTCAGCAACAGAGATGTGTTGGAAGGGAGACGATTTCAAAGGGATTTAATCAGTCAGGGTGCCAAAGTACTTCATGCAAGAAAGTTCTGTGTAATGGGAAAGCCTTTTAATGAGGAGGATATGTGCGGTGCTGGGCAGCTTCAGGTTTCACTGCTGGATGTGCAGGAGAGCAAACCTTGGCGCTGAGCAGCGTGTGACTTCACATCCCAGTGCAGCTCTTAAGGATGTTTAAACTTCAGCAGGTAGTTGGACTCGCAAAATGTTTTAAAACAAGGAGAAACGTAGATCATGTGTAACGGGCTGTCAGTCAGCACAAGGACTCAGCCATGGCTTTTTTAGTCTGTTTTGGTAAGGGAAGGTCAGGAAGGAGATCTGAACCACAAGCTGATTCAAAAATGTTTTATTTTTTGTAAACAACTCCATCTGGAACTAGTAAACGTTCAAAGTCTGAGCCAGCCCCTCACCACCTCCACACACCCCAGCCTGCCTGAAATGAATCCAGCAGCAACCATTGATTTCCATTGCCTTACAGAGCTGGGATATGATCACATCACCTCTGGGCCAGAAGAGAATACAATCACTCACTCTGAGTCATTACATAAGCTAAAGTATGTGATTTATTAAACCACAAAAAATAGGTTGTACTAACACTGAGACTCTGACTTGAAACCACGGAAGGAGCGACATAGGGAGTTAAGGCTGGGACTCCCTCCTTAACCCATCTTGTGGTGCCTGGGCAGTGTTTGTGACCTGTGAAATCACCCCTACTTTGGAGACTCCCTGAAAGGCAGCACACAGAGGCAACGATGGCATTTGAGCCTTAATGCTGACTTTTCTTGCTTTTGTGGGCTTGAGTTGTGTTTAGCAAAGTGATGATTTAATTTTCTTTTCTGGTTTGGTTGGATACTGTTCTAGTCTTCCTAGGCTTGGCCCATTACCTTGGAATTCAAAAGAGCAAATATATAAAATGATAAATAATAGGAAACACTTGGAAATCTAAAACGTTTCAGCGAAATGTACAGGCAACTCTCCCAAAGAGTCTGTGTCTTGTTTCTCATTTTCAGTCTCAGAAGAGCTATATGAGACACCACCTATTAATGAGTTCTTAGGGATTCCTTACTCTGTAGGTCACTGCACCAAGAGCACTTAAAGTTTCCTAAGTGCAAATAGCAAACAGCATCTTTGGTCTTCTCTGTCTGCCTAAAGTACATCAGGCATGTTGCTGAGCGTGCTCAGGTTATCACCCTGTTTTTCATGTTCTGTTCCTAGGTCTGTGCTACTGGTTGTTGTTGGAGACAGGATGAGTTCTGGAGCTGGGTGGGATCCTGTAGTGTGTGTTTTTAGGGTAGAAGGGACTGCAGCAGTGGGTTTGCATTCATAGACTGTTAGTGCAATACAAGGATGTTACTGAAGCGCAGAAATTGTTGGCTTCTGGTCCATGTTAGTGAGCATGAAACATTTGTTACAGGCCCTCAATGTTTCACAGTCCTTCCATTCCACTTAGACAAGCAGATTTGCACAAAGAAAACATCGAGGATTTCTGTGTGTTAGAGCATAAAATCTGCCTGAGTAATAGATGATGACCTAAGAGAAGGTGATCCCTGGCTTGTGATGTTGGCCATGGAAGTGACTCTGACATCACAGAACATCCTTTCAAACCTGAGCAGATCAGGGAGGTATTCCCACTTCACCATGAGCCTGATAGCCCTAGGAAAACCCATTTTGTAGTAGCTGTTGGCTTTGGTTTCTTCTATTGAACATGAGGCTTTGAATAAGCAGCAGATACGATACTTAAGACTTCAGTAGAATTTGGGGGGATGTAACATCTGTTTTACCCATTCCCGTTACTCAGGTTTGGTTGTGCCATATGGGACTGTTCTGGAGGAAAAGGCAATATCCTTAGCCAGGTAGTACTGACTATGCTTCAAGGAAAGGAATTACCCAGGATTCTGCCTGCATTACAAATGCTTTCGAGGTTAATCATCATGTAGTTTCTTCTGGCACATCTGTACAGCATGTCCTGGAGACATTCTGAAATGGTCCCCACTGATGTACAGGGTTTGAAAACACCATTTCCATTAGACCAGTTTTCAGTAAGTCTGAGCTCATCACGCCCTGGGAGTGTGTTAGATCTGGTGGATGCAGCCCTGGTGCCAAGAGGAGAGTCATGTTAGAAGGGTTCTCCTTTTGTGAGCAAAACGCCTGTGAGCTTGGCTTTGTGAGTGACAGAGACACAGCAGATGAGCAAGTCAGTGTTTATTTAATCGTTCCTTCATCTGATTCCTTTTCCCCCGAGTCCTAATACCTTCATGTCACTAATTAAGAAGAGAAAAAATCTCATCTTTTGCTGGGATGGATGGGGGGGCGGTGTGTGTTTTGTTTGGGGCTCTTCTCTAGCTCAGGAATCTTGTTCTACAAAGCACCATAAGACTGAAGAGCCAGTTGCTGCAGCATTTTCCATTTCCATGGGCTCTGCAAATTATAAAAACAGAACAGTGTCAAAATTTGAAGTACAGGTGGCAATCTTACTCTCAGCCTGTCCATAAATAAATCCTTTGTAATCCCTGCTCCTTCATTTCCCTTTAATAAAGCTACACTGCACTCCTAGCTCCACCCCATCTGCCATCTTCTAGGAACAGCACATTGCTCAGGATTCCCCATTCAATTTGAATCAATGGAAACACCAGAAGAGCCACAATGATCTGCCAAAAGGAATATGGTACAGCCAAGCAAGGGGCCAGACCATTACCAGCAGAGTGCACAGGATGATCAGTCAATGGGCAAGTCGTTAGGGAATCTAAAATTCCAGTGTGTGGGTGCGAAACTTTAGCCAAGTAGGTCTCTTTTCAGGTGGTCTGCATTTTGGGAAAAAGCCCTTAGGAGGTGTTTGCAGAGCACCCTCAGAATCAAGCCTGACTCTGCCCCAAGAGCAGCTGATAAAAGAAAGCACAAAACAGAAAGAAATTAAATAGTCAACCAGCTCCTGACAGCTCCAGTTCCTCCGCCCTTCCTGGCCACTGCAGGCACAGTACTCTGGCTCTCTGAGCATGGCATTTTGGACGAGGCTGAGGGCGGGGCAGAGAGGCTCCTTCTGCAGCCTCCTTCCACTGTGTGGAAGAAACCAGCTGTGTAAGTGGGTGTGATCAGGCACACCGGGGCATGGCAGGATCAGTGTCCTGTTGCGGAAGTCCTGGACAAATATTCTGTCTGCACTGACACTGTTTGTGTCGGGAATAAACCTCCACATTGCAGTGCTGTCTCCACATGGCTGGGTGCCGTGAGCTGGGGCAGGAGCTTTCTATTAAGACTAGGATGAGTTCCAGAAAGTGTCTCCTGTAGAGAGAGGGCTGTCCAATAGGTTTGGGGGACACATCGTCCCTGTTTTCAGCAGGGAGAGGTGATTCCCGGTCTCTGGACGGTAATCTTGTAGTGCCCATCTGGACCTTTCTCTCCTTCATCCCCACCACCTTCTATCAGGAAGTCCTAAGTGTCACCTGAGCCCTTTGGATAAACAAGGTTGCATTGTACATTGATTATTCCCATGAAAGAGCACAACAGCTCCTTTGAAGTCATTACAAACTCCTATCTGAGGGCTCCTGGGCAGATCACGCTGGGCCTGAATCTCCCTGGCAGAGGTTTCCTGCTTCTGGGAGAACTATCTGCATTTGCATCAATGCAAGAACAGGGCTGGAATAAAACTCTCAGTTTGTTTACTGTGCTGAGCCCTTGCCTGCAGTCTGTTGCATAAATTGTGTGGAGTCTCCAGTTAGTAAAAGGCATTGTAAAATTATTCTTGGAAAAGAAATTGCTGTGCAGGGAAGTGGTTACTTTAGCAGACAGTGCTTAATAGTTGTTAATATTCTCCCCCCGTGTACTCCAGAGCAGAAGTTTGTGTTTAGGATTTATAGCAAAAAGCTTATGCAGGATTTATTGGTCTTTAAAAGACATCATTTGCTGCTACTTAGCATTTGTATATTTATTTGTGTGTTTAAAGAAAGAAGGGAGAAAAATCTCCACCTCTCTCTTTCTCTACCCTGGACTGAGGCCCCATGTGCCAAGTCTCATCCGGTACAGAGGTTTTCTACAAATGAGTAATAATAAAACCCTGAAAATAGGTTTGATATTTTTAATGGAAATGCTGACTTGACCTTAGCTGGAGAGAGCCACGAAAGGTGCTGCTGTAATAAAGGAATGACTTCATCAGGAAATCAGGAAATCCTCATTCAAACCTCCAAATATATAAATATAGCCATTTATTCCATTGTGAATCAAATGATGCCATGTCCTGTAATTAAGGGTGCTGGCAGCCAAGTTGTATCATACACTTATTTCAATCACAGTACATTAGTGGCTCAGCAACTTTGCTTTCTTGGTCACCTGCTTCAGCAAATGGGCTTTGAGTTTTGTTTCACAGCTTATTTGCTGATGACAGAGCCTTTATTTATTCCCTACCTGAGGAGCAAGGATTCCACTAATTGCCTCAGGTCGACCGCTCTGGGATGGTTTATGCAGCACAGGGCAGTTACAGTACAATAAAAGTGGTGTAACAGCTGAATGAGCTCCTGATGTGCTGATGGCAGGTGAACCCTCACCTATCCTAGAGCCTAGATGGAAAAACAGCCATCAAAAATGGGCTGTACTGGCACCTGCTTTAAAGAACTTAAAAAAGCAGCTCTAAGAGTATTAGTCAGTGGAACATGACAAACAGCTCCAGCAAGATCCCAGTGACATCAGTGACAAAATCCAAGAGTGTCCCAGGAAACCAAATTCAGTCCTACAGGAGCTGACCTTGGGGCTGATGAAGGCTTATCCCAAATCAGCTGACAAATTTCCCCACAGATTTACTGGACAAGTAAGCAGTCACTGCCTGGTTCTGTGAACTCAGCAAACTGTGCACAAATATCTGGGATCCCCCTGTCATGATATTTTCTACTAAAGATAGATTTGTAGGGCCAAATCTTCACCTCATTGAGGCTACCACGTGTCCCAGGGCAAATCAGAAGTCTTATTCCTTTCTCCTATTTCTGGATTCCAACCCTTTATTTCTTTCCCCTGGGCCTAAACATGAGCCACTGCCTTGATTACTCATCAGCAAATGTGCTAAAGGGGATGATTCTCTCCTTGAAGCAGGAGAGAACAAACTTCTTTTAAAAGTTGGTTCATGGGAGAGTTTTCCCAGCCTTTGAAGTTGCCATGCAAAGTCCTGGTTCAGTTTGCTCACCTTTTTTTCCCCAGTATCAAGGGAAAGGTG
Organism: Corapipo altera; assembly: GCF_003945725.1. Taxonomy (NCBI): domain Eukaryota; kingdom Metazoa; phylum Chordata; class Aves; order Passeriformes; family Pipridae; genus Corapipo; species Corapipo altera. Next base: position 5,561,422 of record NW_020884911.1, read on the forward strand.
TCTGTTCATCATTTGGACTAGCATTAGGTCCTGAGGTGAGAAGAGTGGAGGATGAATAAACCTCAGATGCTGTAGAAGGAGACAGCTAGTCTGTCTGCATGTACTCCTAATTTCTGTCTCCCTGTTGAGGTTGTGAATAGCAGTGGGATTTGATGCTTTTCCTGCACAGAAAATCAGCAACCTGTGAGCTCCAGAAATAAGCTTTTCAATTATGCTGGAATAAACAGGTCTTGTGTGGGTGACACTATCACAGAGGATTATCTGATTACTCTTAAAATCAGCACCTTAGTTACGAGGCTCTACTACCACATGCATTTAGTACCCATTTCAGTATAAGTTTCATATGGGTTTCTCTTTGGTTCCATCACCTGAATCCTCCCTGTCTTCACTGTGTGACTGATTCCCTTCTCCTTGCCAGTGTTGGTTACACCTCTAGTCCCTGGTGCTCCACAGTGCCTGATGAAGTCCTTTACACGTGTCTCGTCCTTGCCTGCCTGCCTATGGAGAAATTCCAAAGGTAACACCTTTGTGGAGGGCTTCACAGTGCTCTAGAGGAAAAGGATAGGTTAGGATTTGTCCTTTCTTGTACCTGTCCAGCACTTTGCAGATGGATGTGAGAGGATATACTATTTGTGGACATTTTGTAACTGTTGAAAGTCTTATGGGGATCTCCAGTGGGACCATTTTCCTGTGGAGCTGAGTGTGCCTCTGTTACAAGGCACTGGGGAGGGACTGCAGTCAGCTTCCAAAGCCCAATTATCCTTTAACCATCTGGCCAGACGAGAGCCAGCTCCCCACAAGCTGGGGATGTGCTGTGCTGGGGCTGTGGAACTGGATGTCACTTGTGGGTGGGTACCTGCCACCAGACAGCTCCGAGATGTGGAGGTTGCCCACAGAGCACCTTCTCCCATTTCATGTTTTTTCACTCCTTCACAAATTATTTTCAAAGCCTTTTTTTTAGAAGTCACTGAATTTGCAGTTATACAATGCTCTTTTCATATGAAGAAGAATTTGGAAAGATTTCCCTATTTCTAAGAGAACTGTGATGTTTTTGCAAGTGGCTTGTTAGCTTAATTTCTTTCCAGTACTGTTATTTCTGTTGGTAATTCTGTAGCTGGAAAAACGACAGAGTTGCCCATATTGTTCTGGAGCTAAAGCGAAGCGATGGCCTGCAGTGATGCATTGGATATTAGATAAAGCCTCTGAAGCATTTTTACTAATGCTCAGACAGTATTTAATTTACTAAAGAATTTATTCTGCTCCACTCTTCTCATTCAATTTTACCTACTGCTGAAAATGAAATTAATTTATTGCTGAACTGAATTGCTTTCTGAGCTAAACCACGACAGAGTGGAAGAAAGGAGTAGAACGTGTCAGATGTTGAGTTTTGTCTGCCACAGAATAAAATGAATTATTCAAATGGCAGCTAAGAAGAGCAAAGGTTATTTAATTTTGAGATGTAAAACAAGATGAGCATTGAAAAAAGCCACTTGCAAAGTGTGTGAAGTGGTTTGTATGTGGGAGTGTGGGTCAGCCTTGATAGGTACTGTGGACTCCTCTCTCTCCAGCAAAAGGTTATAGAGATTTGTCTTTAAAAAGCAAGAAACTCTGGAATATCTAGACGTAGAGAGAAAAGAAAGATGAGCACTACCACTTGTCTTCTGACGTAAGTAACAGGATGACGACGTTCGTTCATCCTTCAGCAATCTGGTGCTCTGGAACCAGGCAAGTAATGCGTAAATTTTGGTATTATGTTGGAATTTCTACATCAGTGCCTTTTGCAATGACTATTTCTTGTTCATATTCTCTCTGAGTAGTCAATGTTTCATGTCAATTTACATGTCTAAATATTTCTTGAAAGCAAATGTCAAAATCACATGCAGAAATGTGTTTTGTAGACCATGCTGTAAATTCAGATGCATTTGCATGAAGCTGGAAATGCTCAGACACTCCTCCAGTCACAGCACAGGGATTTTTTTTTTCCTTAGTTCAAGCAAAATGCAAATTCAGATTTTATCACTGGGAATTTTCTGGGTGAAGATGCTGGGTTTGCTGCAGTCTTTCTACCCCTTGTGTGCCTTGATTCTAGTTATTTACCAAATCTAATATGATACCTTAAGTACCTCTTAGAGCAAAGGATGTGGGTCCATAAAAACGTCCTTTATTCCTTTTACGCTGAGTGGATGCTGAGGATCAAGATACTTTAATCTGCCTTTGCCATTCAGTGTCTTTCCCACACTTCAGCCTATCTTGAAATCATAAAAAAACCTCTTTGCAAATGTATCATCTCTTATACAAAATAATAAAAAAAAATACAGTCAGTGGTTTATAGAGCTTCCTATCTAAAATAGTTAAAGAGAATTTTAACAAGGTCTAGTAAATCTGGATGAATGGGAAATCATCTATGAACGTGGAACCGAATAAAACCTGCTCGCCAAATTCCTGACTGATGTAAATCAGAAGTCTCTGGAGTAGTGTTGCTTTACAACAGCTCATGTCTATCCCTGTGCGTTCACTTTAATTCCTTGTGTGACTCGTGTAATTTAATATCTGTGAATGTTTAAGTAAATGAATTTTGTCCAAAAGGAAGGTTGCCAAAGAGTAAAAATCACACAGCTATTTTCAAGTATCTTTTAATGAGAAATTGGTGCAGCTGTCTTGAAATCACTTTGATTTTCACTTCCTTCTTATTGCTTCAGTCTCCAATCAGAGGGTGCACAAATTATGTCACTTAGTCAAAAATCTCACAAGATACTCACAGAAAAGTCACAGTTTGAAAGGCACTTACGGCCAAAATGTTGTCAACTGCTTTCCAATGCATGGATGGATAATAGATATGAATGTATGTATTGCTGGATTATTCACAAGGATATAGGAGTAATTTTTGGATGGATAATAATAAGGGTAAAGGATTTTGTTGATGCACTATGATAGGTAGGCTTTAAGCTGGCTTTCTCTTTAGGCTGAGTCTCAGTGTTGACAGAAGACTTGTGTTTTAGCAGGGTAAATCCCAGTCTCTGCCTTTCTGCAGCTGGGAGGAATGGGCTCACATGTGAGCGATGTGAGGCTAATGTGGGCACCTTCACTGCACCTTAGTTCTGTTTTGATTGTTAGTAACTCAGGCTTTAATTTGGGTTTTGCTCCTTGGCTGCACATTGAGCTCATAGTGTCCTTTAAAATCAGCCTAGGGGTGTGAGCAGGAACTCCCTTTCTGCAGCAGCCCAAATGTCAGCTCCTCTGCTTGGTCCAGCTTGAGCTGGAATACCCTTGAGTGTCACACTAATGGAATTTTCAAAGTTAAAAACAAAAGTAATTATTCCTCAAATCAACTGTGAAAAATTTGCTGTGAGAGTCAATAAATGTGCTTCTGCTCCGAAATGAAAACTGAAATGGGTGCAAGTCCAGATGACAAAAGCAAAAGCCACAGGGCAGCGCTCAAATGTTTCTTCTTCCCATGTCCTCAGGCCATCAGTGCCAGGCTGTCCCGGCGTCCCAGGCACACGCTTGTGTGTACAGTGACATCTAGTGACAGAGGGAATGTCAGTGGGAAGCTGCGGGACACTGCCCAGCACAGGCATCTGAACAGCTGCAGGCACAGCTACAGCACAGGTAGTCTTGATTTTGGCAGTTCCCCGAGACTCGTGTGGTTATTTCCAAAGGCACAGAAATTCCTACCTTGCCAGGTTGATATTTAACTCCCTATCATCTGGCTGCAATACAGATACAAACTTTACAGTCTTACCTTGGTGTGGTGCAAAAGGCGTTTTTTATTCCAGGTACCATTTGTGGCAGCATTTGTTGGGCTTTTTATTTTTCTCCCCAGAAAATTATTTCTGATGTCACTTTATTCCTGGCAGGTGGGTAAGTAGACACAGAAAAAAAGTTTGTTGTTTGAGCTATTGTGCAGCTAAAAGGAGATATTTCCAAAAGTAGGTTGATGAGGAAACCCTTTTAATAGTCCTTTTTTAAAAAATAATACCTTTTAAGCATAAAAGTTTTGGGGGAAAAAATTAAAAATTAAAAGACTTTTTATATACATGTTCTTTACTTCCTTAATTGGGGTGGAATAATGCCTCTATTTTGAGATGGGTACCTCTCTGCAACAGATTAAATAAATGGCACTTCATTTTGGCCTAGGTAGATGCTTTCCACGTGGTTCCTTAGTTTCACCATGCAAACATTTCATATTCCATCAAGGCTTCCTAACTGAGCCAGGTCTGGAGTGCCCTGGTGGATGCCACTGACCCTGGGAACATCTGGAGGAAAGGAAACATAAAGAAAAACCCCAAAGCTTAGAAAATTCAGTGGGATCAGTTGAAGGGGTGTTTCTTTTTTTCAGTGGAGCCACCCTGGGTTTTCATGGCAGCCTGACTGAGACCAGAGTTTTCCCCTTTCATTTCAAGATACGTATGGGTGGTTTTCAAGCCTAATTTCTGCAATGCCAAGCCTGAGATACGAAGCTGCCAAGCCTCCACCCCTCCAAATCACAGATCTCCCATTGTCTCGAATGTGAAAATCCTGGCTAATTTTAACTTGGAGTGAAAATTTATTGGCTTGTGTAAACAATGGAAAGTAGAGGCCCCCAGAAGAAAATTGCTTGAGAACATGCTTTATTCTACATCTAAATGTAGTTCCACTGAGTTTAATGTGATCCTTTAAGTGTTTAAAGTGAAGGACATGGTCAAGTGTTTTCCTGCATGAGAGCCAGAAGTCCCCAATATGGCATGGTTAGGACACTTACTGACAAACTCATTGGTTTTGTCAGCATAGGAGGAATTCATGAACATAGAGCAGATTTTTAAAACTCAGTTTAGTGATTCACACACATTTTATTAATTTGTCTTGAAGGCACAAATTGAGAGGGATGTGTTTTTTCTCTCGATGCACTTGAAGTGCTGCTTAAGCTCTTGGCTCTACATGATTGATTTTATTAAAAGCAAGTAAAATGTAGCTTAGCAAAATAGTTTCTTAATTATTAAAGCAATTAGAGGGATCTAAGAAAGATCTTATTCCCACTAGGCTAAGCCTGCATATAAAGCCTCCCTTTCAGCTTCCTATTTCAGCTGTTCCACGTTCTTATAAAACGCCTACTAATCACCCTCTAAGCCCAGGCAAACACAACAAGGGTGAAGTGCTATCAGAAATAAATACTGAAACACCAGTTAGGCCAGAGATATGTTCCAGCAGTCCCTTTAGACTGGTTTAAGTACAGAAAATGGCTTTTCTTCCACCCACACAGGAGGTCTGGAGAGGGAATGGATTCAGTTGAAAGTTACCCAGTAATACCAACCAAGATATCTTTTAGCCAGATTGCTTTTCTGGCTGTACCAGGTTGGTGGAAGACATGGGCTGGAGAGCCAAAGTCCAGGTGGAAGATATAATCCCTAATTTTAGTGGCTGCCTGTTCTTTCCTTGGCTAAAAGCACCCCACTGCAAGAATTTACCCAAGTTCAGCTCTTCTTTTACCTGTCCAAAATCTACTGCAGGTGCTAGCCTTGAAGGCTTTGCAGGGAAATCGTGGTGCCCACCTCCACCTCTGCCAAGAAACATTTTCTGATCTACTTCATGCTTTTTTTGAGGAGTATTTCCTAACAACTATCATCCATATTGTGCACTTTGGTCATCCTGATCTAGTAGCTCTCCTTAATAAGCGCATCCAACACACCTGCTCTGCCACAGAAGCTCTTGGCCAGGCACAGTGAGGCTGTGGAATTGCTGCAGTGGTGATAAAGCCCCCAAAGGGTCCTATAAAACTAATGGGGTCAAGAGAGTGTCGCCCTACACAAGGTAGCACCATTCCCAGTGTTGTCATTTGTTTCTGTTTAAGTGTTAAGCTCAGACTGGTAGCAGTTGCTGTAGTTCAATCACTAAAATGTACCTGTGATTAATAATTGCTACAATATAAGATGTGTAAAGTTTTACCACTGTGTCCTAGAGGGCTTGTAACAAGAATGACCAGTTTAAAGCCGAAGCCAGGAATGTGGTAATGAGTGTGTATAATAGAAATGTTAATTAAAACACTCTAAGGAGAGAGAAGGGAGGGGAGCACTCCCATGTTATCATGTGATATCCCTGTGCCCATTCACAGAAAAAAAAAAAAAGAGAGTCAGGGAAGCAGGAAAAAAAGAAGTGGTTGTACTGTGGGGCTCTGAGCAGGTTTAAAATCTATCTTTAATGATCACAGCCTGATGAGCTCCCAGTATGTCCCTGCAGATAAGTCTGAGAGACACAATCACACTGCAAAATTCAGCCCCAAGTCACTGGGAGGGGGCAATTAGACCAACTCACAAGCTGAGATGCAAGAACAGCTGAAGAGGATCCTGACTGTTAAGGATTAAATAATACATGTGGTTCTTTTCTAACTTTGTGCTGTTATTGCAGTTCTGTGCCTTCTAAATAAGTAATTTTTGCTTTTCTGGCAGAAGTGGTGACTTTTGAGTGATGTGACAAACACAGGGCACTGTGTTCCTTTCAGCCCTGGGTGACCACATTGTATGTGTAGAACACAACACCCTAATTTATTTCTCAAAAGTGTCTTAGACTCACCTCCCTGAGCTGCATTGGTCAGCTTAGGAGTTCCTATATAAGGATCCCCACAAAAGTGGATTGTGGACGTCTGGCATTCCTCAGGAAAGCCCCGTGGATTACAGGGGAAGTGCCTGAAGCCCAGGGAGCCTGAAGAAGCTTGTAAATGCTCCCATCATTTTCTTACTGCAGCATGACCCTGGCAGGAGACACTGAGAAAAGGAAAAAGGTGACTCCAACCACTAGAGAAGGCCAGAATCAATCACCAAAATTCTTAATAACCTATAGAGATGCAAAGTGTCTTTTGAGATAGAAGGGCATGAGAGAGTCTTCTGTTTGAATGAAGAGATCACCTCTGAACTTCAGTTGCCAGAATTCAAAGAATTCCAGACCTTTGCAAACATGCTTGTTTCTCAGATTGGAGATTTGTCCACACCAGAGAGTGGAGGTGCTTGGAAAATCACTGAGGTTGATGTTTAATTTTAAACATGTGAATTTTTCTCCTCTTCTTTCTTTTTTTTCCACCTCTACTACTTACTTATTTTTATTTTTTCTGGGGGAAAATGACTTCTTATATTCATATTTAATAGTAATGCTTTCTTATAAGTGAGCTCTAGGATACTTTAGCTTAGCATTGGTGCAGTTTATTCAAAACTAATTCAAATCCCAGCTCTAATGTACTTAAGACCAAATGGGCTCAGACCTACAGTCCAGCATCTATCTATACATCACAGATGTGTTTTCTCCTTCACACAACAGGCACTGATTTCACAGAATTCTGAAACAGGATTTAATTTAACATATGTGCTAATAACCACTTGCAGTTGATTTCAATACAGGCCTAAAGTTAACCGTGTAGTTAAATGCTTGGCTGAATCATGACCTGTATAAATTATTCATTTAATTATTCTCTAGTTAAAAGAACTCTTAAGTTTTTCGTGGTTGCTTGCAGTTGTGTCTGAAAATAACTGTTGTGAATCCAAGCCTTCCAGAGAATTGTCTGAGCCAGTTTGTAGCTACTTATCTCCTGCCTCTCCCTGTAACATCTGGATTGGTTTCTGGTAATATCATCCTAAACAAGGGTGAGAAAGCTGAAGAATTAAATTAAGGGGAAGTTATAGAAGTTTCCTGGACTGCAGTTCATTGCCAGATGGTGACTCATGTTGGTGAGAGACAACAACAATAGTAATTATGGATACATCCCAAGCCAGGAATTAAAATCTCTCCGACAAGGTTTGCATTCACAAGTGAGCTTTTGCTAAATGATTTGGAGCAGAAGGTGGGCTCCTTAAATAGGGGAGCAGAAAGTATTTCAGAATTCCTCCCTGAGAAGGGGAGCATTTCAGGGTACATGAAATACATTTCTCCTGCACCCCAAAATAACACCATGGCATGTAAGACTTATAGCTCAGGTACTGTTCTCTTTCAGTAGGATCCCCAGCAGGACTTTGTAAGCCAATAATTCAGAGGAACCTGGAAGCATTTCCCAGGATAAATACTATTCATTTTGTTCATCTTGGGGAATAAAACTTCTACTGTTTTCTGCTTATGTTTACTGATTATATGTTAGAGTATGTGCACTTGATTGAAAGGGCATAACCCAAATCCCACAGATATAAAGACATTTAAAACAGGCTTTTGCCAAATTAGTTTTAATCAATTTTTATTCCCTACCTTGAAAACACTTCATTTCCCAGAGAAACATGTAACAGTTCAGTTTAGCTGGAGCACAGGTGAGATGGTTATAGTGTTCAGTGCTTGATTTTATAGCATTGCTATAAAATATATATACTGTATTCTGTAATCTTCAGAAACAGATATTTTATATTTAAAGCTGTACTCTACAATGAAGAACTCTTGTTATCTTTGCATCTCATTTGTAGCAGCAGGGGCTGACAGGACCACTGGATTTCCTTTCCAGTCAAGATGCTAATACTGTTTAGTAGTCAGAGGCAGAACAAATGAAAGGTGCAGTGGGGCTGGGTTATTGTTCTGCATTCACATGTTCCTTCTTGAAAAGGAGGAAATTGCATTACATTAAAATTTCATCTTGATTTTTGGCGGAGGCCAACACTCCAGATAATCAGCAGGAAAACAGGTAACAGGCAAGTTGGGGCCTGTAACACAGGGGGGTTTCCTCTTAATTTCCCAGTCTGCTGGTCTTGCAGTAATTACACACTGATTTATCTTTGGGGAGGGGAATGTATATGTGCCTTCTTTATATAACTACAAAACCTTGGCCAAGGATGTTAATTAAGGCCTTCGTTTTGCCTTGAAGATCTGGGAATTAACTTTCGGATGCCCTTCTCTTAAAACCTGATTTGTTACGTTAGTGATTTCTTTCAGTTAATCACAATTTTTGCACTATTTCAGCCTTATTTACTCTGTGCACAGGTGTGGGGGGGTGTGTGTAGTGATGCACTGTGGGTCAGGTCATGGTCCAGTTTAAGTCTGAGTTAGATTTGACTCAAAGACCAACATTTTAGCTCAGTTTTAGAAGGAAAAAACTTTCTGGAAAAAAATCAGTTCCCATCATTCCACTTAAGGTCCTATTTCATTGTTATTGTTGTCTCTACATTTCTCACTGGCCCAAGCTGTGGATTATTATGTTTATTACATCTAGGAAAGGACATAACATAAAGAAACCTGAGCTCTGGAGGATGTTAATGAGGAAGTGTATAAGTAAAAATCTTTCAGGCTTTCTTTGCTGTTGTGTTGGTGAGGCTGCACTTGTTTAGAGATTTGTGCTGTTCAGCTTCTTTAGGAAACTGATAAAAGAGGGAAATTACTGAGGAAAAGAGAACACCAATGGAAGTGAAACTTTGCTAAGATGAAGATAGCCTACTGTTTTAACTATTTTTTTTTTGACAGCAGAATTTAGTGAGCTATAGAAAGATAGAAGCATATAATTTAACTTTGCTTCTCCTTTCAGAAGTTTGAACCAGTTACTTTTCAATTCTGCTTTATAAATTGTATTTTTCCATCTGTGCCCTGTCAGTCCATTAACTGGAATAAATGAAAAAAGAGAACAATCAGGCAAAAATTGTCACTGGTGAAATTTTTATCACCAGATGTATATAATGATCTTACAAAAGCTGTTCTCTGGCTTCGTTGAAATCTCTTTCAGCATGATATCATGGGATTTGCAAAGGTGTCATATCACAAAATAAAAAGCCTTTGTTAATTAAAAAGAGACAACCTCTAACATGACTGGGTTAAGGCTGAGGATTTTTGTGGTCTGGATTCCAGGTGATAAACCTTTGCACTTTACATCATTTTAGTGATACAGAGCGACATATTTGATGTTACAAACTGTCACCTCTTCTCAACCTCTACATGCCAACAAGTTTGATAAGCATCATATTTCAAGCTTTAACAGTGTGTTAATCTTTAAACTTAGTTCTTTGACTAAACTCTTCTGAAGCTTTGCATTGTGATAGACTGATTGGAATTTGACTAATGTGAGTATATAAGTGACCAAACCCGAATTTCTTCCTTACATATGTTTTGCTGGCATTGTCTTGAGTCGTCTGTTGTTATATTCAATTTCCCTACATGAAAGGATTTGCACTACTTCTATGGCATTAATATTAGTACAGATATGGAATTTAATGGATCAATGTCAAGTTGCTGAAAAGTTCCTGAATTCTGATCCGAGCTAGAGCAAGGAGTGCTGGACAGCTTTGGACAATTAATTTAAAACCAATTTATTCTCTCCTTAAACGAACAACCTCTTTTAATAATATAGGTCTGATTGTAAGATTAAGTGTAAATTCTGAAGCAGAAAAGTTTTCTCAGCTGTAAAATATAGCAGTAATAGTGGTCAATAATAACACCACAAGAACTCAGGCTCTTGTGTATAGGTAATTTTTGAAGTATGTGAACTCTATCTGCCTTGGTAGTGTCCTTGCTTACTAGAACCTATAATATTGTCAGCTAATTGCTCAGATCCACAAATGTGACATCTGTCTGCTGCTGACTTGCTGAAGAAAATTTAGAAATCCTGTTAACACTCCCTCAGTAATTCAAGTATTAGAAGTACCCTAACAGCATTTAATTTACATTTTAGAATTTTATTGATAATTTCCCCACGTTATAATAGCAAGGTGCATTAAGTTGAAATATTTTATACTAAGAATAAAACTGTAAAGCTCAGTGGGTCTGGATTTGAGGGCAACACCCACTGCAGTAATGGTGTTGCACGTCATTACTGAACTACAGCATCATAAGCCAATGTAGCTTTATAAAGTGTCCAGAACAATTCACAGCAAGTTATTGCTGTGGAAGATGGGTCAGGGTCGATATATTCCCTGTGCTGTGTAGAAGTGTTGGCTGGGAGGGAGGGTTAAAGCTCTGTTTTAGCTCCTGTAGAGCTTGACATTGTGGCTCAGCACCTCCAGGGAGGTGTTGATTGAGAGGAGGTGGGTGTGAAATCAGGCTCCATCAGGGGCTATTGGCATGGGGGTGGCCACTGAACTTGCATTTGCTGATGCCTCTGTGATGGCAGAAAGGCAGGAGAGAGAGGCTTTTAGGACCTTCACAAAAATTTGAAAGGCAGGTAGGAAAATGACTTGGGCATCGCTCAAATTATAATAGAGAGAAGCAGGAGGGAGTTAAAGAATAATGAAGAGGAAACAGATTTCAAGTCACAAAAGAATTTTTGGCTGTGGTACAAGTAGCCAACACAGAGGATGAGGTGCTCAGTTAATAATTCCTGATGCTTCCTTTCCAGGGTGTTTACACTGGCACTTTTGGGTGTTGCATACAAGCCAAATTCCACTGTGATAAATTTATATCCTTGGACCTGGTGTAGCTTCAGTGAGTAACATACCTGTCCTGAGCAGTGTGATGCTGTGGCTGTCAGCAACCACCGTGTTGTTTTTCCACTCATCTGGTTGAACTTCAGCTCATGTGGAAGAAAGATATTAAGTCTTTCCTGTTCCCTGAGTATTAGCTTTGCCATATGACAAATGGCAAATCAGGTGCAGGTGGCAGCTCACAAATGGAGATCTGTATATCCATTCTTAGTATTTCTTTAAAGTCGTTTCATGTTTTAATAATTTTGCCTTCAGCAGTCTCTATCTTCACCTGTCCTTAAGGTGTGCAAGTTATTGACATTTCCCTGTCTGTCATGGGCTTATGGACCAAATTTTCCTGTCTTCAGTGGCATGCAAACAATTTGAAATTCTCCTCTAGGCCACTGTGAAGAACACGTGAGATGGGAACACTCTCTGCCTGTATTTAAACATGCACACAGAGCACCAGCTTCTGGCCGGTTCTGCCGTGATTTATGCCAGTTTCCAGGGCTGCCTGGCACCAGGAGCTGCTGCCACAGAACCAGCAAAAGCTTTTCAAACCAGCAGTAACGTCAGAGGCAGGGTCATGGCCAGGACACCAGGTAATTGTGTGGGTTCACCATGTTGCCTCGAGAACTCCAGCAAATTAGGAATAGTGTGCAAATAGCACTGCCTGCCCTGAACTGTGGGGTGACTGCACCTTGTAGGGCAAAGAGCCAAACCCAGACACTGTCTCACTTAAGTAATTTGGTGTAGTCATAGAGTGTACCATTAAATTATAAACATCTGCTTGTTAGCATGGTAGCAGAAATAAGCCACAGTTAGTTGAGAACTTCGTAAAATACTTTTCACAGGAAGATGGGAAAGGCCCAGCAAAGTTTCTTCTTTCCTGCTGGAGCTTCCAGCAGCTCTCACACATGAAGGTATTTTATGTTCCATTCCTAATAAAAGTCTGGCAGTTCAACCTCCTTACTAGATGCAACCTGAACCTGTAAATATATCAGCCATACAGCACCAAGGGGAAATAGTGTTATAGACCTCGTAACCTTTTGTGATAGTTATCTAATAAACCAGATTACCAAATGCCACAGGAAGGAAGGATAATATGACTGAAATCCAGCAAGCTGCTCCAGTGGTTCTCACTTTTATGCAGTTTCTTAGCAGAAGATGCTGTAGGGAATGGTGTTCTCAAAAAATGTGCAGCAAAGTGTTGAATAATGCACGTATAAACAGAAAGTAATTAGTTAATATCTGCTCCTAGGTAATTAATAACAAAACAGGACTGCACTGTTGGACTAAATTGTTCAGAGAAACACTCATCTCTGGCTTTTCAAAAAAGTCTGAATGTATATTAATTTGACAAAATGTTTCCATTTGAAGTTAGAGCTCTTTTAGGCACCTTTTGGAGAGGTTAAAAAGCACATGGCATAAATAATACACTCTTCTTGGATTCCGAGATTGGTTTTGCTAGTGTGCCTCACAAATAGTTTTTAAGAGAAACAAGGCAGGGATGCTGCTGGCATGGATCTGTAACTGGCTGAAAAATAAGAAGCAGCATGTTGGTGTAAAGGGGTGTGAATTCATAAAGAAGATCTGTAGTGAGGTTCTGCAGGGGTCTGTGCTGGAGCGATGAGATAACAAAGTCTGGTGATGCTATAAAGTTATCAAAGGAAGAGGAAGGACTGTGTAGAGCTGGAGGAAGTTCTAACAGCAACATGTGACTGGGCAGTAAACTAGCAGATGAAATTCAGTAATGGTACACACAGGGAGAATCAGTCCTAGTTTTGCACGTGAAATGGTGCTTTCTGAACCGACTACTTTATAAGGGCTGTGGTATCTATAATAGGTACTTCCATCAGAACATCAACTCAGTGCTTGGCTGCACTCAGGAAAGCAAACCAAATGACAGGAGTGGAGTACAAACCAGAAAACATCAGTTTGCCATCAGTTTGGCTCCATCTGAAGTGCAGCATGCATGTCCAGAACACTCAGCTCAACAAGAGTACAGCAGAACAAACAAGGTTAGAGAAAGGCAGCAAGTATGACGAATGTTCTGGAACAGTTTCCATGTAAGGAAGGACTGAGTAAACTAGTGCTCCTCAGCTTGGAAATCAGGAGTTTTAGAGGGAGTAGCAGTCTGGGAAACTCCTTGCCAAAGCATGCTGTAAAGCGCAAAAAGTTAACTTGAATTCAAGAGCAGATTTGCAAGGCAGATCCTTTGGGGATTCCCACATTGAAAAATAACAACAGGCTCAGAAAATCACCTGAGCTAGAAAATAGTGGAAAACAGTTTGAGGTTTTTACAAAACACAGGAAGGTTTTCTCATTATAGTTAAACTGAGAAAAATTGCTGTAAGGTGAACACAATGTTTTCTCCTGTTGAAGTCTTTCCTTTTCTTTTAGTTTTTTGCAGTATTTTAAAATGTATCAATAAATAAAACTGATTTTGTTGTCAGATACACTTTTCATTTTGAAAATGGGCAGAGCCTTTTCTCCATCAAGAGCTAGCCACTGCCCAGGAGTTAAAAGGCATGAAATCATTAATAGCAAAGCAGAAAGCCTGTAAACCTGTAGGGCCTTATAGTAGTTTGGTAGTGGGGGAATCTTTGTATTTGAGTGATGGAAATGAATGTTGCTATTTGTATATCTTATCATAGAATGGTTTGGGTGGGAAGGAACCTTAAAGTTCATCTAGTTCCATCCCCCTGCCATGGGCAGGGACACCTTCCATGAGACCAGGTAGCTCAGAGCCCCATCCAGCCTGGCCTTGAACACTTCCAGGGATGGGGCATCCACAGCTTCTCTGGGCAACCTGTGCCAGGGCCTCAACAACCTCACAGTAAGGAATTTTGTCCTTTTATCTGATATACTGTTGTTTAGCACAGCCAGGCTTGCTCACAAGAGGTTGGAAAAGCTCTTCCCTGCCAAGTTAGTCCTGTGCCTTAGTTTTTTCAATCACAACAGCTAAAATTGGGACATTTTGCTTTGGAGTCATCCCAAAGAGAAGCAGGTCTTTGGAAACACTAATAAAACAAGGAACAGAGGTGATGTCTTTTACAGTCAAATATTTTGTAGCATTAATGTTAGTTTTTCCTTTTAAAATTGATTTCAAACCATGGAAGACCAGAAATATGTGTGAGAATAACTGACTACATCTATTCCATATTTCTGGAGTGTGTGTGGCCCCCAGAGCCTGATTTTAAAAGGCAAAAAGAGGAATTATGATGTCTGTTCTATCTATCAACTGCACCACAGCTCCCTTGCATGACTTGGGTACCTTGGTTTCCCCCTCCATAGCACTGTGACAATTAATCTGCCTGTCTCCAACCTCTTGCCATGTCAGTTTAGCCTGTGATCTCTTTGGGGTCTCAGTATGTCCTTGTGCAGATGGCTTCCCTCCTGACTGGGAGCTTGGGGTGTAACAGTGAGTATAACATTATGTAAATACTGAAAGTCAGGAAAAAGTCTTTATTGCATTCTTGATTCTACCCTAGAGGCCTTTTCTTTGGCTGAGATTTGATGAAAGCATTATCATCTGTCTTACACAGACCTCCAGAGCTTTACAGTAGCTGGATCTGGTGGGGAAATAAATTTCGAAAAAAAAATAATAAATCCTGACACTGCAGAACTAATAAAGGGAAAACTGTTGATGGTGTCTGTGGCAGAGAGCAAAGCTAAAATTGCCTGATGCCAGTGGTCTCCTTTCAGAGCAAGTTACCTGTGAGTCATGCCTGGCATTCAGATCCCTGTGTCCTGGCCCAAACGATTGCAACTGTCCACTGTCAAGGGAAATACCTGGCTTCTGAAGTTACAGCAGTGCAGTAATTTAGAAGGAAAGCTGAGCTCACAAAAGCTAGGGCTAATTTTCAGGCCTGGCTGTCATTCATCATGGGTGCGTTCCCACACAAAGCCCGGCCAACAAAGGGATCCTTGCACTGCACACACCACATTCCCCTGCCTCCCCCTTCCCACCCTGGAAAAGATGCCTCTTTGTGCTGGAGATAAGTGAAGAAGAGGGATTTACAGGACAACAGTAAGCTATACCAGTGACATCTCAACTGTAATTAAATCCTTTATTCACGTTTGCTCCCACTGTGGGCCATATTAGTAGCCCAACAGCACATACTGTTAAAAAATATAAAAAATATTTAAACAAATCTACAGAATCCAGGGAGTTTGGGTTGATTTCTTTCCCATACAGTAAATGAACCAACACTGCAGCTGAGGTTAAAGGAAGGTCGGTTTAACTAGGCAGGATTGCAGCTGGAGAAGGTTTTTCAGCTATGCCTGAAAACATCTCCCTGACTTAAAACCCCACAGTTTCAGTGTGCAAATGTTGTTCTCTGCTGAGTGCCTCGGGGTCGAAGGGATTCCCTGCCAAGGGCTCGGCCTCACGTCCCAGTGTGGAGGCTGATGGTTTTGTTCATGCCCTACTGCTGTTCCATCTTGCTGCCAAGTTACCATCACGTGAATTCTCTCAATCAGGATTTCAACATCTCTTTTAAACGCCTCCTTTGGTTTGCCTGCGGTGTATTGGAGTCCACGTGGGGATCCAGGTGAACTCTGTGGCTTCTATTGTGAAGGCCAACTTAAAAATCTTGAGAGTTCCCTCCTGGTCTTTGAATCTCTGGCTCCAGTAAAAATTAAGGATCAGTTTTCCTACGGAGTTGGAGGTTTACTCTGGGAGGGGCTGTGGCTTTGGGTGAACAGTAGGTTCTCTTTCTACCTTTCCTAAATTGCCTTTAATTACAAAACTCACTAAGTAGCCAGCAACAGTGAAACCCCCAGGAGTTCCAAATAGCTGCCATGTGTCTTTTTCTCACACTTGCAGAGATTTAGGACGTCTGCCAAAGTCATACAGCAATAAAGGAGCTTAAATATATTAAATGAAATAACATGCCATCAAAGCTTGGAGTGCCCTCTCCTCTAGTCCTACTGCTTTATCTGTTTTTCTCCCTGTCCTGACTCACTCTAACTTCATTCTCAATTGTTTGTAGTTGTCTGATCTTTATTTTCTCTCTCATGTTTCTTTTTGTTTTACTCTTCTTTTGGGAGGAGAATTAGGCAAACTGGGGGAGCCCAGACCATTATCTACATGAATTTCTTTTCTGTCCCGTGTCTTTTCATACACTTATAATTATTTTTGTTTCCCTGCATCTTTCTCATTCCTTCCCTCACTCCTCTCCATCGCATCTCCGTCGTCCACCCTTCGCTTCTGCCTGTTTTATATCGCCCTCCTTGCTTTCTCCTCCAGCTGTTTCAAACTGCTACAATCCATGTTGGCTACACCCAGGGGAGGTAGGAGTGTGGTTAATAGGTTTGCACACGCATTTATTCGAGCCATCCCCGTGTGTATTTGTGTGTGTGTTCATCTGTAACTGATTGGCCCCGGTTCCTGGGCCGGGTACTCCCATCCATGCTTTGTTCTGTGCAATTACCATGATTACATGGGCAGTTGTGCTAATTGTGCAGTATACAGATGACTCATTAAGTCCTGCAATTAAGCATTTTCCTGAAGAGTTGCTGTGGATGGGGGCCTGATAATAGTTTGGCAGTACGAAATCTGACCTTTGCTTGTTTATCATTTCACCACGAGCAGCTCGAAGGCCGATCGCTTCTTTTTAGCGCTGAAAATGAAGCGTTTTCTCTCAGCCCGAGGCTCTGGCCGTGGATGATGGCTCCAGCTGCCCGGCAGAGGGGCTTCACATGAGCACACAGATAAGAGCAGGGAAGGTATGTGTGCCTTGCTCCGAGCACTTGAGTTGTCCCCTTGAAGTCAGAGGAGCTATTTCTGTTGTTGAAGATCAGGAGTGACTGAAGTACCTCACTGAACGGCGGCACATAATGGGCCTGACAGATTTTCTTCCTGAAGCAGTGGGCTTTTTTACACCACAGCTGTTGCTGGATATGAAACCTCACTTTTTCTAACATATCCCATGAGGAGGAGATTAGGAGGTGTCTGTGTTTACCTCCCCAGCTGATACTTTACACCAGTTGTTTGGGAGAAATATGGTTAAAAAAACCCAAAACACTCAACACAAAGGATTTCTGAGCCTGTCATCCAGTTTTCCCAAATCACCTGCCTGAGTGCATCTCCCAACTCCTGTATGAGAACAGGAGGGGAGAGATTAGTCAGGTTACACTGGCTCTGAAAAGGAGAATAGATCTGCTCCAAGATGCTTCTTGATCAAAAGGATGAAGTGATAAGATAGGAGACGTGCAAGTCTGGAGAGGTGATGCAGACACCTGTAGCCAGATGGGAACAGAGTTAATATCTCACTTAATGAGAGTGTTTGTGGCTCAACTGATAAGAAGGGAAAATGCAAAACAACTGTGTGCTGTAATTTTCAGGGACAACTGAGCTGTAATGTTATTAGAGAGCTTCAGCCAGTCTTGCCCAGAGTGTGATTTCAAACTGCAGAGCTGGGCCAGACAGAGGAGCTCTGGTGAGAAAGTGGAAAATCAAGTTTCAATAAATTGTACCAGATTGAAGGAAAGAAAAAACAAAACAAAACAAAAGAACCCACCTCTGTAATTTTTCAAAACTTTTTTTTGCCCTAATCTGAAACAGAGAGGTGAGGACATGACAAAGGTTCATTTCAAGCAAGTTTTCATGTTACATGAAAGTTCAAGAGTAAAGGAAGATTGTTGCTTCCTCCAAGCTGGGCTTGGTGTTGTTTTCATAGCACTGTGCTCAGTGTTTACAAGTTTGGCAGTTTCTGGGCAGGGTTATTCCAAAGATTTTGGAGGGTTTGTCTACTTATTTGAGTGTATACAGCGATTTGAGTTTGGCTTCAGCTGCAGATACCGAGCTCTTTTGTGATAAAGGGTCAATAATCAATGGCATAACACTATGATTAAAAAAAAAAAAAAGAAAAGAAGAGAATGAGGGTTTTTTTCCTGTTTTTGAAACTTAAAAGGCACACTCAGGGAACAGCTGCCTGCACTGTGTTCTTCAGTGTTGTTATGTCTTTTCATACATACATGTGTATTCCTGTGTATGTTAAATAAGGTTTAATTTTTTTTTCCAAATTAACTTCAAATATTCCATACAGCATGAAAAATAAAATATTTTGACATTATCAGAATCCCCTACAATTCATAAAATGGAACAAAATTTCATTAACATGAAATGTTTCGAAATGGACTGAATTTCATCTCCTGCTGGAAATGTATCAAAGGTTTTCTAATCCACTTTTATTAACTTATATCCATTAAAAATGATCGTGCTACACTTTTCCATGTTATAAAGCTTGCAGCAACTGGCAGCAATAAGGTATTAATCCAGAATATAGCTACATGAAGGGAATGGAAGGAAAACAGAAACTTGAAAATAATTTGCATGGAGAAAACATTTGGCAAACCAAACCCAGATTTATTTTTTGAGTAATGGGTTGTTTGTTTTACTATTATTTGCTTGGATATTAGCAGCAGATAGAAACCTGGATCAGGGCCTTTGGCAAAGCCCTCTTGTGGTTCCTGCTCCACACCAGCCATGTGGATCCCAGTCAGAAAAATGCTGCAATCCAGAGAAATTAGGGCATCAGCAATCACTGGCAATTATGATAAGTGAGATATTGCATTATTTTTCCCTGTTAGCCTCTCTTCCAATTGCCAGAGGAACATCAGCAATAGCTTTACAAGATGTTTAGAACAGAAAAGAATAAGCTGTGAACATATTTAAGAGAACATTTTTGACTATTTCTCCATTTCTAATAGTCATTACTAGAAATGGCTTTTAGTATTTCTTAAGCTGCAAAAACCTTCTTCATCTTCAGTAGGTTGTACTCGCATGGGGAAAGCATAATGAAACTTTATATGTTCATCCTTGCAAATATGATTGGTGATCCATTGACCTTAGTTTTCCATTTCTGGTCATCTAGTTTTCACATCCAATTTGGGTTTTTTATTTGGACAAGGAAAAATGACTTTTAGCAAATTTTCCCTCTCCTTTGGGAAAATGATTCCTCCGTAATTTCCCTGTGTCGGTCCAACTGGACTGATTTTTTTAATGCTTCTAGGTTTTCTTCATTAGAATTTCTGAACAACAAGTTAATCTGTTTTTATGAACATTTCCCAGTTCCCTGCATACAAACGTGAGCAATCAGGAGCTGATCCCAAAGGTCCTCTCTTACTTCTCTCGTTACTTCTTGGCTTTAGGAGCCTTTCCTGTCTTCTGAGCCTTTTCTCCATGAGTTTGACTCCGTGTCTCAGGGAGTTTTCACCAGAAATATTGGCAGAGGTGGTTTGTTGGGGCTCCTACAACCCCTCACTAGCTCTGTGTAACATTTGAGCTCCTCCCGGGGACCCTCCTGCCTTGCTGGCACCTCTTTAAGAAACGGTCTACCCAGATCTGCCAGCTGTAATGGCACCTCAGTTCCTCAAAATCCTTTGCTATTTCTGACCTTTTTGCCCCAGCTGACATTCCCTCTGTGCAATAACTAACTATTTTGCTGAAAGCAGCGCAAGATACTCTGCAAAATGAAAAGTTATTGCCTTGCATCTGGCATTAGCCCGTCTGCGAATCACAAGGCACCGAGACATGTTCGTGGTGGACATATCTCCTCTCCCATCTTTATCCCTGTGGATATGTGCTAATCATCTGGTTGTTGAAGCCCTGACTTTTTGGCTGCCCCGGTATCAACTGACAAAAGGCACATATTAGCATTATCCCAGATTGTGTCTGTCACCCAAGGTCACGCAAGATAAGCCGCCAGCTGTCCGCTCCACCACGGCACGGTACATTGGACATTAATTAAACTGGATTCACTGGGGCACAGATTGATTCAGGATGCCAAGATGCCTCGGCTGAGTCGTGCAAAATGCATTGGCACAAATCTCTCTGCCGGTACAAAACCCATTACAGCAGCTTCCAAATATTCTCAGCATCCGAGACATGGGGTTTAATAAATTAGAGGATAACCAGATAATTGATTTCTGACATATTAGAGAAGGGCTCCAAGTGCCTAAAGGGGTAGGTATTTAAGCAAGGGAATGTTCTTTTTCTTTTTTTTTTTTTGGTGGGTGAAAAAACCCCATTCGTATCTCTGGATAATAAGAAGTTGCTTAGTAATCTAGAACTGTGCAAAATAATTCTAATTTTCATTTCCGTTAACTAAAAACAAAAACAAACTGTTGTCTTCTATATTTCTTTTTTAATTCTTGTGAAGGAATCAAATTATTTTTCTGCTTTTAAATGAACAGCAGGCATGGTAAGGGAAAAAAAAATATTATTTTTGCCAGGAAATGTCATCTTTGCTGTGGAAATGCTTAAATTTCTCCATGAAAATGGAATTTCCCTTCATAAGTAACTTAGCAAGTAAAAGCAATGTTTTTTGTCCAGTGGCTGGAATTATAGCACCTTCCATGTGAAAAGGTTTTTGGCATTAAGCCTTCACCACAGAAAGCTGAACAGAGCCCCAAGTAAAACTCACACTTGTTCCTGACACAAAACCAACTTCCCAGTTCAAGGAAGGTTTAAGTGCCTGTTCGTATCAATGTCATGAATTCTTCAGGGTTTTTTTTTTTTTTTTTTGAAAGTGTAAAAGAAAGGCAAATTTTGAACAGGTATAGTCTCTGTCCTCATTGCTAACAAAGGTAGAGATGAGAATACGCTGGGGTTCTACCTGGGACACCAATACAAGGAGGATGTACCCTTCAGTACCCTTCCTCTACCAATTATTAGCTCCAGGTACTAATAGGTAACATACAAATGGTCCTTGTCCCCTAAAAACCTGGCAGTCCACAAGGCAGATAAATAATTGGGAAAAGAATGTGTAGGTGGGAGGGAACTTGGCCGGGCCCAGAGAGTGCTGGTGAACGGAGCTGCATCCAATTGGCGACCGGTCACCAGTGGTGTTCCCCAGGGGTCAGTGCTGGGCCCAGTCCTTTTTAACATCTTTATCGATGATTTAGATGAGGGGATTGAGTCCATCATCAGCAAATTTGCTGATGACACCAAATTGGGAGGGAGTGTCGACCTGCCAGAAGGCAGGAGGGCTCTGCAGAGGGATCTGGATAGACTGGAGAGATGGGCTGACTCCAATGGAATGAAGTTCAACAAGGCCAAGTGCCGGGTCCTGCACTTTGGCCACAACAACCCCCTGCAGTGCTATAGGCTGGGCACAGAGTGGCTGGAGAGCAGCCAGGCGGAAAGGGACCTGGGGGTGCTGATCGACAGGAGGCTGAACATGAGCCAGCAGTGTGCTCAGGTGGCCAAGAAGGCCAATGGCATCCTGGCCTGCATCAAGAACAGTGTGGCCAGCAGGAGCAGGGAAGTGATCCTTCCCCTGTACTCTGCATTGGTGAGGCCACACCTGGAGTATTGTGTTCAGCTCTGGGCCCCTCAGTTCAGGAAGGATATTGAGGTGCTGGAGCGGGTCCAAAGAAGAGCAACGAGGCTGGTGAAAGGACTAGAGCACAAGTCCTATGAGGAGAGGCTGAGAGAGCTGGGGTTGTTCAGTCTGGAGAAGAGAAGGCTTAGAGGCGACCTCATCACTCTCTTCAACTACCTGAAGGGAGGTTATAGCCAGGTGGGGGTTGGTCTCTTCTCCCAGGTAACCAACAATAGGACAAGGGGACATGGGCTCAAGCTCTGCCAGGGGAGGTTTAGGTTAGATGTTAGGAAGAAATTCTTTACAGAGAGGGTTATCAGGCATTGGAACGGCCTACCCAGAGAGGTGGTGGATTCACCATCCCTGGAGGTTTTTAAAAAGAGATTGGACGTGGCCCTTAGTGCCATGATATAGTAATTGGAGTTGGATCAGGGGTTGGACTTGATGATCTTGGAGGTCTTTTCCAACCCAATCTATCTATCTATACTAACTGAGCACTGAAAACATCCCTTGGTTTGTCCTGAAGGGAGAAGTGGCTGCAGGACCTGGTGCCACCCAACTCTAAGGTTGTGTTTCTTGTACCTGACTCTGGATTTTCTACTACCATCCGTTCAGCTTCCTTAAGGATTGGCCTGAGCAGCTACAATACACTTTGGATTTCTTTTTGTCTGCACTTATACACACAGTACTTACCCCCGGTGTGCAGTGTACTGCCAGCCCCAGTTCTCTTGACCTTTCTATGTCCTGCAGAGGGAAAACTCTGAGCTGAGGGAAGGAGCAATTTTGGATGTTTCCACACTAAAGAGCTTTCCTGAAACCAAGCACTCTTATGATAACGATGTGATCTGCACATCCTGATGGCTTTGCTCCCTGCCTCTTTCCCTGGCCTGTCCAGATGTCCCTGCTTGCTGCTATAAATGAAGGTTGTTACTCCCACGCTGACATCAGCCATTGATCGAAGTGTAGTTTTTCAAGCTGGAGGGAGGAGGAAATAGCAGAGAGCAATAAAGCCATAGTTCATTGTGTTAAACCAGTGCAACATCTCACTAAGAACCAGGTGTGAGCTGAATGGAGTGAATAATAGGCTCCAGTTAGCACTTTGTGAGCACTCTGCTTAATAAAGTTAAGACAGGAGGCTGGCAATCAACATTGCACATTCCTCTCCCGCAGATGCCTCAGAAAATCGAGGATGGAAGTGTGTGTCCGGAGTTAAGCCCACAAATCCTTCAACCCAAACTCATCTTTCACCCTTCTAGTTTTTGCAAAGCAGTAAGATTTTCCTCTGAAGCTGATTGCACTGTAGGAGAAAAAAGAAGTCTGGATTTTTTTATTCTCCAAAATCTCATCTACACTTTTAAAATTACAGGAGTTTTCTTACACAAGAAAGTAGCATTTCCCGAGTCTTTGGCACCCTTTTCATTCAGGAAATTCAACGGGAACTTCAGCATTCACATAGAAATAGCCATGCATAAACACACAGTAACTCTGACTTTTTTTCCACCCCAAACCACAAAGATATTATCACTTTTAACCACTTTGGATCAAATTTCAAGTGCTGATGCTGCCGTGGAAAGAGTGAGATCCTGTTTACATGAAACGAGCTCTGCTTTAATTTTATCAAAATAATGACTAGGGAATGCTGGCATCAAAATGGCTCTTTGGGTGCAAATTTCCTTATTGGAAGTCATTACCCTGGATTTTCAGAAGGGAACAGCACCCTGATTACACCAGTGAGGTGGGGGGAGCCCTGTGGATCCTGGCAGCCACAGTGGGCAGAGAGAGCTGTGTGGTCCAGCCAAGGAGCCCAGAAACCCTCCAGAGCTTAGCAGCTCCACAGGGCAGTGGAAATTAGCGGACCCTGGCTCTGCCAAGCCCTTTAGATGTTGTGCTTGTAAAGCAGCCACAATGTATTCCAGTTTAGCCTTTCAGTCCTCAAAATTTTATGAAAGTAAGGCTTGAAGGAGGGAAGTTTTAAACTGGCTGAGGTCTCAGCTACTTTACCATTATAATCATAAAAGTATCCATGGCTTAGTTCAGGCTGTGTAGCCCTCACTGACGAGAAGTTCTAAAGTCCAGGCCACTGAGAAGAGCCTGCTTTAGGATTTCAGTTTTTCCGTGCCTTTGTGCCTTCTTTCTCCGCATTCGTGCTCCATAATTTCATGTGAGAATCTGCTTCTGTGTGAGAACAAGCTTAACTCTGACCCACACTCACAAACTCTGCAATTTTACTGCTGGAATCAGGTTTCCATGTTTGCTTAAAATAAGTATGAATTTGCTGATATTTTGGGAATACTACAAAGATAGGAATTTTAATAGGGGTTTTGGCAAGCTAGAGTTATGCTTCATGGGTGCAATAAAGATGGCAAAGAGTTTCTCTAGGTCTCTGTATGGCTCTGTTCTGGCCCAGACCATTCCTTCAGCACTGTTGCTGTTTCTTTTTTTATGAAAATGCTCTGATCATCCTTTCTCATCTAATATTTAAATGCAAGTAAGGAAAAAGAGAAAGTAGCATCTGCCCTATTTGCTTCTCTGCCCTTGGAGGTTAATCAGGTTCATCACGAGCTCCTCAAGTCCCTGGTGGCATGTGTCAACCTTGTCTCTTTTAAATGCACGATATGGCTTTTACTCTGATAATAAACCCACAGAGAGTGTTAAATCTTTGCCCTAGTGCTTTGACTCTTCAGTTCTCCACGTGTTATCCAGAGGGAGTCACCTTTCAGAGGAAAAAATACCCTGTGTGATGGTTATGAGTTTTTAAAGTGTCAAGCAATCATTTCCAGATTGCCACAGGAGCAGGATCCTGGGGCAGGGACTAAGTTTTGTGTTTTTATTTGTACCTAGCACTGTAGGCAGCAGAGAGCTGCCCAGGAGGCAGAGTCTCTGCTTAGTGAAAAATAAACTATTATCAGCAGAAGTTGTCTGGCTGTTCATGGGTCAGAAGTACGGGAGAGAAAAGGTCAGAAATAGTTCATATTTCTTTTGTGCTGGAACTGAGCAGGCACATTCATTGTCCTCTGCCTGATGCTTCTGGCCACAGGCTGTGGGATTTGCGGCTGGTGCCACATTGTCACTCGGGCACTAATTGGGTCATCATTTGAGCAAATGCAGTCTTATTATCACTCAACAAGTGATGCAAAGCTGCTGACCAGCCCTGATCTACATGTCTGAGCAGCCAGCTGGTATTAGTTGCAAGTACTTTTGTCAGGTAGTAGCCAAAACATCTCTCTCCTTTTGAAATGCAGGCTTTTCTTCCCCCCCTACCCCTCCCAGCACTGCACTGTGTTTCACACTGACAAAATCAAATCATAAGAGTCAAAGAATAAAAATAGTGGTGATGTGTATATCTGCTATACAACTGGGATAGGTGTGCATCTTAACTTCCTTCTGAACTTCATACCATTAATACAGGAGATAATAATTCACCCACTGCAGCGAAAATACATAAAATGGGAAGCATAGTGTGCTCTCTTGGACAGTCACCCCTTTACAGACAGCAATTTCCAAGCCCTGTAGCTGTTGGTAATGAAACCTGATCGTCCAACATTCACCTCAGCACCTCAATACATGTATTTTAGAGCCTTGCTAGTCCTTGTCCCTTCAGTTGCACCTACTCCCATAGTCCCTACATGCACACACCACACCCAAGATGCTCGAGTCAGTCTTGTTAAACTTCACTCATTTGTATCTCACAACATCCTGTAGCAATTCTCCCAGCTCCTGTTCCTTTATCCAGCCGGGCATGTGTGTATTCCCACAGATGTACCTGCCAAACCAGCCAGGGCCACACTTAGGCCTCTTCACAACTGCTTTGCTCTGTGTTTGTAATTCTTGCGTGCACTTATCCAGTGCCCAAATTATCTCGAGTGGCAACTTCTGCTAAATAAATCTTGAACCGGAATCCACTCTAGTTAATTAACAAAGGTGGAAGATTATGATCTAATTTTTGCTTCTGAGGACAACTCTATTACGTGCAACTGTACCTGTACTTATCCAGCTGTACAAATTCTCTTCCTTGAGTATCAGTGTTCATTTTTTCCCCTCAAAGTCCTGGCCAATGCAAAATGAAGTTTCCTTCTCTCTGTAATGTGTTTGATCACCGTGTATCAGTGTACCAAGGGGACTTTGATCCAATGAAGGGGACATTTTTTTCCAAGGAAATCTGTCTAGTTTTATTTTTTACAAGCTGCCACTGCCCTTGCAGTACAGTGTTAATACCCACCAGCTTTTCTCACTAATATGTCTTAGGGAAACAGGACTTGATTTGCAATTGTATTTTTAGAAACATTTTGAAGCAAGGCCCTGATATTCACGAACCTCACCCATTTTTGATGGTCAGAGATCTATTGCATAGGCAGCTGCAGTGACAGGAAAGCTTCCTACCACCTCCTAATGGAAAGTGGGGAAAAACTCTAGAATAGATTTTGCTCTGTGGAGCACCCATGTGGTTTCCAGGCACATCCCTGGACATCTGGTTTCTAAATCACATCCCATCTTGTGCCACCACTCAGATATTTGGCTGAACCCTTTTGGAATGGAGACATTCCAAACCCACCTGGACGTGTTCCTGTGTCACCTGCTCCAGATGACCCTGCCTTGGCAGGGGGTTGGGCTGGATGGTCTCAAGGAGTCCCTTCCAACCCTAACAATTCTGTGAGTCTGTGAAATCCATGGGAAACTTCCTTGAGGCTTCAGTAAATTTAAGTTAAACCTGGAATAAACCTTGGGAATAGCTTGCCACTTCTAGTGTAGGCACATCTCCCGATTTCAGTGACTCATTTTGGATTAAGATACTTCTTGAGATAAAACTGTCAGAACTGAGAACCTTGTACTGGGCTGACTTGGCTGCCTTAAGCTGTAGATACTCACTTTTAAGCAACAGGGTCGATGTAGGAAGACCTTAAAGGAATGTGGTCTGAATGACATAAGTACAGACCAACTACTGTTTTAAAGTAGTTCATCTACACCCTCTGGGTCAGACTACCACCAGTATCGGTGCTGACTGTGCAGAGCAGGGCCCTTCTGGTGCCACAGTTGAGCTGATTAATGTCAAATGAGAATCAGGTTTCTTTACCTTCAGACTCCAATGTGTCTAAACAACACAGAGTTTCCAGCAGGAAGCAAAGCCTTCCTTAATTTACATTGGAAAGACTCTTTAGGAAAAGATTCTTATCTTGTGTGATAGATCCTTGTATCATCTTCTAGTTGGCAGGTCAGGGGATTGCTGAGACAGAGGTTGCATCTTAATAACCACCAGAGGTCTTATTTTCTATGAGTTTTCTACTTGAATCCTTTAGGAAACAATGGAGTTTTCCAAGTTCACGTAGGAAGGTGGTGACAGAGACTATAACTGAAGTTGTACATTATTTCTCCCTGACTACTCTGAGAGATTCAGGTGAACATGGTCAGCAGCTCCTGAGTGATGCCTTTGCTTTTGATTTCAAAGCATGCATCTTATGGCTGTGTTACTGGAAATATTGTATTTTACTGATCACAAGGCAATATTTGGATAAATGCCACTAAAAAAGGCACCATGGCCTGCGGCACTAAACATATCGGTCACGTTTTTTAAGTTTCCAGTGGTTCTCGTGTTCTAACGTGTGGGTGGAGCAGCAGGTGCAGAGCAAGAGCAGGGACGAAATGGTTAAAATAACCTTTAAAGCCAGAAAAGAAATCTAAAATACCCTACTGCTTAGTTTTAAATTTAAGTAAGTGTTTAAAAGTGAGCACTGTGACTAGTAGAAGAAAAAATAACAAAAAATAAAAGGAGACAATAAGATTAGGTATTGAAAAAACAACCAAATCATTAAAATGCAAGGCTAACTGTATAAAAGAAATGATGTGTTAGGCCTTGGAATTAAATGGTTCATTTCCTGATCCATTAAAACCTTCCTTCCTCAAGAGTAACTGGTATTTGCAAAGTTCTGCCCTAGAGGGATGCTCAGGTAATAAAGGAGAAAGGATCCAGAGGCAAGTGAAGGAAAGAGTTAGGAGAGAATCCTCCAAAGCCACTTTGCTCGTTTACACAATCAAAAAAGTGGTTGATTACTTTGCATTCACAACTCAGCGCACACACACACACACAGAGAAAATATTTTATCAGACAGCATTTAGGACTGTGTAAAGTTTAGAAATTATTTTGGGCTAAATTTAACAGCCCCCAAAAATATTTTATTTGGCCCCAGAAGAGATTAAAAGAGCATCATGCTGGTGCATTCTGTCTGAAGGGTCTGAAGGGAGGCCAACACACTGCTCTTTGCTGTTTCTGTGTGACTGAGGTTAAATATCTACTTTAAAAACCTTTATTGCTCACTCTTACATAGCCCTTCTCATGTGGAAGCTGATTTCAGAGCATTTAGCAGAGTAGATTATTATTGTAATTCTGCTTGTGCCTGCTGGGTGAGCCAAGGAATGTAGGGCTATGTGGCTAAGGCGGATCCAAGAATGGAGGGAGCTACAATACATATGAATTTATTACTTTTACATCATTTAAGTATCATGAAGACATCTCATTATAAACAGAAGTTAGGTTTTTCATTACCAAAACCAAGCCTGCTCACCAGTGATTATTACACGTTACTGGGTTGGGGTATATGGGAAAAATCCATATTTTTTTCTCTGTTGTGTGTCTAGATTGTTAACAGGATTTAGGCAACAAAAGCTGAAGTAAAACTAGTGGGATATTAGTGTCTAAAATCAGCTAAAATCTTGACCTGAGTTCTTTCATTGGGCATTAGAAGTCAACTTGTGGGCTTAAGCATCACTCTTGGATCACGTGGATCAGTAACCTCAGCTTTTACACTTTGGCTGCTCTATTTTCTGTTCAGCTTAAACTCTCAGCTTGTGTCAGTGTTCCTGAGAGCCATCCTGCAAACGCTGAGGGCTGTGGATGAGAGCAGAGAAGTTCATATACTTTTGCAGGGCCTTGCCCTCCCTGCCCACAGTGGGCTTTGGTTCATGAGCTGTGAACCAAAAAAAAATCTGAGCTCACAAACATTTGCAGCAAAAATACTGCACCAGCACCCAGCTCCAAGGGAGGAGTGTTAAACAGATCACACTGGTTTTCTCAAGGTTTCTTGGACTCTCCAGTGTGTCAGAAAACAAACCTTGAGGCCTCTTATGTGAGCAATCATTGTGTGTATGGAATGCGAAACATTTCTAATTTGTGAAGGCAAGCTCAGTTGCATATACTGTACAAACACACACAAACACCATGTGGAAATAATAAATGTGTTTATGATGGAGATCTGTGCTTCCTTTATTATTTCAGGATTTTGTCTGGATTTGAAACAATTGTTAAGAGCACAAGCTTCAGTCTTTCATTGCTGACATACTCATAATACTGACTTCACCTACTAAGGCAGCTGTACTCCTTCATCCTAACATATATTCAATTATTTTTAAACATACCAGTTGTTCATACACAAATATGCAATATTTAAAAAGTTTAATGGCCAAACTGAGATTAAGTTGTGCTCTTGAGTATCCTCCAGTTCTTTTAAACTTTGACTGTTGAATTCAGGTTTTGATTCAAATAAATTCGTATACTGGAAGTTAGGAGTGGGAAAATTGGTTTGTAAAATTCTTAGTCCTCCAGGTAGGTGGCAGTTTCTGAGGCAATACTTTCAGTTTTGCAACTTAGGTTTAAATTTAGTGAAGCTCCAGAAGTACATTTATCCTGCTGGTGGCTCAGCTCTCTTGTGGGAGTGGGGTTGTACAAGATCCTGAAGCTGAACAAGAGGTGGATTGCCTGTGCCCCTAACTCGTGAAAAAGAGACTCTTTCTGCATGTTTTTCCTGTTTGAACATAAGGAATTACTATTATATTTACTTAAACCTAATATATTTAACTAAAATTTATTTTCCAGAAAAATTGCACCACAGTTCTTTCAACTGGATTTTGAAATGTCTGTGTGAAACACCTCTCCCTGAAATGTCATATTTCACTTTGGGTTGACTGTAACTTTTAATTAATCATTTAATTAATCTGAACTGAACTTTTTTCCTGCTTTTTTTTTGTGTGTGTGCGTCTCAAAAAAAAAGCTCAACTCCATGTTTCTATTTCAAGTTGACTCAGAATAGTTTGCAAGTTACCAGTTAATGAAAAGAATCAGTTTCTTGCCCAGCAACAATAATTGCATATTCTGTAAAGTGTTTCAGTATCTTTATGAGTGTGGAGGCCTTTATGAAGTGTCAGGGCTTCAGTGATGAAAGACCTATGGATTTTTTTTCCAGCTAATAGAGAATTTTCACTAGTGCAGATTGGAACAATTTGGGGTTTTAGACATAAAATCATCCTTGGTCTGTGCCCAGTGTAACACCCTCCTTCCCTTTCCTTCCCAAACTCATCTAAGTGGTGGGATATGGGAGGAGCGGAGACACAAACCTGTTTTTCTCACAGGAATGTATGTGAAATAGATGTGACAGTGGAATCATGAGCTATTTGAAAAGTACCATGAATGGTGCATGGGAGGTATAAATCAGATGTACAACTTCTATAAACCTGGTATTCAATACTCACAGATAATCTCTACCTTTTGTACTGGGAGTGCCTTGAGGACAGAAGACGCTAAGTGCTCTTAATTGAGCACTGCTTCCCATCCACACGCTAAGCATCCATTACAGAAACTCCATACAAGGACTGGGGAGAAGGATGAAGCCCATTTTTAGGATGGGTTTATTTTTATCTTTTTTTTTTTTGGAAGAGTTTATCATCCTTTTTTTTTTTATATCTCCCACCGATGAAAGCTCGGAATGACTGAAATAGCACAGTGTGTTGGAGTGAATTCTTCCCCAGGAGACTGATTTTGTTTTATTATTACTGAAGAGAGCAGGAATTTATTAAGCCTCAAAAAGTGAAGGAATTGGAACTTTTCTGCCAAGGTAGACGTATTCCCAAGCTGCTCCAGTCACTCCTGAGAAGCTCTTTTACTGATTTTCCCGTGCAGGGGAGAGGCACTATTTTGTCCATATTATCAGCTGACAAATAAAACAACCAGATTCAGAAAGGGGGAGGAAAGGGGAAATTTGCTCAAAAATATATTTAAAGACATGAACTTTCCTGTAGAGGAGTTTGTTTGGTGAGAAATGGATCTCTTGCTACAGGCTCCAATTTAAACTGGCTGACCTAGAAGGAAGAAAGTGCCTGGGAAAGAAGCAAAAGCAAATAAATAAAAAGTAAAAAGCAAATAAAAAAATAGGATTTTCAAAACTATGTGGGTATGATGGGACATTTCTGTCCTACCTCTCAGGGAGCCAACAGCCTTATGTTTGTGCAGACCACCTAGCAAAGGACACAACAGGAATCTATTCCACAGTGGAAATGCATGAAAATGTTAGAAAAGTTAATTATATCAGACAGTCGGTTCAAAGAAAGGAAGTCTCCAAGGTTTGGTGGCCCTGGATCTATCTAGCTGGGTTTCCAATCTCACTCACAGCTACAGCTCTCTCCTCCATTTCCTCGGGCTCTCCAGATTCCCGTTACTTGTGCATTTATTCTCCATTTCTTTCTTTTTCTTCCTTGCCCCCCTCCATCTGTTTCTGGTCACTGAGGCTCTTACATTTGTCTCCCATAGTTCCTGTTGAAACAACATGCAGCTATAGTGGTGGTGATGATGGTTATGAGGAAGGCAGAGCAAGATAAGCCAAGGCTGAGTGAAATATCCCCTCTTTGTAACAAACAGGATTGGGAATTTGCTTGGCTGTTAAAATGGGACAGTCTTGACCTTAAAGCAAACCAGAAGTTTCTTGTAGATTTGAAATACCTCAGAATTAAGGAATTTCCTCTGTCCTCGCTATCTGGATCTTCTATTTGGTCAAAAACTCTTAAGAGACTATTCAGTTATGTTAAGATCTCACAAATTTTCGAGTTCTGTGTCTATCAGAGCAGATGGACACTGGCAACGCTTTGTGCTGCAGTCAAGGGCTTGGCAGGAATTGCCACACCTGTATTGGCTTTAAATTGCCTTTCTTGGGTGTGGTGACATGGGAACTCAGATCTGGGGAGAGGCTCAGTGGGAGCTGCAGAGTTTTTTGGCTAAATACCATAGAGAGCCACAGTGACATGGTCACCTCTGAGCAAGCTGGATCAGGGATGTCTGTCTGATATGCAGTCAGGCCTTTGAGCTGCAGTGATCTGCAGAGTTCACAGAGTCAACAGCTGAATAGAAAGGCTGATTATCATCCTACCCGTTGGGCCACCTCATTTCCATCTGTGCAACGAGGGAAGGAGCACTGAAGCGGTAGCAAATATGTAGACATGGGAATAACAGCAACAGAGGGGGGAATAGGAGTTCTGCATTTCTTCAGCAACTGACTTTTCAACCAGGAGGAGGCAGTTAATCCACTGAAAGCCTGTAGAAGTCAGAAACTCAGTTCTTTTATTTGAAGTGCTATAAGTCACACAGTTTTGCTTGTCTGGATGAGCAGAAGGGCGAGATCATGAACAGGGGATGGCTGTGATCACAACTGGCTTTGCTGTGACATCAGGAGCTGCAGCCAGGCCAAGAGTAAAGTTAATCTCCAAGGCACAGGGAACTGGGACAAGAGGAGCACCCAGAC
Source organism: Corapipo altera (assembly GCF_003945725.1). Taxonomy (NCBI): domain Eukaryota; kingdom Metazoa; phylum Chordata; class Aves; order Passeriformes; family Pipridae; genus Corapipo; species Corapipo altera. The sequence goes on from NW_020884911.1 coordinate 5,593,633, forward strand.
TTGCCCTCCCTAAGGCTCCAAGTTTTCACTGCTCCACTCTTTATTAGGAAGCTTTCTCTGCCTAGTGGATATAACAGTGCTATATAAAAACAGAAACAAAAGGGAGTTGATACCAATAATTGCTTGATGTTTCTGTGGGCCTTCAGTTCCCTACAACTGACCAGTGGCTAATACATAGAAATTTGGAAGTTAGGAAACCTTTTAGCAGAATAGTACTGAGAAAACATTCAGAAAGATGGTTCAGGAGCATATATGCATCCTACCTTGTGGGTGAGATGGGAAATAAAATTGCAACTTCTGCTTAAGTCCAGAATTTTTTCCTTCCAAAAGTTATACAGGATAAAAGAGAGGAGATTATAAGCCACATTCTCAGTCATTTATTTATACAAATTCTTGAAAGTGACCAGAAGAGTGACTAAAAGTCAAAATAACTTGAAGATAAAAGCAGACTTGAAAAGTATGTGAAATGAAATTCAAAAGTCCAGGGAACACTGATTTTCCAGGGACACACTGATGTCACCTACAGAAACAGAAGCTTCATCCCAGGAATAGCTCCTTTATGAAGGGTGGTGCAGCAGAGAAAAATGAGGATGCACATGAAAGGATCTGTGTTCCAGCAGATCAGGTGTCTTAGGTGGGATGGCAAAATAGTGTTGAGTTTTGTAATTGAACCTGTTAATTGTTAATAGAATCTTTTAACTCTTTAGCTACTGCAAAATAATCTAAGCAGTATTTCTGTTTATTGCTGGGAGGAGCCCTGGTAAGAGGCTGCTGTATCCTGAATTCATTTTGAAAAGGAGCATGCTTTAAGATAGATATCACTAAAGTAGAGAGGGGACCAAACTGGAGTTTCAGATGTATCCTACTCCCAGAATGAAGGGTGGTTTTGTTTTAGCATGTCTGCCCAGATTTGAACTTGTTTAGAACCCACAGTGGGATTCAAATAATAATAATAATAATGATTTTTTTAAAAAAAAAAAAGTCATCCAGGGGCCTCTTTTTTGCTTTCTTTTGGATGCTGTCCAAAATGGCAGAGCTCCTGCAAGACCAGACTGCCTCCAAATGAACTTAGAAGCTTTCCACTGTTGGGGCTGAATATTGGCTCAGTTATTCATGGGATGCTTGTGCTGACAGACCCAAACCTTCATGTGGCTCCAGCCTCAGACCTGAACCTCTGAATGCTAACATAATCCTACTCCAGACAGAAACTGATATATTAGGTTTTTGGCCCATTTTTAACCTTTTAAAATCCTGTTTCATTTTCAATATAAAGACATTCAGAAACATATCTTAGCTGCATTAATTCAAAACCACTTTCAAACGGACTCTTATATTCAGATTTTTAGTATTTGTATTTTCTAATCTGTGTGCTTGAAGAAACACCTGTGGGAAAAAAGTGTATGAAGATGGCAGAGAGGTAGAAGATGATACCTTTGTTGTCCTTGGCTGCAGGTAACAAGGGAGCCCACAGAACCATTGCTGTGATTTCAGAAATTCAGAAATTAATTTTGGTTTTTGTGTGGATGTGAGGCTTTCTCTGTCCTTCCCCCATTATTCCTTCCAGTCCTGCAAAAGGAAGTATCACCATGAGCATTTCTGCAGCGGTTGTTCAGACTTGCCCAAAACGTTTGTTCCGGCACACGCACTGCTCCCCACACAGCCACTGGGGCATCAGCCCTCACCCCATCCTTCCCTTGCTCCTTGCTAGGCTGCCCACCCTGCTGTTTGAGTCTCAAATCCCATAGGCAGGGAGAAGGATGGGAAGACCCAGCTTGGGATCTGCTCCCAGCTTGGGATCTGCTCCCAGCTCTTGGCTGTGGGGTCACAGCTCCTGCCGCAGCATCAGCACAGCAGGTTCACTGTTGGCATGAGCATCCTTTGCCCACAAGGGGAATATTTACATCTCTCCCTCAGCTGTACATTCATACTCCTTTCTGATACCTACCATCCTTTTCCTCTCTGCCTACTGGACCTAGCAAAAAGGAAACAAAATCCATGTTATTAAAGTACGAATACAATTATTATACATGGAGAAAACTGCTTTCTGATAGTGGTGGACTAGGGAGTTTAAAGCCCATGGCCAGAAGCATCTTTCCTTATAGACATGATACCCCCTGTATAACTAATGCATTTTCAAATGTTACTTTGATTTGTATTACATGTTCCTAAAACTCCTGACAGAGACCCTATAATTTCAGGAATTAATCCAGTCATGTAATAAGACTTAATGCTTCAGTTGTTGAGTTATGGGCAAAAAGCTCTGTCACTGACAGTCTTTGGGAGGTGAGATTTGGATACATACACATTATTCATTTAGTGTTGCTGGGCTCTCTCGTTAATAGTTTGTGTGTGTGGTAATTTTTACACATAACATTTTCTAGATCAGGGAGTGCAGCACATTAGACTGGTTTTGCTGGTAAAATCAGACATAGCTGTGGTATTAGGAATTGTTCTAGACACAGTTAAGTCTTGTTGTAGCTGAACTTGCTGCAAGACACAGCTGGGACTGCTACACAACACAGAGGGCGAACAAGAATGACCTTTTCTTAAAATGACTGTGGAGAGACTCCCATAGGAAATGTTTTTGTTTTGTTTTTTGAAATATGTGTGTGGCATAGGAAAGGAATGGGTGGAAGAATGATAACAAGAGAGAGCATGTCTGTGAAAGAGATAAGATTGAAAAGGGCTGGTAAGCAAAACTGCTCAAAGTTGAGCCCATGTTTGCAAAATTTTTCAGCCTTAGAAAAGCTGATGCTCGTTTAGTTGTGTAACTGGTACTGAGGTCCTGGAAAATCCAGCCCTCGAAATTAGCAAGATAAGAAACTCAGTTTTTAAAATCCTTTAATAAGGATACTCCTTCCTCTGTGTTAAAAGCCACGAAAACAAACACAGTCTTGCGGGACACAGATTTTGGGGATTTGTTTCCTATTTATAAAGAAACAAATCCTGACTCTCTTTTTTCCAGTGATTTATACATGAGCCCCATCTTGTGTGTTCCCTTCAAATCATCTCACTGGCTCTGGGAGCAAAGGTTTTCAAATGCTTTGCCTGCACAATGTTTCCTGTCCTTTTAAATCCCAGAGAAAACCAAAATGGGGTGACAGTGACTGGTTGAATGACTTTTGAAGTACAGTATATACATACATATGTGCGCTGTTTATGCATATGTGTGCATTAAATAGATACATATGTGTGCTTTAAGATCGACTAGACATCCACCCTTGGGCTCTGCTTTCTATGATTAACCTCGATTAGCATTGCAATTATAAATACCTGGTAAATGTCTGCCTTTGATCTAACCCGCCTGTCACTCAATAGTCTTTTAAACTCCAGGTTTCCTCTCTCTTTCTTGACATTTGTCATTGTCTTCCTTCTGAATGCCTTCCTTGCTGTTCTCAAAAGCTGCCCAAAAAGCACTAGAGGGTAGATTGGAGTATCAAGTACCACACTCGAGGCTCAGAGGCAGCTGCCACGTTCTAAAAGGTCTCTTTATTCTTTGCAGCCACAGCTTTGTCCAAATAACAAATATTCACTTCCCTCCCCTTTATCTTTCATGGACAAGAAAAAAATCCCCCAGAATAACAATAAGTTCTTCCCTCTTTCCAACTTAGCCCAGTGTACATTAATACACCTTGTAATTGCTTGTCTCTATCGGTTTTAGTCCTTTGCCCTTTTTTGCTCCTTCTTTTTGTACTTCAGCTTCATCATTGATCCTATTCACTCTATTCCCAGCGCTGAAATCCAAGTCCCAAATGCCAGCAAGAAATACTCAGCCATTCATGACAAATTGAATGGCTCAATTTAAAGGGGAAGATAGCACCTCATCTACTGTTACTATTCACTGCAATAATCTCCATCGCCTGTTCACTGGAGAAAGCAGCATGTCCTGGGTTCAAGTACAGACTATGCTGCTGATCCCTGGCTTGAAAGAACTAGAAGGAGCATTGCACATGACAGGGAGTCACCTTTCTGCCTTTGAAGGTTTTTATGTATTCACATCAATACAATGGTCAACACTACTAAGAGCCCAGGAATGCTGTTCTCTTCACCCCCGCCCTGGCAGGATCCCAACCCACTTGCAGCAACACGCCAAAAAAATAAGTCAGGAAGGCTCAAATAAGGCCAGATCCTCTGCTAGAAATGTGCTGTCAGTGTTAACACTTCTACTGCAGCATCCATGAGGATTCAGGAGGAAAAGCAAACTTCAGTATTTTAGCAATTGCTGTACCAAGGATGGTCTTGTCAGATGTAAGTACAGGTCCCGTGGGCTTCCAGATGGCTCCTGGCAGACCCTCCCTTTGGAGACTGGGCTACAGAAAGAAGCCACAGAAAGAATAAGGAATGTCAGTGATGCATCATTTACGCACGGGGTGCCAATGTTTCCTAAGCTGATCATAATTCTTTGCCAGCAATTGCTGTAATCAGAAAATAGAGCTTTCACTGAACACCGGATAGAGCCTGTGCTCCTTGAATACTTCTTTTTTTTTCTTAATTTTTCATGAGGTAGCTGAAAATCTCAAAAAGTTTTCCCTGAAAACTTAAAAAAAAAAAAATTCCATTTATTGGTAAATTTTGCCCACAGGGATCTGATTTTGGCTTTTCTCCACTGAAAATATTCTTCTGACAGAATTCAACTGTATATTTTTAAGTCAATGAAAACGTTATTCCATTTTTTACTTCTTAACAAATGTTAAAATTTTCAGGGGTCTTTTTTTTTTGCATGTATCATTTGCGCAGCTGCATAAAAAAAGCTATAATACAGGATTTGGTTTTGGTTTTCTTTTTCCCTGTTAACTTCATTAGCCATAGCATGGTGGACCGTAAATCCCCATTTCCACACATATTGTCAGCAATGTGACTACGCTGCACAACCAGAAAGTGGGCACAGAGCGGAGATAAAATTATATTGGTTACAAATAGCAGTGGAGCAAACTGACTTCCTGAAGTGCAAACAGTTGCAAGAACCATTCAGGTTTGATGTGTTTTTGTGATGGTATTATTCCCATCAGAGAAGGTTATGTCTTGGTGGGGTAAATTCCAGCCTTTCTCCAGGACCATCTGTCTACAGCAATCCAGCTCACAGATGTTTTGTTCTACTGAGGAATATTAGGGAGAATGGAAATCAGTTCCAGATCATATCCTTGTTTTCCAGGTGAAAGTGTCTCTCCAGGTCTTCTGATAGATTTTGGGTAGCCAGAAGACTTTTGGGGTTTGGGTTTTTTTTGTTTGTTTGGGGTTTTTTGTTTGTTTGGGGTTTTTTGTTGTTGTTTTTTGTTTGTTTGGTTGGTTGGTTGGTTTTTTGGGGTTTTTTGTTGTTTGGTTTTGGTTTTGGGTTTGGTTGGTTGGTTGGTTTTTGTTTTGTTTTTGTTTTTTGGTTTGGTTTGGTTTGGTTTAACCTGATATTTTCCTTGCTTTTCCCAGAAGAAGAGCAGATTATTAGAAGCCCCATGTGCCTGCCAATTACCCAATCCCAGCTCCCACTCAGTTCTGGTTACTGCGAGATGCAATGAAGCAACCAAGTCACAGGGTAGGAATAAATGCTAATACAGACCAGGGCTCACCAGTAAACTCTTCCCGTTAAAGTCCAGCTCCCAGGCCTGCTGAGTTTGAGCCAGCTGAGTTTAGACCAGAATGGGAGGCTTGGAGAGCCTCAGCTTTCAGGTCTTGCCTTTCTGAGTGAGAACACTTGTTTTAAAAAAAAAAGACTTTGAAGTACAGTGAAAGATTTTATGTTTCGAACTCCATGCTGAATCATCAGGGAATCCTGGAGAAGATTGACAGTCAAACAACCAGGAAAAGTAGGAAAGGCTGTTTTCCCTAGAGATTTCTTGCAGGTCTTGGCTACTGCTGAGCTGAATACAACATGGAAATAGTCTTTTTTCAAGGTACTTTACTATCTCCAGCCAAAATCAGGAAATGATACTTTGTGAGAAAAATATACAAACATATATTAACTAAACTTTTGTAAAGATTCAGGAATTTGGATTTTGATCAGTTTGTGTTTTCTCCAGGCCAATCTTATCCTCTGCATCTCAGCACAGTTATTCTGTTTGTGTAAGTCAGGATGTCATCAGAAATGCCAACAAGAGGCATTTGAGTCTGTATAAATCTCATCACTGCAAGTCTTAATTTTTGACTAAAAATCAGGTGTGGATGAGAAATCACAAAACTATAGCATGCTGTTCAAGAATGTTGCTGTCTTGTTATTTTTTCTTATTTTCAGGCTTTTGGGGTAGATAGACACTGCTCACATTTGATGGCATTATTCTACCATCATGAGGGTTGGAAATATATTTATTTATTACAATCATAGCTAAGATCTTAAAATAATCTGGGGTCTCTGTTCAGTCATTGTAAAATCCTGAGATAAAATTCTACTGGTATTTTAGCAGCTACCCTGAGGCTCAACGTTTTAATTTTCGCTTGATGCAAACCCCCCACTTTTTCTTGAAGTCCTCAGTGTTCCCCCCTCTTAGTTCAGAACTGAGATCAAAACAGTTTAGCTCCCTTGAAATAACTAACCTGCTATTCCCATCTGGAAAATGGAGACTGGGAGCCAAAACATTTATGTTGAATTAGAGAAGATGCTCCTCACACTAAGCCTTGTTTCATGTTGCAGCTCTGTGAAAAATGGGAGGAGAGCGGCTGCCTTTTGAAGGAGATGACCAATTTTCTTTTGATCTGTTTTTAATACAGAGCTTGGTCTAAAGGCCAACCTCAGGCATCACAGACATGACCAGAGAAATGCTGCTTCAAAGGGTGGAGAAGGTGGAATTACAGCATTGTTTCATCTCTCTGGGCAGGAATGGTTTGCTAAAAACTCACTTTATGCCATCTTTAAATTAAAAAGAAATACAAAGAAAGGATTATTTAGCGAGCTAATTGAGGAGTTTTCTTACGGGTAATTCCTGTGCATACTGTGCTTTCTCTCTAGCTCTTTGTGAACTTTAGACAGAGTGTTCTAGGTCCTTAAATACAGAGCCTGGATGACTCTTCTAACCAAAGAAGATGGTTTCAAGGCCTTCCCAAAACACCTGACACAGCCCTTGCCCTGAACCTATTGACACATGGTGGGAATGATGCCTATCTTTGGGATACCCAGCTTGATGGACAGAGTCTGACTGATGGAGATACCAAAGTATCTCCAACAATCTGTTCTAGTTTGGTCATATGTAGAGTGTTAGTATCCAACTCTATTGGCTGTTTTAGCATTAAGATGAGTTATCTTTGTCCCTAAACAAAGCCGTTCATATCACAGTGCTGCAAAGCTACCAAGACTTACCCCTTCACAGAGAAGATCATTTTACCTGAAAGATTCCACCAACCTAAGTATTGAAAGCCAATCCAAACATAAAAACATCAAGAAGAGTTTTCATCATTTATAACAAAACCCTTCCTGCAGCCCCATAGTTGAAGTGACAGCATTCTCCACGTGCCACAACCCTATCGCCAGGAGATTATTTTTCTTAAAAATATTTACAACTTTCTCTTCTGAAGTGGATTGAAACTGCTGCTTTGATTATTTCAGTTTCAGCAAATTCTGCTGTTTCTCACCTGCAAAATCTTCCCTGTTCCTGTTGAGATCCTGTTCATCACCTTGGACTGGTCTAATGACTCCTAATAGCTGGCGTTCATTAGGCCTCGAGGAGCTGCTTTAACACACTGCACCCTTTGTAGGGCAAAAGGCAGGGTCTCAGCTGGTGCCTGCTGAATTAGAAACAATTAGAAATGCTTTAATTGGAGTCAACAGAGCTACCTAAACTTACCACATTTGAGGAGCCAGCATAGGCTGAGCAGCACCCGCAGTTTACGGGACTCAACTGCTGATTATGACTCACGGGCAGACTGGGAAAATGGCGAATTTTTAAACAATATCCCTTTCTGTGTTGCAAGCAGGTCAAATGCTGTCCCGCTTTTACGATCCAACAGGGAGATAGAGTTTAGGAGCACACAAAAGCCCTAGCAAAAGAGTTGGAGTTGAGGTCACATTTTCATACCCACATTATTGAACCATACCTTTGAAAGACAAAAGAGCAGGCGATGTCCTAACATGTAGCTGTTGCTTAATGATTGTGTTGTCGGTCTGGAGAGGGCGGAGTGGGGAGTTGCTTAACAGTTTTACATTTTCCCATGGTATAACGCTGGTGATATGGTTAGCTGTAATTAAAGGGTTATATAAATAAGCCATTGGGAAACAAATTAATTTATTTCCTTGGTGGGGCTAGTTATGTAATTTGGGCCTTTCACGTTGATCTACTTTCTCTTTGAAGCACTCAGCCCCCCCCCCCGAACTTGGTCCTTCTCTCCCAGTTGTTTTCAAATAATTTCCAAACACGTCAAGGAATGTAGATGGTAAATGTGCTGCAGCCTGAACTTCATTGAAGCAGCAATGCCCTTAATGAGAAAAAGCTGGAGAGCAGAGTGAGACCTGGCCTGTAAAACAGTTTTATGGCATGTTTATTGCTTTATCAGCACAGGCCTTCGAAGAGGCAGAACAGAGGTGCTCAGAGAGGTGCACAGAGCTGTCAGTCCAATGGGCCACACTCAACAGCAGCACCCACCCACTACCCCCAGCCCTTGCAGGGAGTGGGAGAATCCAACACCCAGACCTCATTTGGGGCAGCTCCATTGGCTTTGGTGATACTCAACCTTCATTTACTCAGGATCTGGCACAGTCTTTGGGATGGCAAAAGGAAGGATGGGCTGGTTCCTACGCCGAACAGAGAAATTGCCCTTTTCCAAGGAAATAATAAGACGTCATTAAAAGTCCAGCTTAAAAAAACTAAGTTTTCCTCTTGCATCTGTGTTTCTTTTATGAGCTTGTAAGTAACATCATTAAGCTACTTGCCATTCTCTGAGCAGATCTTTATTTAATCATGCAATAGTTTTTTTGCATTCTCTTCCCTAGAAATGTAAAGCCTCAAGCATTAGAAATTTTAAAACAAATTCCTTAAGTTTAATTCTGCATATGAAGCTGTAGCACAGAAAACAATTTCCATGAATGCTATTTGTACTAATAGCTATACTGATTTCCTGTAATAGACACCAATTTGGCTTCACAAAAAAAAAAAAAAAAAAAAGGAAAAATTAAGAAAAAAAGAGAAAAAAGTAGCATTTTAGTGTCTTGACATAGAGATCATGGCTACACTTCAGACAGCTCTTCCAGGATCCAGCTGGGAGATTCAGACAAGCTTCACCAACTGAAGGGAAGTGTATATCTGTGATATTTCTGGTGTTGAATGAAAATACATAAAGCATTACATTAGTTATGGAGCACAGTCTCATCCCTTTCCTCCTCTGACATACATGCCTGGCTAGAAAAGATCTCATCCCTAACCTCTTGGACTTACCATTGTGGAAGACCCTACTGGCAGAGGGGGAAAGGCAGTGCTGGTTTCTCTTTGGCTTAGATTTTAAGATTTCTAGTCTCAGGATAATTCCAGATCCTGGTTGGCTACACTAATTTCCTTTTAAACTTTTGCTTGATGTAGTGCAGTACCTTCACAGCATGTGCCTTAGGAATGAACATCAACCAAAACTGCTGATCGTGTTTATCTTACACTACAGGGAAGCCACTGATCAAAGCAATGTATATTTTAATCAAAACTCTTCCCAAAGTGGCAGCTTCCACTGCCAGAGTGTCTCTGCTAACACTGCAGAAAGAATAAAGGAAAACAAGTCCTCCCAATTAGTAACAGTCTGGAGGCAAATCTGAAGCCACCCAGCAGAGCTTCACATCACTGAAGTGGATATCAAGTGGAAGACTCCAATAAAGTCAGGCTGGAGCCCTGGGTGTGTTTGTCTCTCTCTGGTGGATTTTGAAGGAGTGAGACCCTATGCTCACTCACAGACTGTCAGTCACTTTAGCATTTTGAAGGTTAATGGTTTTGATTTTCAAATTCTCATCACAGGCTGCAAAGAAGAGGAAGAAATTATTGTGAACTAAGGAACAGGACCATGGTGGGTTGGACTTCTCTGTGGGGGTTTGGATAGTTGTTGTGGGAGCTTTCAACCGTTTGCAGTCAGCACTGGATTAGGCACAGCCTGTGCAGAATAAGAGGTACTAAGGTGCAGTCCCTGGCTCTCCTCTGACTTTACAGAACAGCCAGGCACACGTCTTTGGTGACTGAGCTTGTCACTGTCCAGAAATCACTGTTTCTGGCCAATTCAGCCCAGTTCCCTCCTCAAGATGAGCCTACGGAGAACTGTTGTTTCCTTGAGGAGGTTTCCAAAAGGCATCATGGGAATGTGCAGTAAATAGGCAGTGTTAATAGTGACATCAGTGGAATGAGAAGCCTTTAGGCATTTGAAGGGCTGAGACTGAGATTTGTGAGATCAGAAATGGTGATTTCCTATAAAAATCACATGTAAATTTGGACAAATTGCTTGAACTTGGTGTCCTTAATGGTCCAAATTACCTAAACATCTGCATTAATCCATTTATCTTAAAGAAACTTAGCTTTAATCATACTTAACTCCAATAATACACTTGTGTCCCAATTATGCTAATAACACTCAAGTATGTACTTGAGTGTTTCACTGACTGATATTCTTCTGAATTGCAATTCCATGTCTCATATTTCCAGGGATGTTGTACTTCCCCTGAAGGAGGAGAGCAATGTGGCTGACTAGGAACTACAGGATTACTCATATTTGTTAGATCTTGGTGGGAACTTCCAAAAAAAATGGCCTTGTCTTGAGATACAAGGATCCCTCTTTTCCTTCTTTTTTTTTTTTTTGATGTTATGTAGGGAAAATAATTTTTAAATAAGTCACTGAGGTGTTTTTTTAAAAAAAAATGGTTGGGCGATAGAATTTTGCCCTTCGGTTGAAGAAATGAAGTGTTCTTGAAGTTACTGCTTCGAGAAAAAAAAGTCTTGGAATACTAATCTTATGCTCTTTATTTGCATTCTTGAGATTTAAAATGACTTTAAAGTTTTTATTGAAAAATCTGGAGAATAAAACTGCTCTTTGTCTTATGGGTCAGGTTTCAACAGAGACTCAATCTCACTGCTGACTTTTGAACCTCTGAAGATGTTGCTGTGCTTGGACTTGGCGTGACTCTGCTCTCCGAAGAAGAGCAGCATTGTAAGTCATCTGTGCGATGTGTTTTCCTACTCGCTGTTGAGAATCTGCTCACAAAGGAAGGGCCAAAAATACTTTGAGCAAGGTTCTGTGAGTTTACATAGCTGATTAAAACTCGAGGCCCCGTTCCTTTGTTGAAACAGTATCCACTATCCATCACAACAGCCCGTCTGAGCCGCGGGGTAAATCACCCCTTTGGCAGCCATATTGCTAAAGCTCAGCCTCACACCGAGGTGAGAAAATAAACTGAGGACCCTTTGAGGAAATTTTTGAAGACTGTATGTAAGCTCAATATCTTTATTATTTCTTGCCACAGCTGACTGGGTCTCTGGTTTTATGTGTCTGCTCAAACAACAGCACCAGCGAATGAAGCTGCTGCCGACTCCCGGCCATCGCAGACAAGGAGCCTGCTGGGGCAGAGAGAAGCAGTTTGGAAATTCCCAGGGAAATCTGAACTTTTGATCTTCTGACCTTTGAAAGGGGATGGTTTTTAAATGCACAGCAAATACTACAGACCTATTAGCCATGGGCAGATGTGACAGTGACACAGATGAGCTGTTGGCCTTCCTAGGAGGTAATGATCACGTGCATCTTGTTGTGCAGGCAGCAGGCAACACGAGGAGATGCGTCCTCAGGATATATGAGCCTTGCAAGATGTGTTATTGTCCTTCAGCAGTAAGCAGGGCTGCCTCTGTGGAGTGCAGGTAGGACAGAACTGAAACAAGACAAAAAGAAAAGCAGCAGAAACAAAGCTGCCTTGAAAACTCCTTTTAATGTGCAGCACACGAGGAATAAATGGGTACTGATTGTGATGAAGCCTTTTGCTTCCTGTAGTGCTTGGCACTCCTTAAGGTGTTCTGATGGCTTTGAATTGTTCTCCTCCATTGCAGCATCAAAGAGTAAATAGGCTGAATGTTGCCCGGTTTGGTCATTTGAACATTATCCTTTTTAACCTTCCTTTTTCTCTTTCTTCCTGTCTCACTTTCTTTCTTGGATAATGTTTTGCTTTCAGATGCTGCATCAACACAATGCTGTCTGAGTATGCCACAGGGGAGACAAGCTCAGCACCCCATGAACATTATTGCCATGGAGAATTTGGCAGAAGTCATCATACCTTGCAGCCAGCATCTTCCTGTGGCAGGCTCAGGTAAAGGACCAGGACCCAGGTCTTCATACATGTCCAGTGGTTCTGAATGCTGTAATGCTTTGAAAATAATTTGTCAGGTGTGCTGAACCACACAAATCTGAAATAACCTTTCCTCTTTATTTCCATGAATATAATACAGGTCTTGTATCTTTGTTTCCTTGAACTTCCCAAGAGTCCCAGCCTGACCACACTGGTTTTGTACTATGAGATGCCTAGAAAATATGGATGCCCTAAGTAAGTATGAAACATTTCTTATTTCTTGCATCAGGCATATTCTCTTGTGATAGTTTTTACTGTCTTCTCCATTTTGCCATGTCCTGTGTTTCCAGGAAAATCCCACACCAATTAAAATATTGATTTATTTAAAACACAACTAATGAGCTTTCTTTGTCCGCTGTCTCACGCTGGAAAATCCCACCTGATCCCTAATTAACAAATTGATTTATTAAAACTATAACTAATGGCCTCCCTTTGTCCTTTTCGTCCAGCTGCAGAATCCCACCTGATCCCAGATTATCACATTGATTTATTTAAAATTAAAATATATGCATTACACAGTTTCTCTATGATGCCCCTCAGTGAATGCCTCAGACATATGTTTCAATTAAGTGCTGACACTCTGATTTTACTACTGACAGATCAAATACTTTAAGAGAAAAGCAGTTGTTTAAAATGCCACATTGTACCCCCAGGTGTTCAAACATTTGAGTATTCTTAGTATTAAGGTCAATATGAAGTCACTGGTAGAGAATCAGTCTTGCAGATCCATCCCAAGAAATAACCAGAGCATGTTTTTCTTCCAATATTTGGGTCATCCCACCGGTGTGAGCAGATCTTTGCAAGCCACTGTCCATGAGTCTCGCGCATCCAGTTTTTTTGCTGGATGATGGGTTTTTTGCTCCAAAGCGCTGCCAATGTCCAGTGGTGTTCCTGCCTCACACAGAATAAACAGCTGAGAAACATCAGCCAGAACAGGGGTAGCAGAGCAGGACTTGCGTGCCAGGGCTGATTTGGCGTGGGCTTTGCCTCTTGTAAACAGCTTGTGGCAAGTCTAGCACGGTTTGCAAGTGTGTGTGTGAGTAACAAGGGCTCAGAAATACCACTCATCGACAGGATCTGACCTTGGGCTTGCACTGATAGGAACACATCTGCAGGCAACACGAGGCCGTTACATCCTGGTATGTAAACACCGAGGTATCCTTGGCCCTCTTCCCTGCAGTGTTCCACAAAAACAAGCAGCGGGTCACTCACTGCAGACAATGCCTTCAGAGGGAGGAACTGAGGAATAACGGGAGAACGACACGGTCTCTGACAATGAAGACGTGTGGTTACAGGTTACATGGATTTCTTGCATCCAAAGGAACAGGAGAGAAATATGCCAATTGCTGTGCCAGCCAGCCAACTTCCTTGGGGCACAGTACAAGTAACAGGGCCCCATCACATGCTGGTAACCACTCCAAAAACACTCATCTTCTTTTCCCTCTGAGCTGTCCCTTCAGCCTTACTATTTCTCCAGTCAATAAAACAGCAAATCAGGCTGAAATCAAAAGTACCCAGAGGCTACTACAGCCCCTGGTCCCAAGACTGACAAGACCCCCACATCAGTGGTGGTAACCTTTACAAGCTCTTGAAGCTCTTTCTGAGTAGTGCAGTGTAGGTCCACCTCACCAGCTGTGCTTAAAAAGGGACCTGAAGGAGACTCAGCACCTCTGCAAAGGGAAATTTGAAGCAGTGTCTGAGACAAAGGCCCCAAGTTGTCAGCCTGCCTTGCAGCAATGCTCTCAAACTTTGGCAAGCAGGCCCATGTTAAAGTGCTCTAGTGTTCCTCAAGGAGGGTTGGTGGTCTCTCTTGGGTAGCAGTAGTCTGCTCTTGTCTTCCAGTCCCTGACTCAGGTTTCCAGAACAAAGCTATAGAATGTCTGGCTCCATGACTTAATTGAGTGGTAAGCTCTTTATTTCACTTGGCCAGCACCTCCTCTGGCTTCCATCCTAATGGGGAGATTTCTTAGTTAATTCTCTTGACTTTCTACACAATCTCCCTTCCAGTCTTCTCGACCCTCACAGGTTTTTTTCTTTAACATTTGTAGCTGTAGTCCTGTGTGCAGTTGTGTCTGTGAACAAGAATACAGCTACACACAACAGACAAAAAGTGCCATGGTCTAAATATAAATTAATGAAAGTAAAAAAGGAGCTAAATAGCTTATTTTCACCTAATCTGCCACATTGCCTAGCACAGTTTGGAGCAGATAAGGCACTTAATTCTAAGTATGAGAAGAGTGGCATCTACCTGCTTACCCTTTAAAATGTTGTTTTCCTACTCTCTGCCTAGAAACAATGTTCACACATCATAGATCAGATAGGACAGAAACGGGAAGTTCCTCTTTTTGTACGGGAATTTAGACACCTCAATTCCCATCCCATTTGTCTTGCAACATAGGCCTTCTCCTCCCTCTGCCTGGTGCATCCTGCAAGATTTCCAGCAAGCCCTCCTGGCAGGCAGATTATTTTGAACATAATAGTCCCACAGGGAGCCAACTTGGAGATCTGGGAGCCCTGAATCCGTGGCTTCCTTGCCTCAAGGGTTCAAACCCACATCTCGTAGCAGGCTGTGGGCTAGGATGGGATGGGTTTTTTCCCAGCTCCATCATAAGCTGTGCCCTTGTGCTGAAAGGGATGAATAGAGCTGAAAGGGGAAAATAATCAGGGGTGATGAGGGATGCTGTCTGGGAAAGGAGGTGCAGGAGACACCTTGTTTTGGTTTCTGCTCTCAGACTGTTTCCATATTTTGTCCAAAGATGATTACTTTTGAAACTCATAATTATTTTCTGGAGAAGGGACCTTTCCTCTCCAGGCAGTTAGTCATTCCCAGATTCCCTTCCACTCTCTGTAAGTTTTGTCTTCCTTCCTTTAGAGCCCAAAAACCTCAGAAAGAAGATCACAGGTGCCACCAACAAAGGCTACCTGTATGTGTCCAACAACCGTCTTGGGTGTTTGAATTCCCATTCCAACCCCTGGGTGTGAGATACTTGTCTGTCATCGTGCCTAACAAAAGATAAGTGACAATTAATTTAAAAAAAAATCCAAAAGTATGAAAGAGACCTTTTCTATGAAAATTTCTGTTTCATCAGTCGTCCCCCCTTACCTTCCATCACTGTATTCATCTCACAGAAGTGAATTACCCAGAAAATACCAAAGGAAATGCATGACTGCCAAGCCAGTCACTCCAGGTATTATCTTATTAATCTTAATTGACATTTCCTTGTTTGTCTCTTAGGTTTTTCCTTGCTGCAGCTTTGCATAGCCCTTTTCCTACGTTCCAGATGATGAGTCCAGAGAAAAGCACTGTTTGTTATCTAAGGAACCACATCTTAGTGGAAGATTGCTTTGAGGGTATTTGATACCATAATATCAGAGAGAAAGTATCCAAATGAAACCATAAGTAATAACCAGTAGCTTTAAAGTAATAAAACCTTGAATTTCTTCTTAGCTTTGCTTCTGGAAACTCAGCTCCAAGAATGTGATGTCTTTATCAGGTTCTTTAAGACCAATCTCTGCTTTCAGCCATGTTCAGACTCTGAAGTGTAGCAGAAAATGCATCCCTGCCCTCTTGGCAGTATGTGTCTAGGTGGTAGTGCACATCTCATGGACCAAACCTCTACCCAGATTTTCACAAGAAGTACAAACTCTCAGAGTTAAAATGTGGGTGCATATTTCTTTTTTTTTCTAGAAATCAAAGAAAAATATTTCCCAGCCAGTTTATTCAGCCCCAGCAGTTACTGCCACAATGATGCAGAAAATTCACAATCGCATTCCCAGCCCTCAAAGCTTCCTTGCTGTGAGACTTCAGTTCCAGAAACTGGAATTGCTCAAAAGCCTGGAGATATTTGGAAGAGGGAGTTCACCTACGCTGAACAAATCCTTGATGTTACCACATCAGCTGTGATGAAACCACGTCGGCAAAGCTGTGCTCAGTAAATTAATGTGTCATACATCTTACCTTCTTTGGTTCCACCATGTTTAAGCAGGAATCATATTCTTCTTGTCTTTGGATGATCCAGAAAGAAAGGCTCCTTATTCCACTGTTAGTATGTTCTTTGAGGTCAGTGAAAACTTCTGGAGTGTGAAGGATGTTCTCCTGTATAGTCATTTAACGTTCTTCCAAACTGCTGCACCTAGGTGAAAACGAGTTTCACACACCTACTGGAAACAGGGAAGAGGAAATGCTGCTTGCACTTGTAGAAGAATTAATTTGTGCATCTTCAAAGCCTATAAAAATACTTGTTTTTTAAAATAAATTGATGATACTTAGAAGCAGGTGTTTCAAAGCTGAAAAAGCCACCTTCGGGAAACAAAGTACAAGATTTACTTGGTAAAGGTTTACATGGGTGGTCAACCTTTGTGATATCTGTTCAAGGCTTGCCTTCAAGGCGACCTTTCTCTCTCACATGTATTTCTTCTACTGCACAGTTGTCTGCATGAGCTGTGTCTCTGTGGTGTCTGGATACTTAACTCTATTTTTAGGATATATGCTCGTTTTCCAACTGGGAAAACAGACCACAATAGCCTCTTGGTCAGGAGATGTGTGGTGCAAACCAGAACTGAGATCCTCATTTCCAGCAAAACAGCCTTCTGTAATGTCAAGGTGAGGGAAGAGATTATGTGCTGCTACCATGTAATTAATAGATATTAGGAAATGGGAAAGCAGATGAATAGGCATGCAGAAGCCTTTATTTTCTGTTTGCAGATCCATCAGGACTGCAGACACTGAAAAGATCTGTATCTACATTGAGTCTTTGGAATAATGGTCATTTCATAGGCATAATTATTTATCTGCCCACAGGCCTAATGTCAGTAAAGTAGTTCAAGATCTTCAGATACAAGTTATTTTCAGTCAGAGCATAATGAATAAGTTTCTCTAGCACAGAGGATGTTTGGTATCATTACTCTAACTGAACAAACTGGTTTATCATCATCAATATACCAAATAGGGGCACATCGCAGTTTGTTTCCAAAGCTTGTTTTTCCATCTTGTATTTCTCTGGCAAGACATATGAATGCAGAGTAATAATTCTCAAGCCAACGCCTTCCTGGTGGCATTGTGTCACCTTCACTAAAGAATCAATAAATCTATTTGACCCTCTTGCAGATGGTTTAGCTTTGGGAGAGAGTTCTGGACCTACTCATTGATGGTTCTTGACACTGGGCCCTTCACTTCAGGAAGCAAAGAAACTTTGCCCCCGCAGCAAACACTGTGACTGAACCCAAGAAAGCTAGGCAGTGTCTTCCGTGGGAGGCTAAAGATGCCTTTTAACAGAGTTTCTTAGGGTTTCCCCAGTTATTCTATAGCAAATAAATCACCAGAGAATCACAGGGACATTTCCTGGTGGTAGATGTGCTCTGACATTGCTTACCAGCAACAAAACATGTGACAGGTTCTGCCAAAGGGCTGCTCTAGAACGTCAAAGAGCAAGAAGGGAACTTGTGCTCTAACAGCAGGAAAAGACATTTCTTCATAATCAGAGGGTAGAAACCAGTTCCATTATATTCTCTTCTCATGTTTTGAACAGAGCTTTGACAAAGGAGTGAATTTGCCCCAGAGCAGTTAAAACCAAAAACCCAAGAGATCTACTCCACAGGCATTTTCCTGGCATTCTCTGACATGCAGATGACTGATAATATCACCATAACAGCTGTTATCTCAAATGTCTGCCTCCAGGCAAATTAAAAGTAAGGAAACGCCAAAACACTTGAAGAGATGAATATAGCAGGCATTTGCCAGTAATTTGCTGGCCCTGGATCTCCTGCTGTCAGGGGTAAAATGAAGCATGTTTGCTTTATAAGAAAATTACAGAGCTGTCATCCTCGCAGCTCATCCACATGGACCAATGAAGAGCAACACCATTGCCAGGACTGAAGGCAAAAGGAATGTTTTTTTAACCAGAATCTGAAACATCCTTTCCCAAGGACAAGCTTGAGCCTTGCTGCCAGGGAGCAGCAGGAGAACGGCTGCCCCCAGATAGGGCCAAGTCCAGACCCAAGGGGGACCCCCGTGTGAGCAGTACAGGAATACAGATGTAGCAAACATGGCAAGTGGGTAAAGTATGTCCAGGATCCACCCTGAGGCTCCAGCCAGGAGCAGCTGGAGATGGGGCTGGGTACAAGGTCTGGTGTCAGATAGGCTCCAGCCATCATTTCTGGATTCTTGGACATGCTCCTTTGATGCAAAAGTTCTCAGCGGGGAAATTCTCTTTGCAGGGATTCCAAACAGCTCCCAACAGTGCCATGCTGATTTTATAGTGGGAGCCATGTAGGTGTGCTGTAGCCTACAGTGCCAAAATATCAGAGAATCATAGAATGGCCTGGGTTGGAAGGGGCCTTAAAGACCAACCAGTTCCAGCCTCACTGCCGTGGGCAGGGACACCTTCCACTAGACCAGGTTGCTCAGAGTTCCATCCAACCTGGCCTTGGACACTTCCAGGGATGGGGCAGCCACAGTTTCTCTGAGCAACTTGTGCCAGTGCATCACCACCCTCACAGTGAAGAATTTATTCCTAATACCCGATCTAAATGTACTCTTTTTCAATTTGAGGCCATTCCCCCTTGTCCTGTCATCACTCCACGTCCTTTTAAATAGTTTCTCTCCATCTTTCTTGTAGGTCCACTTCAGGTGTGTGTCCTGGCATCAGGTGTAGGACTGAGCTAATACCTGGGTGCAGTTTATGTACTGGGATAACTTGGAGGGCAGGTAGAGAAACTTGGGTCTACACAGACCTGTGCTATTAAGGTCATGCTCTAAGGGAAGATTCATGTGAAAGGGACCAACAACCTTCTCAGGTGACATGTCAGCTTGTGGAGATGGGTTTTTCACTCTGGTTGGAGAGAACCAAGCCTGCACCTCTTTGCTGCAGCCACAGCTGCTTGAAATGTCCAGTCTGTGAAGTGTGCAACAGATCCTTTAAAGAAAGTTCTCTGCATTGGGCTGAAGTCAAAGCCACTCAGTGCTCCTGTCAGAGCTGTCAGTGAGGGAATGAAAATGCTATTAGCAATATTTGAGCTATTAGAGATGGGGTGACAGAGTAAGGACTATCCATTTCAGTGTCCTAAGAACATACTGACCTTCACAAGAGAAACCCCAGAAGTTTATAGGAGGTTCCAATTCTGGACCATACCATATCTCACAAAAACTCTCCCTCTATAAAAAATAACTCCCTGCTGGATTGTTATCCATTTAAATTGTGTCCACATGTAAAAAGCCTGGCTTTTGCATACTCCTGACAATGCTGGAAGTAGAGTTACCACAGAAATCTGCAGTATTTTAGTGGGAAGGGGGTACTACTAACTTTAAAGCTCATATTGAAAATCCATCTGTCTTCTAATTTGAGACTAAGGCAGGCCAAGAAAGCCCCATGGGCCCTAGGAAGAAAAGTACCAGTGGAAGGGGAAGAGAAGGTCATCTTGGTTTTGTTGAAGAGGGAAAATGAAAGCTTTACAGGTGTTCAGGGAATAGGAACTTCACCATTTCATTGATGTCAGATAACTGCCTGTAACTGGGATGTTTATTTTAATATTCAAACCTTTAACATTACAGAGTGCTAACCACCAGATAAAAGGTGTCCAGGAAAGGCTATGAATTGTCAAGATTTAAGATTAAATTCAAGAAGCAGCAGTATAGATAAAACAATGGTGAGGAAGTGAGCAAATCCTGCTTTGGCTCCTGCTTGTGACCACGGTTTTGAAAATGTCATTTTTATTCTTTGTATATGTGTTTCTCAAGCCTTTAGCATCTGCTTTGCATTTGTAGCAGATCTTCCTTCTAAGGGAGCATCTCTGTGGGCATTTTCATAGGCTCCCAGAAGGGGTTAGTTCAGACTGGGAGCAGGCCTTCGAAGTGAACTTCCCATCACTCCTGGATTCACATGCAGAGCAGGGTGGAGCCTTGTCCCACCATCACAGGGTTTGGGCACCTCCACGGGGACATGAACAGCCAAGGTGGAGCTGGAGACCTTAAATAAATGCCCAAAGAATAGTGGAGCACAGCTTGGTGATGTGCCACAGTTTTAAATGTCTTTTGTATCATTGAAGCCTTTCCAAGAACTGGAAGGGGCCCACGTGGTTTGAAATAGCAGCTGAGGGACCCGCCCTGGGGGCCACCTGCAGAGCATCACCTCATCTCAGGCCACCCTGTGACTGGCGCCTTGGGACTCGCCAGGAAGGAACACTGGTGAAAGGAACTTCCAGGAATGACATTTCCCAAAGAAAAAAAACCTCTTTCTTTATTCTAAGAGTTAAAAATCCATCGTTTCAATTCCTGGAAAGTCTAAAAAGTCCTGGCGGTTCTTACAGGGATAAGAAAACAATCACAGTGGAGGTTGTGTGAAACAGACAACAAGCTTGGAAAAGCTTTAAATTCAGGAATATTAAGCTCTGGCCAGGATCACCATTTTGTAAAAGTGCCCTGCCATGCTTTCTTGAAAAAGTGTTTGTGAAACCTTGGGTACACTTAGGCCGTTTGCCTCTTTTGGTTGGAAATAATACAAAATTCTGTGGTTCTTACTTTTCATCTGACAGAGTTAAGGAAACAGTTGTACTGGGGTCCTTGTAAGTGTTAGGAACTGTGTTTTACTAAGTAAGGTTCAAGTGAGATTCAAGTAAAGCTGAAAAAAATCTACTCACTGTTTTTCATGACTTCTGAAATGTCTATGGATTCAATCTGCATGCCTGTGCTATGTTCTTGTGCTGACTTCTGGTAAATGGTCGACCTGCTGGGTCTGCAACCTGAAAGAATAGAGAATTTTAAAGCATGTATTGCTGAATATTATGGAAAGCACATACCATAGCTTTGTTCAAACTTTAGCCTTCCTGCTATTTTCACTGGAAGCCTTGCATCATATTGGAAGTGCTAATGGGTTGTATCTCTCAAAATTACAAGCAAGATGCTGATCCAGGTTTAAGTAATTTGGGAACAAAGTCATTGGCTTAGTTCATTGTAGTGTAAATAAAAAAATAGCAGAGAGAGTAAAAGAAATCTTTCATCATCTTCTGTATTTTATTAGTGCACAGCACCTGTACAGAGCTGTGAGGGCTTGCACAACTTGTATTGATCAAAAATCTCTGTTGGCCTAAGGGAACATGTGTCCACTGCAGTCCATGGATCTGGGCCAGCTCACACTACTTTTTCTCCAAAATTAATCAACCAGTGCAAGAAAGTTGAAGTTGTCCTGAAAAATCTCTTCTTTTCAGAAATAACAATATTCACTAATCAACAACAGCCAATCTCCTTTTGGTCTGTCCGCAAACCCTTGTCCTTACCGTCTCTGTGAGACTATAAATTGATCTTTGTAACATGTCCAGGGGATTAAAAGTAATCCAGGCTCTCACAGAATGCAGAAACACGTCGCTCATTCCAGAATTGAGGGGTCCTCAGGGAGGTGCTGCTTTAGAGTTAAACCAAGATAACTTTAGCATGAGTGTCGCACCACTCTGGACTGTGCTGGGTCCAAGAGGTGATTGCTTGGGAATCGGTTCCCTAAACCTTCATAGACATTGCCAAAAAGATTTTTTTAAAAAGAACAGAAGTAGATTTAGCAATAAAGACCTTTCTTTGCATTGAAGTATTCCCAGGAACTTGCTGGGTGGAATGAGTAGAGGCCACATAAGCTGCTGAAGCAGAAATTTTGTTTAATATCAGGTTTGCATGGCACAGTATAACATTTCCACAGTCTCCAAGGACCTGTAAATATCATGTAATGGTTCCTGTGCCACAACATTGATGCTGACTGGATTTTCAGGTCTGATGTTTACTTCTGTCTCCTCAGACAGGACGGATCGACGTCCAGCAAGCGATTCTCAGGTTACTGTCAGCCAAACCACGGTGCTTTGGGATCCAAACAGCACAAAAGAGTCAACCTGCTGAGTCTCACAGCATCTGCCTTGGCCTCAGGTGAGCGCTGTGGTTCAGTCTTTCCCACCAGCAAAGGGGCAGAAACTGAGCACAAAGAAGCTGCCTTTGGGCCCCTGGGGCTTTTGTGCTGCCCTTGGGGTCGTGTGTGAAAGTTTGTGCAAAGCCCCCGAGGTTGGTTGTCTTCTGGGGAAAGAGGGGTGCCCCAAGAAGGGGTGACAGGGTTGCAAAGACCTTGTTGAGTCATTCAGAGCTGCGTCACACCTTTGTCACAGCAGCTTTTGGGGACTGAGTAGCTTGTTGCTGTCTTTGAACCCAGTTTCTGTCCACTCCTAAGAGCAGCAGATAGTCACCGTGAGTCTTTTAATAAGAATTTGAAACACTGCTTTTGAGTTAAAAAAAAAATAAAATAAAATTTTAGTTTTCTAGATTTCATTAGAAAAACAAATTCTACCTCTCCTCTGAAAACTGTTTCCAAACACACAAATCCAGCTAGCACAATCATCCATTTGCACAGCAAGCCCTTAGACACTGTTTTCCTTCTTCCAGATGACTTTCGTAGCCCACCTGGGAAATAAATTACTGGGCAGTGGTAGAGTTAGTAAACCTACATACACTCATAAAAGTTCAAACCAAAGTGTGATCATAAAGTACTTACAGGTCAGTAATCACACCCTGAATTTTCAGAAGTAATTTAGAGTAGATGGTATCATCTGGAGAAAAAGTCCTTCCTTTTCCCCTCTAAATATCCCATTATAAGCCAGTAATAAGTATAAAAATTAAGAGCTGGCTGAAGCCAATGGAAAGTCTTTACTTAATCCTGGGGCACTTTGGTGGGAGCCCTTCAAACCTTTCAATTCAGAAAAGCACCTATGTCATAAGCACTTCATGAGGTCCCAATTACATTGCCCCATTTTGTGGGACATAGCTACAGCCTTGGAGTTAATCACCTGCCTAAAGACTTTGCAGAATAAGGATGCACTTAGAGCCAAGTATAGGCCTAAAATCTGTTTCAGACAGGGCTTTAATATTTAGCAGGTCGTGCACAGATCTTTTGCCATTTAAGCAAAGTTTGATTTTTGGAAAAAGAGATCTTCCAGCTTGTTCTTCAGAAAATGATATCCAAGAACTGTAGCTAGAGGCGGTATGGCAGATTCTTTCGAGAGCAGGCTCTTGTAGAAAGTGATTTAGTTCTGTAGTTCTCCCGGGTTACTCTCAGGTAATGCTGTTCTTGTGCTTCTGAATCCCAGTATTAGAAATAAAAAGGTCACGCTGGTTCCAAGAGTCGTGACACCAACAAAAGGCACGAAAAGTCTCTCTGCTCCTGACAGTTTTCTTTACACTGTTGTTTTTTTGCCTTTGCAGTTGAATACTTAAGCATGTTCCAGTGGTCCTGCACTCCCCGTGCACAGGGTCAGCTGAAACAGGCTCTCATCGTCCGGCTTTCCAACAGGGAATTTCTCACGGCACGAGCAACCTCCTTTCCAGCAAATCACAGGTGTTCCCCACATGGTGTGAGCAGGTGAGAGCATGGCTTTGCCAAACCATGATGAAGTTTGGTAGCTGAAATACAAAATCCAAGTTTGGCCTGAGATCTGAATCTGGCACTCTGCTCTATCCTCTGCTCTGAGCCAAATCAAACTGCAGCACGTCATGAAAACCAAACACTGCTGTGCTCTGGATCACCTAAGATCTGGATCCAGCTATAAACCCTGATGAGGAAGCTCCTCTCTGTGCCTGTTACAGCGGTGGCAATGCCCAACATGTCCCCTTGTTAGCTAGGGGTGGTAGCACTCTGACAGAAATTCGAACAATGGAAAGCCTGTACCTAAAATTCTGTGGGAAAAGAAGGCACTGGAAGTGCAATGAAATTGCCACTCCATGTAGCTTTAAAAAAAAAAACAACACAAAACCACGAAAGAAACACACAAGCAGGATTTATGAGTGGGTCAAGTTTTGAGGCAAAGCAACCCCCCCCATCTTTTTGGCTCTTAAAGTCTCTTATTATTAGTTTAAGAGCTGCCAGGCAGACAGAGCAATTCATCCAGCCCACCTGTGGTTTTTTTTGAGGGGGAAAAAAATGCAAAGGATGTGTTCCATATTCTTCAGGAAGTGCTCCTCACCATGGAGCCAGCTCTGCTGCACCCTCATGAGCACTCACAGGACACCTGTGACATGCCAGCTCACCCAGGCGATCCTGCTGCCCAGGCAATCCTTCTCTCACGTACTCTCTTGTACTCTTTTTTTTGTTGTTGTTTTTTAATAGTTAAGGATTTGAATTTTTCTTCTTGTGTATTTGGCACTTCTGGTGGAGCCTTTGACATGGAAAAAGTCTCATCTTTCAAATGCCTGTGGCACTCTCTGTGAAAGGTGATTTTTAAAAATCCATTTTATTTTGCTTCCTGGCATTGATATCAAAGGAACAATCAGTGCCTGACTTGGAGCCAACAAATTATTTCCATTATAATAAACAGAAAACAATGGCATGCTGCCTTATTAGTTATTCACTTTCCAAGTCAACAGGCTCGGAGGGTTGGGATGAGATCTAACCAGAGATATGCTTTGATGTTTTCAGTTTGGAGAATTGGTCTCCTGGCCAAAATGCTGAGGGATGCCAGTTCTGGGGGGAAGAAGGGAGGGAAGGAAGGGCAGAGGGAAGGGAGAGAACCCCTCAAAGCACAGGGCAGGGGATGGCTACTGGAAGAGTATTGTGGCATGTTCATGGCTGGTTAGAAGACATCGGAGCGGTGGTTGTGGTGCTTGGCAGCCTCACACCAGATTTAACACGTGAGCAAAGAGCAGCAGCTGGATTGATTTCAGTGTAGTTACTTTGATTTATTCCCATCAAGGATCTAGTTTAGTGTACACTCAAGATCTGATACTACACTTCAGAACAGCCACTTCTGTGGTGTTTGCAGTGTGTGTTGTGGATGCTGATGGATCCAAACCAAACCAGATGTGAACAGCAGCCCTGGTACTCATCCTTCCCTCCCAGGAACAAACTCTTCTAGCACTGCCACATAAATAGTGCTTTGTAGGGAATGCTGCTGAGCAAAATGACTTGCAGTATTTTGTTTTAGCACTGAGTTCATGTATGCAGAACGTTGCAGGAGGGGAAACTCCTCCAGAAACATGAGAGTCACAGTGCTTGGAATTATTTTGTTCTATATGCCTAACAGAGGGTCTACAGTGGTTGGAAGTGTTTTGTTCTATATGCCTAATAGAGGGTCTACAGAAAACTATCTCCCAAGAAGGTCTTGTAGGTGGGGATAAGCATCAGAGGTGAATATCTGCTATTTGCTATTTTTCTATATAGAAAATATAAATATTGGCATCATGATGCCAACAAATAATGTAAAAAGTCAAAACTCCCCCCCTTGCCTTGGATGTATTTCACCAGTGTTCCCAGAACAATCAAAATATCCATATTATTTAACAGAGTAGAAAGCCTGCACATGGGGCAACACAACTGACCTTTACTTGTTTATTAATTGTGTCTCTCATGGACAAGCCACTCTGGCTGTTTTGGACTCTTTTCTGACAAATATACAAACACAGTAAACCCACTTTTTGCTTTTCTCACAAAACTATAAACTGCCTGAGTGGTTTATATCAATAACCAAATGAATAGAGATCACAGTAACTGAGGTAGATTATTTGCTCTGGTGGAGAACTGCCTGTGCATTTTGGGAGATACATACCTGTTCCCTACCTGTAGATTTTTATTTTAAGGGAATTTCTGTGGGAATTTTTAAAAAACTAAGAAAACTGCCAATTTCTCCAAAGCCAGAAGAAAACTTTCCACGCTCAGGAGGGGCAAGACAACTTGCAAACTGTTTTAGTAAAGGTTTTGCATGGTGATCATAAACCATTATCTTTGAGGTGACCAAATCTAGCATAGAAAAACAGAAATAATTGTTAGGAAGCAATGTGTCTTTTGGGAAAAGATGTTCAGCAATAGTTAACATTATGTGTTATGTGTTGTTGCCATATTGCCTTTAGATAGCCAGACCCAGAGTTGTCCTGGAGGAGAGAATGTGAAGCAGGTGATATTGCACAGAAGATCGGTTTTGGGCCACAAGAATCCGTGTAGTGATGATGATTTTCAGAGAGCAAAGTCATGTTACCGGATCCAAACCTCAGAGAGTTTCCTGAACTGTCACTTTGCAAAAATACCCACTTGTAATGACCAGCAGTGGCAGTCTGACACTTGCAGGGGTCAATTTTCAGTGCAGAATAGCACTTTCAGATCCTGCTTGAGCAGTTTCCTCTCCTTTGAACCTTCTTTCTGATTGCCAGATGCTCAGCCACAGCCTGGCCCTCATTCTTCCAGTCCTCCCATAAATGGAAGCAAATTTCCACCAAAACCTTCCTTAGGGGCATAAGGAAATTAGAGAAAGAAATTAGAGAAAGAATAGACCTGGAGTCCTCTCATGTAGCTAAAAGTCCTCCAGTCAGACATTGCAGCCAAATTCTCTTTCCTGTGCTCTGTTTCTACATGATCAGCCTTTTTCCTAGCCTAGGAATTCTGGCTCCTTGCTTTATTCCAGGCGATCTCCCTTCAGTGGAGGCATGTGATACCTAGCCTTGATCCTCCTAACCACAACAAGCCAAAGCATCCCACAAAAAAGGCTGTGCTTCTTGCCCTTCTGCTTTTTCCTGATTGCCTTCTGGACAGTAATAGATGATGCTGGAATTCATTCAGCAGACATAGGAGCTTATCCTCCCTCTTTCAAATACACCAGCATTTTTTTTTCTCTCTCCCATGCTCTTAATTTCACCCCAGCAGCTCAATCTTTCTGCTGGCCCCGGCTCAGTCGTCAAGCCAAAAGTCTGTAGATTTGTTGCCACAAAGTCCCAGAGCACAACACGTTCCAGCATGAAGGGATTTGGGGTGGGTGATGGCTGAGGCCGGGCTGGATGCTGCCTCCTCTCCTGCTAAATGAGGCCGGGTGTCAGGCAGTAAACACTCAGAGTGAGGAAGGTGCAGCTGGAGCCATCACACGGCCTAAAGGAGAACACACCTAATTTAATTCCAAGAAAAAATAAGGCTGATGTTTCATAGGCCAATAGCAGCCATCTCTGATTCACGTTTCTGTTCTGTCCTTGCCGTGAGTTCAGCAAATATCCTTAGTAATGTATGTGGTGCAAAGGCCTTCTCAGAGGCTGGTACCTTGATCTGTCAGTGCCTTCCCTGTATAATCTTGCAGAAGAGGTGAAGGCAGGGAAGGGAGGAATATTGTTCCTTCCATCCCACAGATGGAGGGCCAGGCAGCAAAGCTTTTGGGTGAGGTCCTTGGAGTCGCACAGAGGATCTGCTGAGGAACAGACAACAGATATTGTGATTCTATAATTCCTGCACATCCTTGTGCTCCATAGGCAAATCCCACTGAGATGAAATCCCACTGAAAGCAGGGTGGACACACAGATAGATGACAGAGGTTTTGCCTGTTCTTTTTTCAGTCATGTCAGACTTCCCTGAAATCTGCTTTCCCTAACTGCTAACAGACAGAGCTTCCCAAATCTGCAGCCAGTCTTATTTGGTCAGGGCATGGGGGTGAAAAGCCCAGCATTCAACAGAGATTCCTTGGAGTATCTTTAAGACCATGGATCACATAAAACAGTCCCCTCTCATTAAAAAAAAAAAAAAAAAAGAAAAAGAGAGAGAAAAAAAAAAGGAAAGAAGCTCACAAACTTACCATTGTTGAGTGTTTCTTTAACAGAATCAGAAACAAATTTGTGACCTTGTGGCCCAGAGGTGGGAACACCATCTATAAACTTGCCCAGACATAGAAATGCATTCTGCCTGTCAGTAGGAGTTTGCCATTGAACATGTATATAAAAAAAAGCTGGTGTTACATTAGGCCAACATTTTTTAAATGCCACAGCTCACTTTATATGCTGTAAACCTTGTTAATGCTGCTAACAAAAAAGTTAAAAACTCAAAGCTATAAAAATAGGAATGCCACTCCTAAGTAAATAAATATACATGAGAACCAAATATTCAGATACAAGTTCTGAAATGGCTCATGTCCAAGGAAGGAGGGAAAAAAAAACCAAAACACATTAACCTGAGTTGTTTCTGATGCTATAAAAGTTCACTATAGTCAGCAAAATTGTCTCCCATTGAGCGTTGACTTAGATTCACATGGTTCTGGAGAATTCCACACTGGAGCTTGGAGGAAGTGGACGGTTATTTTAGAAGTCAAGGCAGGTGGGCAGCAAGGAATATGCCAGCAAGGACAATTCCATCCAGGAGACTGGATGTGTCAGGGAGGGTGGGATATTTCTTTATATCTGACTCAAGAACAGGCTGTTAAGGTTGCAGCAGTGAGGAAAATGTTTCCATGAAAACAGGCCACCTGCATATCCCGGCCTCTGCTGTTGGCTCTGGATCCAAGTTAATAGGCCCAGTTTGGGACCGTTATACACAATCTGGGGTGTATTGTGAATCTTTTTGACAGTCTGGACTCAACAGTGGTTCAGGGGCTAAAATTTCCAAGGATCTTTTAGGGACTTTTTTTTTCCTGTGGTAAGAGCTGGCAGTTTACCTGTCCTTGCTTGTCCTTGCTTTTCCCCCTCACCCAGACCATTTTCATCCAAACCATTTGCCACCCTTCCCTACTTTTGGTCAGACACATCAAGCCTCTTGTTGTTGAAGGCTGTAGTTCCAGCATAGCATAACTAAGAGAAAGAGAGTTTTGGACTTTAAGAATTTGGAACCAGCTCTTAGCAGTGACTCTAAAAATAATAATAAACTACCACTAATGTAGATGAATATATCTCATGCTCAACCCTTGACTTTGTAGGTGCCTATGGGCTGAAATGAGGAATGGATGGATGAGAGTGCCCAGAAAGTTCCACGCTCTTTTTGATTTAAATATGGCCAAAAGAGTAAATTTTAGACCTTTGTGCAATTATTCACTTCCACAATGACAGAAAAAACTACTTAGACTCTCCTTCTTCCTGTAAAGGGGGGAAAAAATCACTTCTCCAAGGCCACAGTAAAGCCCAAAATGTTTCAGAAGATGGTTTTCTGTCCCCATATAGAGATTATGTGCATGATTAACAACCAATTAATGATTAAACTGATTAATGATTGAAATGAAATCTAAGCAGTAGGTGGGGATGATGTATTGGGACTATGTTGGTGAGGAGTGAGGAAGGTAGGAAATCCAACTGAGAAATCTACTCTTTTGTTATATGGTTAATCAACACCCCCCCCCTTTCTTTAACTCTTCAGAATTTAAATCAAATTTGATGCAACTATTTGTCTTAATCGAAGTAATGATTTGTTTACCTACAAGACTCAATGCAGTCTGCCCACAGGAGTAAACTTGGCAGAATTTTAGTGAGAATATTTCATTTTCAAGGGCTACTGGTTACATCTTGGTGAGAAGTTTTCCCTTTTCCCCTCTTTAATCTCAATTCAGACTGTGATTTATTCAGCTATATTTCCAGGATAACATGCTGAGATGATGATTTTTGTTGGAAGACCACACTAAAAATTGCACTGAAATTGGATGCAACATGGGAACCATCATAATCAGGACTTCACCACTGAAGCTCAGGAACAGTTTTGTGGAGGGTCATGTTACGTCTTGTCTAGGGCTTTCATGAATTAAAAATCTATTTGCATGTGAATTTTAAATCAAAGCAAAGCCATTCTGTGCTTTGATTTTAAAGCACTTACATTTTTCTCTTTGCCTCAAACGTGGGCTGCGTCCAGAGTTCTCATTTGAATGTTCACCAGTGTAACTCCTGGGAAAGATGTTTTCTCCAGCAGTCAAATAAACTCTGTACTAATGCTGTTAAATTTCTAACACAAGCAACTGGATAAGACACGGGGATGGCAAACTGTTGAATTGTTGTTATTGCACATCGACCAAGGCAGATGTGAAACCTGAACTATCCAATGGGATGTACTGCTGTAGACAGTCTTTTCACCTAGTTTTTCCCTCTTTCCTTTGCCTCAGGAGTTTTCCATCTGGGTTAGGAAGGTCCCAGTGCTTCTGCATGTGTGAGGTTTTCTCGCTGTAGACTGTGGCCTATTCAGATTGCAGTGCTGAGGTTTAAGTGCTGATGAAAAAGATTTGTAATAGAGTAATGACTGCTGTTAAAAATCAGAGGAAAAGAGAAAACTTAAAGAGAGAGGAAAACATGAGAAACAAAGAATTTATTTCTAGTTGATTTTTATCTCAGGAACACTGAAATCACTCTGTAATTGTTCAGCTAAATAATACTCCAGTTCCAGAAACAGGGTGGTTGGCAGGCAAATTTGGTAAGTGAGATTTTCTTGTGCACTGCAAGAGAGCCTGGAGCCTGCGCAATTTCTTTGATTATAAAGCCAAGGTACATAATTTCATTTGGAAATTCTGACCAGTGGCACATTGCAGGCTCTCTAGGAGTTGCAGTCTTGAGTGGCAATTCCATTAACTGCTAATTTGTAGTGCTCATGAGCCCAGAAGTAGCAGGGGAAAGGGCAGCCTGTGACTGTCTCTCTAGGTCAGTAGCCTTTTTATTTTTGGCATTTATAATGAAATAGCTTGGATCCTGCTCAGTCCTCACAACCCTGTGGCTCCTGCGTCCCTCTTTCTTCAATACAAGCGAGGATGGTGCCTATATCCTTTCTGGAGAGCTTTAAAAACATTAGTCAAAATTTACATCCCTGGGCACCTTCGGTGTGGCTTATCCCCAGTAATGAATGTAATTCATCGTGTCTCCTACCTTGATTCCTTCTTCTATTTCATTACTTATGCATTACGTTATTTAATGGCAAACTCTTTCTTCTCCTGATTATAATTTAGGGACCTCTCTGCACTAATCACCCTATAGGCAGAGGCATCCCCTCTCAATGCCTTCTTCACTCTGAAACAATTCTGAGAAGCGTGAACACCTTAATTTCAACCTGAGAAGTAGCCTTGGGACAAAATTCAAGTTCTGTAGGCAAAGGAACAGCAAGGGAAGGCAGAGTTCTTCAAAGTCATCAACCAGCAGGGTCCAGGGAAGAGTTTAGCACTTAAGAAAGAATACTGAGTCAGGAGTCATCCATGAGTAGAAAAATAACAGGAAAAAGTTTTACTTCATTTACTGATGTGGTGCCTTTTTTATTTTCTGAGCTCCTGGAACTCAGTATCTTTAGAGCATATTGAGTGGTCAATGCAGAACACCAGATCATGCTTAACTGTCCTTCTGATGCTGTGGATGTTTGGTAACTGAAATTCAGTGATATATTCTATTAACAGCAATATGTATTTGTACATAAACGTGTAGAAATGTTGTGTTCAGCAGAAGGGTTGTTTGGATACAAGGAGAGGAAAGCATACTTTTTTTATACTTCTGTCAAACTTCCATAATTGGCTTACCCTGACTGGACACGATTTGTTATTTGTGGAGCAGTGGCTGCCTGGAGAAATGCCATGGCAGCCAGTTTAGCCTGAGTGTCCCACAGAGCCTTCATTAATCACAGCAGTGGGTGGAAAAGGCATTATCTTCATATATTACTCTCAGGAGCTGGTGGTATCCGTTCTTCTAGGGTTGCTACACGCCTCTGAAACTCTACCTACACGCAATTTGCTCTTCATTCTCCTCTTTTTTTTCCTTTCCTTGTGTTGAGACATTCAGCATTGCCTGTGGTACCCTCATTCCCTGCATCCTTCACTAGCAAAGATATGGAATGATAGAACCCTGACACCAGCCTGGGGTCTTTAACAGTGCACTGAAGTGGAAGAGGTATTTTTTCAGTAGTCATTCAGCTACCCTGTTCAAAAAGAAAAAAGGAAGAAAATAAGAACTTCTAGTAAAAGGAAAATATTATTCTTCATTACAATATCCTCAAAACTTTCTTCATCTTACCTTCCCTGGAGATGTCTGGAAGCATCTCTGTGTTTCAGCACTGCCTGAGCAATTCAGCAGAGGTTTCTGCTCACAGTAGATATTGGAATCAGCACAACCTGCCAATCTTTCTTTGCCAATATCTGCCCTCAGCAGGAATGTTGGCGGTCAATGAGTGCAGCGCTTTCCCAGCAGCTGCCAATGCAACTATGCAGGTGGTATTGTGATGGGAAAGAGGGCTGGCAGAAGGAATAACTTGAAGAAATAATTCGGGCAGCTCCAGCTGGCTTTGTCACAAAAGATGTCATTCCAGCACAGGCCATCATGAATGATGGGAACAAACCTTGGGAGAGCAAAGCTCAGCACTGACTTCCTGAGGGAAAAGCTGTTGGTGCTCTGTGCCTGCAGGACATTTATGATTTTTATTATATATGAATATATTGATAAATTATATATAAATATAATTTATAGTTATTATTCTGTGCATAGCCCATCTTCTTGCTGTCTGGTGCTGCTGGTAACAGATATATACATACTGTGGGTATGATCATAACCTACTGAGTTTGAAAATGTCTTCTGCCCTGTGGGAGCCTGCAGAGACTCATTATCTCTGAGAACCTCCAGGGAAAACACCAGAATCCACAAAAGGTGCAAAGCTGAAGAAACCTCGCTTCTGTTTTTGGCAGCTCTTCCAACTGTATCCCAGGCTTGTAATCAGCCCTTTTTCCTGCAAGTGTAGGTGGGAATGATGCTTTGAGTGAAAAACTATAAATTTTGCTCCAAAACAAATTAAAAAGGCTCCTAGCTTTCCTTTTTTTTGGAAGGGAAACCTGAAAGTGAGAAGTTTTAAGTTTTGGGAGAAAACTCCAAAATGATTGATTTTGAAACCTTAAAACTTCCAAGTCCATCTCCTGAGGGATCCAATAAATGGAATGCTGAGTGGCAGTAAAAATTTCAGATCAAATATATGCAAAATGTGGTTAATTTAAAAATGAATCTTTGCACTTCAGATGTGTGACTCTCTGACGTAAACTGATATGATAACAGTGGTTAAAAAAACCCCTGAATTTATTTCAGCCAACAGGGTTTGAAAAGCATTAGCTCAGAGTTTGAGCCCTCAGATGATATTGAGCCTTCCTACTTCCACTGGTGCCATTTTTTTAACAGAAGAAACAGCTTAATTTGACTCTTATCTTCAGAGGCTTAAACAGGAATTTGATCTGAGAGGGCTGTGCAGGTTCCCTTGCCAGTGTTGCTTGCTGTGTTTTATGAGTGCATGTGATGACCTGGGTGACTTCATACAGGCTGTTTACAGCATGATTAGAAAGATAAATGAAACATGGTTAAAGTTGTTAAATTCCAGTGTCCCCTCACTGCACGGTAAGTCATGAACTCTACTGAAAAAAAAAGAAAAATTTGGAAAGTGCATCTCATCTACTAAGGGCATGTCATAATTCCAATAAATGCTTTCTATTACAAGTTGGTTTTGCATCTGCTTACGAAAAATGAACTGAAATTGTAAATCATTCTGTAAATCCTAACTGGAAACAAAATGTCTGAGTTCTGAAACCAAAAGAGATGTATTTAGATCACCAAAACTTTTATTCCATGGAATTCAGAAATAAAGTTTTTAAAAGACCCCAAAGCCAGAAAACAACAAACAACAACAAAAAAAGACTCTCCTCTAAACTTATTTTTTTTCATCTGTCTTCCAGTTCTGGGAGAGGAAATTCTGCAAACTGACTATGAACTCAGGAAAGGGAGGTACTTGAGAACTTGCTGTGCTGAGGGAAAATACAAGAGGTAAAACACAGTGACATCCAGAAGACTATGTGCTCAGTCACACAACTGTTTTGAAAGATGTAGCTCTCACCCAGGGCAGAGCAGTGGGACTGGAGGCAGAACACTTTTACCAACAAGTAGCATTTACAAAGAGCAAATGCAGGAAAGCATTTAAAAACTGTTAATATCAAATGCTCTCTTTGTATCAAAGCATCAATGTGTGGAGTAATTCCTTTGCATTTGCACAGAGAAAAGATTTGTCTTTTCTGTTTCAAGAACTGAGCAAAGGTGAAAGGATTTGTTCTGCCTTTCCTAACTCCTCTGCTGAGCATGTTTTTTTCTAGACAACTTGCACATTGAGTAGCATTTACTGTACTTTATTACTATATTTGCTTGTTGGTCTCTTTTTGCAGCTCAGCCCCTGGTATGCAATTAAAAGTTCTAAGTGACCCTGTTAACTTGCTAAGTCCTACAACAGCATCTGGAAATTATATCTGTCTCTCTAGGTGGATTCTTGGAAGAGAATTCACTATAACTGTAATTCCCCCTTTACCTTCCTTCCCAGGCTTATCTCCTCTGAGACCTGACAAGGAAAAGTAAAGACAAGCTATGAGACAATTGATATAAAACCTGTGTACATGTAAATCTAAGTTACTGCACATAAAAGGAAGGAAAATCAAAATTAGAACAGTACTGGGAGTTATGTGATGGGAAATCTGGAAGGCTTTTGTTCTGTCTTGCATTTGAAGCATAAAACAAGAAAATTGCAGGTAATGGGAATCTTGATGCAGGCAATGAAAACCAGAGATGTACAGGGGAGAGAAGAGTCAGTCTGAAAAATTTGGGAATAATTCTCTTTCTCTGAAATGAATTATTATTATATAGACAAAAATTCTTACAGTTAGCATGGGTAGACAAAAGTTTCAAAAGGAGTTCATGTTAGACAAAAGATATGCCTGAATCTTTGCATCAAAATAACACTTCTATGTTTACAGCTCAGAGTTAGTCATTAAAGTTTGCCAGCGTGCTCTGTGTGGGTTGGGAATAATGATTTCTGTGAGACTGTTATGGTCTAGCTGAGAAAAATAGTGCTTCTCATGTGAGTTTTGTCACTTTAAAATATATGTGCAGCTGAAACTGCCTGGAGAAATATTGGTTGTAGATAGCTGCATTTGGTGACTTGGACTGCTTAAGAAAAGGTTTAATAATTCACATTCTTTATGTAACATGTTATTGACTATGCATTAAACCCACACAAAGGTAGAGCAGCTGATGTGGCTGGAAGCCATTTGGATCCCACCTCTGAAATGGAGGGGAGGATTTATATCTAATCCCCTGCATCTGAAACAGAAATATGACTTCAGATCAGGAGTCGGGGCAGCAGCGCTCTGGTTGTGGTGGAGGAAGCTGGGCCATAATACTGCTTGAGCACTTTTATTATGGTGCTGCAGGGAACAGTGCCAGGCTGGTTTTGACTTCTCACTTTATCTGAATTGTTCTCCAGTATTATGACCTGCACTGTCTTAGTACAAGGGGTAGTAAAATCCCAAGCATGCAGCCCTTAGTATTAGCATAGCCAAGCCCCATGTAAAAACTCACAGTAAATCAGCCTCGCTGTGGCCAAACCACATGTAAAAGCAAGCTGTGAAACAGACCCAACATGGCCAAACCACATGTAAAAGCACGCTGAAAGGCACCCTCCACACAGCCAAATTACACAGAAATCCGTGATGGAGAGCAGTCAGGGTTTGTGTGTTTATTGAAATAACTCAAGGCTGTGGAGAATCCCCTTCAAGTCACCTTCTCTCCCACCTAAGGTCTGAGCAACTGGACAGACCCACTCCTAAGACTTAAGTCATCAGGTAGGAAAAGTGGCTCTAGAAAGAATTAAAAGCAGCACAGTGGATTCAGGGTCAACCTGCTGCAGGTTGGAAAGTAGTGAATGAGCAGAAGAATCAAGCTCAGAAGGAGCAAAGGACTAATTTTTACTTTTCTGCTTCAGACAGAACTGTTTTTGCTGAGTGATTCCCCTTAATACATCCTACTAATGTCTCTGGCCACTTAGGATAAGTCAGTCAAGGGCCAAAAGAAAACCCCATCTGGCTCCCTGTGATTAATCTTCCCAGCTAGAAATGAGTGAGATGCAATTAGTAATCCCATTTTCACTTGTCCAGACTTCAAAAAGCCATCTTAGGTGTTTTATTAGATGAGAGGGAAAACAATGAGAATCGAGCTTCCAGTTCACCGATGTTTTGTTAACTTATAATGCTTTTAAATGGCTTTTTGTGACACACTTCATGTGTTATCATCCCCACAGTCAATCATTCATGAAATATTTTGGGGGTTTAGAGACTTTTTCTCACAGTGAGTCTCAAAGCACTTTACAGAGGAGTTCAGTATCATTTTCTGAGTTATACTGAGGCATGAAGTGACCTGCAGGACATCAACAACAGACCCCGACGTGGAATCCGCATCTTCTGACCCCACATTTGCAGCTACTGAACATTATTCTCAGTTATCTGCTGCACTGAGAAGTCCCAATAACAGCTGCTGTTTCTTGCTCTCTTAATGGAAACCTGGCAAATAAATGCTGTCTGTGGGAGCAGGTTTCTTATATCAGTACAAAATATCCAATTCTCTGGGAGCCAAAGGAGGATTTCGTCGGAAAAGACTGCTCACAGGAGCTGGTAGGAACACATCTAAGGGTGTGCTCAACCAACAAGAGTTAGTTTTGCTTTTCCCTTGCACTGTTTTGTTTGAACATGTCGCTGTTTAATATGCCAGTAAGGAGTTTGGGAACTGACTTCTGTGAGATAATCCGGGATTCCTGGCCTTTGACACATGATGTGGCTGTTGAAATCAAGGTCACAGCTTCCCCCTGTGTAAAACAGCAAGGCTTGACTGGCTGAGGTGGAGAAGTTTCAGCATATGTGAAAGCCGAGGTTTTGCCTAGGGGAGTAAACTTGGATTCAGTGTAAGGGGGTTTTAATCTATTAAAACCACTTTTAGATTCAAAAATTAATTTGCTTGATCAATAGACTTTTCTTTTTCCATTTTCAGTACCCTGGCTGAGCAATCTGTCAGGATATCGATGCCACAACTTATTTACACACTTTGCTAAATCCTCTAAATGCAATATTTGACAACTCATTTTTCCCTTGCTCATTCCAGGCTTGTCTTTTCAATTGTGCCTGATTGAGCACTACTGAAAAATACAGAAATGTGGAGCCAGACTGGTACCAAGCAGTTCCAGGATAAGGTGAGGTGCCTGCTGGCCCACTGCATAGTTCTGGCTCATGCTTGCCCACTTCTGGTTCCATACATTAACTACGGCCCGGTGAAAAGAGGGTTCAAGAGCAAGCCTTGAAGCATGTTTTGCCATCATCTACACCTTTCCCACTCCTATGGAGAAAGGACTTGATTATTATGATTATGATTATTATTGTTGTTGTTGTTAAAATTATGGAAGAGTTGATATTTTGAGGCAGAACAGAAATTCTTTGCAATATATGAAAAGGCTCATTATTGTCTCTACGAAGTATCAGCTACTGTATTTACCATTAATGTGACATACTCATGCAAAATATTTTCCCAGGACACCACTGATGATGATAGTAAAAATACTCAAAGCAATATGTGAAATAAAACAGCCCTTGGTCTCAAAAGTGATCTTGCAAAGCCCAGTGACATTATAATTGCATAGCACAGCAATGACTCTGACTAGAGGGAAGAAGCAGGCAGCAAGTGAGGGAGGAGAACTATTGTATGGCATGGAAATCCTGGGTAAAATCCTGAATGGAGTTTTGCTATTGATTTGAATTGCTTTTTTATTTGTTTTAAGAGCAGTAGAAGACAAGTAGAGAGGAAAAGAACATGGAAGTGTTTGA
The DNA here is from genome assembly GCF_003945725.1 of Corapipo altera. Lineage (NCBI taxonomy): Eukaryota > Metazoa > Chordata > Aves > Passeriformes > Pipridae > Corapipo > Corapipo altera. Next base: position 5,631,266 of record NW_020884911.1, read on the forward strand.
ATGTGGAACATTTGCTTTTGCTGTCTGGGATTATGGATTTATATTCTGTTCATTGCTTCTGTGCTGTTCTGCTGCTCCCTGTTATATCTGTCTGTGTGCTTTTACATGTCATTATCTGATGGGCTTTAACAAAATATGTGAACTTAGGAACAAAAACCCAAACAAAGTCCATATTTGCTCTTGCTAAATCTTATCTCTTTAATATAGAAGGGTAATCATGAACACGTCCACTGTGTGGCTAAGTATATTCCTTCTGTGTCTGAAAATTATAATTTATAATTGGCTTTTAACTATCTCCACCACCACCAAATCAACATGTATAAGTATTTTCTTCTGCTGTATGAAGCTAGAGGCTCTGCAGATCATAAGGTAGATTCCTATCTCCCAAAACACTTGTCACTTCAATGCTCCATCACATCGCTGTGGATAGAACTAGTTTTTTCCCACTTGCAACTCAGTGGGAAAATCTTTCCTGGATCTCAGCGAACGCCCCAAGCCAGGGCCTGATTTGGCAAGGTCAGACTGAAAACATCTCTCCACACTTACTTAAAGCAAGGCACGGCTCAAACCCTGCTTTGTCCAGCTGTCAGAAGCCTGAGGTGGGAAGTTACTTCAGCCACAAAGACACAGAGATTGATCAACTAGAAATACATCCATCGGAACTCGGGAGCTGAGGTGTCTCGGGATCCTTCTCTCTGGGCTTTTCAGCAACCATCCCTGCCAGAAATACAACAAACACCCATTCTTTTATTAGCCCCTTTGGTATCTAATAAGACTGGGTTTGACAGCTCCAGCTTCTGGATTGCTGCTGCAGCAGCCTGCTCTGCTTGTACGCTCTCGAGATAGGAGTCTGTGGGGGCAGGACCTGTTAAACACAGGGACACTGGCACATAGGGGCTCGCAAGTGTTTCCTCTTCGGTGGGAGCTGGGAAAGAAAATTTAGTTGTACTACTCTACTGCTCTCGTGAGTCCAGGGGAGAAAACCCATGAGGATAATTTAGAGACAGATAATTTAGGAGTTCAGAGCCACTGTGAGAGAGCAAGGCTTCTTCTGTCTTGCCCTGTTTACCTTTAAAAGGTTCAGAATTTAAGCCTTTACCCCTCACAAATCCTGAAAGCTGAAGGAGTAAGAGCAGAGCTTGACCATCTGTTCTTGGGCAAGAGTTGTAGAACACTGAGGAAATTGTGTTTCCTGACGTGTGAACTGAAGAGCTGAAGTAGGAGTGAAATAAATAGGAAATTCTATGAAAACCTACATGCAGAGAATTTTCTGACTAGCTGCAAGAGACTACCAAAATGGGAACAAATTTCCACTTCCGTCTAGCTTTTCTGCAAGTGCTAGGGCATAACTCAGACCTCTATTTAGATAAGTGGAGTGATGCACTGAACTTGTGCCACTTTGAGTCAGGAGCAAGAAGAAAACCCACCAAAATTATAAAAACATATGGTTAGGACTTTCCTCCCTCATTAAAAACCCCCTAACTTCAGCGACCTTGATACAGAGAACTTCTTTCACCTTAAGCCCTCCAGTTTCTCATCCAGTCTTCAATCCTTAGGATGTGCCCTTTGCCTTCGTCGTTATTTCTTGGACAATCAGACCTATTTCTTGTTTGCCTCTGGGGCAAATTACCTCAAAATATTGGCACTCGGGAAAGTTGGATGGATTTGCCTCCAGAAGGGAAGATGCCCAAATAAAAAGGAAATGTTTTTGAATGTAGTCTAATTATCCCTGTTTCTTTTTTAGTATCTCTTGCATTGTTTCATACAGAATTAGCCCATTTCCAGAAATATTTAATGACCCCATTCTTATTCTTGAATGGTTTTATCTCCAAGTCTGTGACTTGTATTTTGAGTACTCCTGAAAACAATTGAACTCTGGCTCCTTTGAGACTGCTTTATTCTGGAAAGATCACCACCAGACCCACAAGAGATGGGAGAAAGCCTGAAAGTGCTACTTCACAGTGGCATTCTTTATAACACTTCCCCCAGTGGCAGGCTTGCAGTAGTGTTGAACACAAAAAAAAAAAAGGTAATTAAGACATTTACATCAATCAGAGCAGTTAATCAGAACAAAATGCTGATTTCTGTCTCCTGTTCTGTCTCTCTTTGGATGGAGAATAGTTGCTGATATGTGTGCTGGACTTCTAATCCTTTAATGGGGGCACAGGCTTTTGAAGACTCCCTCTCAGAGGTGCTATTACCAAATATATGCTTCTAATTTAACTTCTCATGCCGTATTACAGTAGCCTGAAGCAATTTTAGGTGTTGGGTTTGTGAGAAAAGCCCAATGTTGATGTTTATCAGATGACCTTTTAAAGGGTAATGTGGGGGTTATCCATTGGCATGATTAAGACCATATGTAGCTGACTTTTCCCAGGCATTTCTTCCCGCTTTTCAAAATCCCATCTATTTTTACCCAAACTCAGCCAGGTACCTTTCATCTCTGGTATGTTCATGGGCATTACAAGATGAGATTGAAGCAAAGTGTTTACTCCTTTGGAGTCATTTCTGTTAGAAAAGTCAAGAAAATTTCCATGCGTAAGTACCTAATGTCAACACAACACTGTTGCAGATAAACCTCAACTTTCTTTTTGAACATTTCAGATGTTCTCAGCAGTTTTTCCTTTTTCTTCTCCCCTCCATTGTCCCTTTTTACAAAGGCTTCTCAAAAGACTATGAAGAAGTGACTTTTCTCTGTGACATTCAGCTTTTAGTGTTCACGAGATGACCTTGCAGGGATGTCCTGCTATGAAGCTGCTAGAAGACAGGGGTTTTGAAGAATCCATTATCTCTGTCACAGAGAAGACTGTGAAATTGTTATTTTGCTGCTTTAGAAGCTCAGTATTTCACTCATGGCTCGTCATGGGAGAGTCCTTGCTGAAGACATGTTGCTGATGTTTCCTGCAAGAATTGAAAACACTGTTATCAAAAATTGTGTTTTGTTCTTTTTCCAGACAGATGATCTTTGTGTTACTGGATCTCTGCACCACCAACTGGGATTGAAAAAAGAGATGGCATGGTGAGATTCACTGCAAAGCAGGGTTCAATACCAGTGGAGATATAAAGGAAAATATGGTGCTTAGATGTGAGGCAAGGAAGTAGGCACAGAGGCAGGAATTCAGAGCAACTATGAACCCTTTTAGAGGAGCAAATAAGTCAAGTACCTTATGAAGTCTTTAGGTGTAAAAACTGCCCTTAAAAGGACTTTTTCAAAGGATCAGGACTTCTGTTCTTGTAAGTAGCTTTCACAACCCAGTATTTCGAGATAAGGTTACAGCATGGATTGTCTAAAATAAATGCATCTTGGAGCAATTCAGTCTTTAGCAGCTGGTGATATTTTCTGCCCTAGATTTGTAATTCATTATTAGGAAGTACTAATTACTCCTCTGTCACCATCCACACTGCTGCTGAGACATTTTAGGAGATGCAATGGAGAAAAAACTCAAATGTTGTGTATATGCGGCCTTCAGAAAGAAATTAAGGGAGAAGTAGTATGTGTGATACCACTAAAGGTACTAATAATGCAGGAAAAAAACCCTTAATTCCTGCTGATTATTGGAGGTTTTTTTCCTAAGTATCAGATACTTCCTAAAGTCTGGTTTATGTGAAGGTAAACTGCAGTGAGACTGAAATTCTTGTACTTAGTATGAGGTGTCACAGTGAAATGTTGGGACTGTGACATAAGATATCAGAATCAGGGAGGCCTGGCTCTCACTTCCGCTTGGAATGCTATGAACAAGTGCTGTATTTACATCAGAAGATGAAGCACCCATTTCCCTGGGGGTAGCATGGTTTTGTCTCAGGATCATGTGCTGTTTCAAACCCATCAAGTTTCACGCTGGGGTTACTGAGGGCTCAAGCCACCGCTCATCAGACCCACTGTGGCAGCTGATCCTACAAGCCCTGCGCATGGCAAGTGCAAAAACCCAACTTCTTCACCTCTCCTCCCCTGTGGGGCAAAGCCAGTGGCACGGCTGGCATGTCCTGCAGGCTGAGAGCTGTGCACGTGAGCCGTCACCACCGCACGGCCAACGTGCGCTTACATGTTAAGCCACAGGAATGTGATTATGAGGCAGAGCTTTTCATCGGCTCCTACTACAAAGGCAGAGTGCTGCCCCACTGAATTCAGGGGCAAAACTCCTCTTGGCTTGGACATAGCCAACGTTTCACCCATCTGAGCGAAATGCCAGCCAGCCTCTGAGCCCTCAAGCCTGGCTGCAGAGGGTGGAGTTCATGACTTGTCTGTTCCAGAGGATCGGGAAGCTTTCAGATTTTGGAGGAGTTTGATCTCAGCACAATGACCACAAAGGCCAGCAGGCAGGTTTTGCCTTTTCCATGGCAGTAGCTGCTTATCTTAGAAAACATTACACAGGCTGAGGCTTGGCTGGAGAACACTTATGGATCTCCCTTTAGCCCAAATGTATGAATTGTGTTCAAATGGCTTGGGAATGGCTTGTCCATAAATTCCTGTAATAACACTGCATAATACTATCTCACCAGTTGTACCTCTCTCCCTGTTTGTGTTCCCCAGTAGCTTGCAAAAGCTATCAACATCAAATTAAGGGGTGGGATTTAGCATGGGGATTTGGTCTCCTTAATGTGAAAGAGGGCTTTGAAAAACTCAGTCTTAGCAAACAGCAGCTAATAATAATGATAACAATAATAGAGATAAGCCAATTCATATCTCCCCACCCAAAATATTTATATAATGAATTTGTTAATTGTATTTTATCATCTTCTCAAGGGTAGGTTGGTAGCCTTTGCTTTACAGCAGACCAAGGGGAGCTCTCGTGCAGCCTGATGCCAAGAATATGTGTTATTTCATATTCTGTTATTTGCTTTGGGTTTAAGGTGGTGAGAGGAAATTCTCCAGCAATCAGCCCTAAGTGATTTTGCAGCGAGCAAGTCTTTCAGTGCTTGAACATTGTTTAGCAGAGAAGGAAGTAAAAACCCCTTTATCTGCCTTTTATAATTCAGACATTTGCCACAAATCTAGAGAGAAGCATTAAAAAAAAAGAAAAAGCAAGCCCAAACATTCGAGTGTACCCAAATTAATTCCGGTGTCATTTTATCTGCCTAATTGGGCCTAAAAATAGCCTGTGGGAAGGAGAACCAGCAGCCTTGAATGTCTGAAGCAATTTGTATCAATTATTTCCCAATGTACCAGTTTCAAGTGAAAGCCCTTTCCTGAGTGCCTCCATTAGCCAGGTGTCAGAGCTCTCTGTTTTCATTCCAGGCTTTTCTCTGGGAACAGGGTGTGTGTGTGCACCAAAAAGCACCAAGGAGGAACTGGAGCCTTGGCGGGTCCAGGAGGGTGCCCAGAGCAGCTCTGCAAGCAAAGTTAGTGCCTTCACTCCTCTGTCATCACCAGTCCCTGAGAGCAATCACCACCCACCAACAGTTCCTTGAGATAAGCCCGAGCCAGCTGGGAGAAGAAAGCCTTTGATATTCCCCTGCCTTGCTGAGTAAGTATTCCATAACAATAATACTTTGAACTTTTACAGCACCTTTTCATACCAGGGTCTGAGTGCTCCACAAACATTCATTCCCCAAGCCTCATACCACCCATTCGAGGAAACCTTTTTTTTTTTTTTAATTGTCCCACTTTTTTTAGGCCAGATTTTCCAAAGAGCTCAGCGTCTATCGTGCCTGCACTAGAGAAATTATTTTCTTTGTGCAAAAGACCTGCAGTGTCTAGGTTCCACTTTAGATGCCTGTGGCAAATATCAGTAATGCTTCCCCAGCTCCTGCCCCAAAATGTTTGTGTCTCGGATTTCTGCAGGTCTACAAAAATAAAGCTCAAAACTTTGTAAACTGCTTGTCTTCTGTTTATAACCCACAGGAACCCTTGTGAGCCCCTGATGAGAAATTTTTGACAAAGCAAAATTTCATCACCACCCCCCAGTTTCACTCAGACTTTTCTGTTTTCTGTAGCCATAATTTTTTTAGCTGATGAACAGAATTACAAGAAATGCAGATATATTTGGTTTGTTCTTCAGAACTATTTTCTGTGGTGCTATTCTGCTTGGAAACAGAGCAAGAACGTACTTGTCTCAGACACAGACATACAATAGATAAATAAAAAGGGAGATGCTGCTTCCCAGATAGGCATTGCATTGTGCTTTGCTACAGCAGGCAACAGGATTAAACTTTGATTTTCATCTCCTGTCTGCTTTCTCAGTGAGAAAATACAGTCAAGGCCAATGCTGGAGTTGATCTATCTCTATGGAAAGTTGATTTTAAAGTAGTGCCAAATGTCAGTGAAAAGTCACTGTTAAGGTTTCCACAGTAACAATAACAGAGTCTTGTAGGGAGGGTGAGTTAAGAGTGCACTCTGCAGCCCAGAGGATAATAGAGGTGCCTTCCAGTTACTGGTCTGTTTGGGAAGTACACACATTTTAATTTCTGTGCAGCATTCACAGTATTTAGCTCTGCCCCCTGCCCCTTCTCTGGCCAGAGCATCCAAAGGGTAAAGCCTTTAAGCTTTACATGGGACACAGCATTCAAGTCCTACTCCAAAGTAGAACAATCCTCTGATGCCTTCAGCTCTCATTTCTCCTGATGCTACTGAAAATAATAAATCCCTTGGCCTGTTTAATTTTTGGGCACTGTAACTATGTTAGTTGGAAATACAGTTATCACTTTGTTCCTCTTCCCAAAGTCTTTGGTCATTCAAATCCCATGAATTTGAAGCAGATAATTCAGACGCTTTTTGCAGTGACCCTGATCTCTTAAAATTGAAAAGTAAACTTCAAACATACAGTTGCTAATCCAAGCCCAGCTTCTAATCTTTTGAGATTTGCCCATCACAAATCATAAGTGCAATGTGGATAAAAGGGGGAAATGCAGAGTGATAGAGCCAAGCTATCAAATATATCATCTCTTTGAGTAAGGCTGGGATAACATGGAAATAGGATATAACCTGCTGATTAGTTGAACTTCCTTTAACATGTACTCCTGGGAAAAGAGAGAGACACTGAAGACTAAATTAAAACCAAAAAAAAAAAAAAAAAAACCAACCAAAAAAAAAGGAGAAAGACAGAAGAAACAGAATTGTTTGAACAGTCTTTGAACTACTGGAAAGATGTGCCCTCCAAATCACTTTCTTAACTTTCCCTGTAATTCAACAGCTGCATTTCTCACAGCTCACATCTCGGAATGGACCAGCAGAGGTGACTGGGCATGAAAGAATAACACTGATGGAGGGTGTGTGTGGAAGGTGCTAATCTTTTGCCATGTGTATAGGTATGTAATCACTTAGCAGATAATCTCAGATTCTGAAAAGACAGCCATTCGTTTTAAAACAAACACCAAGCTCGCTGTTGCCAGGAAGCTCTGATCAGTTCATAATTTAGCTTTAGCTCTCAAAAAGTCCTCATTGTTAAGGTGAAAGGATGTTGAATTTGTGTAAATCAGAATAGCCTCAAATTTCTTGCAACTCAGACTGCAGCTGAGCATCAGTGTCCTCTGACTGAGCTTCTCTGTCACTGCCACCAAAAGGTGACTCTTCCCTCTGGACAGTCAGTGCATCAATAAGGCAACCGAAGGTGAAATGATAGAAATCAATCTGCCTCTCATTAGTGGGATGAATAGAAGCATTCCAGGAGAGGAATCAATGAAGGGGTGAGGAGATGTGTTAAAAGAGGGATTGAAGAAGGAAGTTAATACTTTTTCAGAGAGTTGAAAATAAACTTTGGAGGACTTTAGGATAACGGTGACTCATGAGCAGTGTGATGTACATTCTGAGTATAAACATTGCTGGATAAAACAAGTGCAGGCTCCTAAGTGAGGTAGGTTCTTTTATGTTTTTGGAGATTTCAGAGGGTTTTAAAAATGTTTTTTAAACATTTTTCATATAGTGAGGACGGATGTCTATAGGTGTGCTGGAACTGAGCCACTGAACTCGCACAGACATTCTGTAGACACAAGATGTATTTGTGTGTTTATGTTTGCCTGAGCTCACACACACAGGCCCACACAAATAGCATGAAAGCCACTCATACATATTTACTTCCCTTTTTACTACTAAGTAGAATATTCATTGCTGTATTTGTAGCCCAAATTACTTGCAAGGAGGAAAAAGTGATTTGTCTCTAAGCAGAAACAGAGATGAGGAAATTCTTCACTTGGGATGCAGTGAGAAGTATATTATTGAAGTGGTTCTGGAACAGCAAGTGTGGACACAAGAAGGGGTCTGGCTGTGCTTCTGGGAAGCCACTTTTCCCAGGCCAAGCACCTTGCATTTCTCACAACACAAATATGGCATTTGCTGCTTTTGGGCCACAGGCCAGCTCATTGCAATGCAGTGCTCCAGAGAGGGAGGCAAGGCAATTTGCCACAACACCTTTTCCATCTTGCTGCCTTAGCTCACTGCTGCACTTACAGATGGCCAACATTTGTGTCATAGACATTTATCTTGCAAAATAGAGACTTTTGTATAAGAAGTATTTAGTGCAGCAAAATATTTCCCTTAAATTTAAATTTTCATCTTGTTTCGATTTTTAGAAAATATTTTGAAATTTCAGATGTTGTTTTTTCTCCTTTTTGTCACCTTCCTTCTGTCTCACAGCCTGTTTTCTGAACACAGTAGATATTTGCCAAGGTTGAAGGATTCACTCTGTATGGGGGGGTCATTTTCTCTTTTTTGTTCCCACTTATTATTTTTCTGATTATTTAAAGCTTTGCCTATACTACTAGTGCAGTGCATTCAAAGTTTGACTAGCACAGGTTCTCAGCATCCTATCACACCTCTCCATGAACTAAGTACAAGACAAAAGATTATATTAGAATCACCTTTTTTTTTTCTTCTTTACCTGAACTTTGTAAAATTAACCAAATAGACAAAAAAATAGGTAAGCATTTCTTAAAATTTGGACATTGAGGTTTTTCATGCAGTCAGTGGCAGACAGAAACTAATATTGGGAAAGAAACAGAAGTGAAAAATTTTACAAATCTTTTGGGTGAAAGAATACACTTTGTCCCAGTTTGAACCCTGAAATATAAATTACTTCAAAATGAGATGAATCTTTAGATGATTCCACTAATTGTACCTTGTACACAAAAGTTGAGAGTAGGGTCTTGAAGGGCTTTGAGTGAAAAGCAGCACTTCAAGTTCACACAGAAACAAGAAACCTCGTCTCTTCACGCTTGGGTTACATCCCGAGTGAGACTGAAACAAGCAGCTTTCAAACTCCTGGTGAACTGGAATTTCTAAGAATATTTTCTTATGAATACACCAGAACATGTTGCTTCTAAAATAAAGCCTGTTTCCTCAGAGCTCCAGATCCCTGGGCCTGCAGCAGTCCTCAAGGAATCAAGATGCACATGCTTTGCTGCTGAGTGTATTTGAGATGTCCCAGTTTATTTTTTGGTGGGACTCGTTGCCAGGCTCAGTGGCAGTGTCTAGAAATCAAGATGAGATCTTTCAGCACAGTGAACCTGTATTTTACAGCTTAACTTTGCTTTCTCAAAAAAAAAAAAAAATGGAGTGTGTGGATTTTGCTTCTCTCTGCTTAGAGCATCCAAGATACCTGTTTAAAAATTATATTCGAGATTTTGACTGATTTCAAGGCTCTGATTCCTATATGTCTCATGCTTTCTGCTTGTGGGTTTAGTATTTTGTAGTGACACAAACTATTTCAGGTCCTGCACAAGTACTATGTAAAAAGAGATGGATTCTGCATGTCCTTCTGAAAGGTTTTTAATATGAAGGAAAAAGCTCGTTACGAGAAAGAGAATATGCGGGGGGTGACAAGTAATTATTCCCACAGAGTAAAAATGAGGTATTTATTCCCAAACAGAGAAGTGCATCAGCTGTTTAACTAGAAGAGTTCATATTTTTATGTGTGTCTTGCTAAGATGCTCGTGGACAAAGCTTTTTGAGAGCAGTTCTAGAAAGCTGCTCTTGCATTCCTTAGCATCCAGACGATGGTTTTACACCACGTGTACAAGGCGATTAATGACCTCCTCTGCCAGATTTTAATAATTTGCGGCTCTTATGAGCAGCTGGTGGGTTTTTTGGCCATCCACGTGAAAGTGGGAGAGGCTGCCAGTGGCCATGGTCACCCACAGCCACCCAGGGCTGTGTGTGTGCCAAGCACAGGGTGGTCACTCTGGTCACCCTGCCGGGAGCAGTGGCAGCCGCAGAGCAGCTCGGGAGGAAACGCAGAACAATCAGCAGGGAAATCCAACCCACAATAACAAGCTGGCCTCCACGAAAAAGAAAGGTCACTGCTTGAAAGCCACTATTTGAGAGGAGGGGGGAGTTGAAAAAGAGTGAGCTGAGTAGACTCAATGCCTCTGTGGTTCCAAGGAATTCCTTTTTTGTAAGGAAAACAATGCAGCAGAACAATGCGGATACTTGCAGCGCTTTCGAGGCAGCAGATTAATTTATTTTTTTTTCCTTATAGAAAGTAAATTGGAACTGCTTCCATAAACAATAGGCACTGACTACGGAAGAAAGTGGGAGCTTTTTGCAGAGATTTAAAAATAACCAAAAGTAAGGAGCGCACTGGCAAAATGTTCTGTTTTCCCAGAGTAACATGGAAAACTCCACACAGCCTCAACATTTGAGGAAGAGAAAGGCTACGAAAGCAGATTGGGAGACATAATGTGGTAAACTTCAAATCTGCCAGATTTTGTTTTCGAAGCCAGTGTTTGATGATAGGTTACCTCATGATGGGAATTGCATCGCAGGCTTTGCCAGCTCTTTCCCCAAACATTCAAAATCTTTCAAAACATTGTTCTCCACTAGACCAGTTTATTCCAACAAATTATACTACCGTGTGCTGTGTCCCAACTCAGTCTGGTGCTTAAAGCTGCCCATAACTGAATATTCATTAATTCCAGGCAAACATCATGGCTTGTTGTGCTCATGCCCTGGCACAGGGTGCAAGAACACCACACCAATAAAGCACACTCAAAACTCCCAATGCATTAACCCCAGCAGCTTTAACTTTTTAAAGGTATTTACTTAACTTTTTTTTTTTCAGTTGATAAAGATAAAGCAGTGTTGGTGGTGTTACCTGATTCCTGATCTCTTTGATTACACCAGTGCCAGCATTACAGTGCAGCAGTCCCACTGCTGGAGAGGATCCTTGTACTGGGAAAGCTTATTTGATTTTTCTGGATGAAAATAAGCTGACCAGTATGCCCTAGTACACTGGCCTTGGTAAAGAAGATTTGGTCCCTTAAAGCAGCATTTATTTGTGTGTAGGCAAGTCTCCAATGAGTTAATAGTCATAAAAATGTCAATATTACAGCCAAAAGGCCTTTATTATCAGATAGATGTTGAGGAGAAAAAGACACTGATATTTCTGTGCTGGCTATCTTTGTTGATAAATGCAAGTTTAATTACTCTCCATAGCTTTCATTAGGCCTAAGTGGCTGTATGCTTCTTTATTCCCTTCTCCCATCAGAAATATAACATTGCTGAGAAGCAGTTGAAATTTATAGGTGTTTCAGTATCAGTGTCCAGCTTTTCTGTCCCTTGCAGTTGTGCCTCAGTCTGCATGTTCTAGTTTTCCTTTGACTTTTGTAATTGAACATCTCTGAAGTTCAGAATGATTATAAATTACTTTGGGGATAAAAGTTTTGTCCTGTGAAGTTTTCTGGCAAATTGCTAGTTTTCAGCAGGGAAAAGCTCATGATAACTGAGCTCTGAACCTATTCCCATCAAGGTTTAGGCAGAGCAGAGACAACTGTAACCTGGTTTCTTTATGATAAACCTCAGAGAACAAGGTAAGTAAAGGGATTCAGAGGTGCACAATCAGCATGAATCCTGGCCCTTACTGGTCTCCTGGGTAGAACAACCCTTAAATTCAAGATCAGACCCTTTGTTCTCCTCAGGCCAGCCCTGAGGGCTTCTCCCAGGGTCCCTCCCTCGGGACTGTGGGATGGGCACACACCTAGAGCCTTCCTTCTTGAGAAACAGCAGAGAAGCTGGACTGTACAGCTGCTAGCAGAAAGTTTGGGTAGGATTGCTGTGGCAAAATTTGTGATGCAAGCACAGGCTTCAGTGGTGATGCTGACACTGCCAAAAGGGCTCACTCTCACCTCTTGCAGGCTGCTGTGGCATCAAAGTTTGCCTGTGCTGATGAGTGTGTGCAAGCCAGGAAAGTGGAATCAACTCTGGACCAGATGAAAACCTTGCCACAGCATGGATGGAGACTGGGCCAACCCTGGCACATGGAAATAGACCTGTGCAGCTTAAAGGTCAGGTAAACTGTCCAGAGTGTGTGCTCAACATAATCAGGTGGCCTTCAGGTCTTCAGGGCTAATTATTCTTGCATCTTCAAAGCTACAACCTCAGCCCCCCCTGCCATGTCTTGCACATTAGAAAACCTGCCAGGTAATCCAGTCAGTGTGAGGAGGGGCTGCAAGGAGGTAACCATCAGGAAAACATGAAGATTTCAATAGTTTCTGAATCCTGAGGAATAGGAAGGGGTACCTGAGCTAAGCAATAGAAAGCATGGTCATAGAGAGGCTGGGATGTTATGATTTAAGGTAGCTTTGGTGAGTAATTGTAAAAGTGGGATAAAGAGACAAATAACTCTTTATGTAAGACATGACCTGGGGCATCATGCCAGGCTATCACTTCCAGATTTGGAAGGATTCAGTGTTTTGTATGACATGATGGAAACTTTTGAAAAATAAGGTTTCCCTTGCAGTACAGGTGAGTGACACCTGGAAGTTTGTACACTGCGATCTCTGTACACCTCTGTACACCTCTCCTTCCCTCTCTGCTCTGTAGGCACAACACAGTAGCAGCAGCAGCAGGGAGAGGAGGATTTGTCCCAGTGAATACACAAGCTGTATGAGGATATCTCAGTAGGCAGCCCCCAAGCTCCAGCAGGACCCAAGGATCCAGGATCCAGGTACTCTCAAAAGCTTGGATTGTAATGACTGAGACCTGAGGACCCAGCATTGTTGGAGAACAACAGTGATTTCCAGCCATCTCTTTTGTCTCACTTCCAGTGCTCAATCAGTCTAATTACTGCTGGGGCTTTGCCCATCCTGTTGTGAAATGCTTCAGGGGTTAAAGAAAAACAACAACAACAACAAAAAGATCAAACTGTGGTCTAAACCTCAGGAGGAAGAAGGCATCTGTCAGGACAAGCTCTTACCAGAAATTGTATAAAGAATCCTTGTTTACTGAATCTTTCAAGTCTGTAGCTAGTTCAAAGACACCTCACAGTCCTCCTCATTAGAGGAGCAAAGGAACAGAAAAGCCCTCAGTCTAACTCATTAAAAGCAGCAGCTTTGTGTGCTGTGGTGTGGCAGGCTTTTGCAGGTTGGATTTTTTTTCTTTTGCATCTGCTAATGGTAAAGTTCTTTCAAAAGTGATAATTCCACCCCTGTATCGAAATGTGAGCAAAGGGGAACCTTCTGTATTGGACTTGGATTTATTCACATATTTTGTAAACAGCTTGAAGATAACACAGTCAGCGAGTGAGTGTGCCAGGAGTTACCATGAGTGATAAAAGATCTTAAGGCAGTTAGAAGGCAGTTTTCTCTTCAACATACTCATTTTTCTTGAAGAATCACGTTAGAGCAGAAAAGAGTTACAATAGCATTGCAGTTCCCTGCACAAAAAATACCCAGGGAAGTGAAACAACGGCAGAATGGTGGCATTCACCTGCACCTGAGAGCATCAGTTGAGGGAAGAGGGCTGAACATTGCAACAGCTCCTCCATTTATCAAAAATGATAGTAATGACAACCAGTAGCCTCCTTTTCCAGAACACTGAGGTAGGGTTGAGGATAATAACCTGGAGGGGCTTGAAATTTCTTGCAGCCAGGTCTCCTCCTGAGCCACAGCTGGCAGGACACCTCCTGCACCAGGGTGGTCTCTGCTCACTGATCTCAGTGAAAACTAAATCGGGTACAGGCACACTGCAAAATTCCTACTTTAGATCCCACTGAAGCCCAGCTTTGGTTCTCAGGCATTTCTCCCCCCTCCCATCTGTACCTTGTATTGTTTCTGCAGGGGGTTCATTATGAATTAATTCTTTCCACTTTTTTTCATTTCCAAAGAGTATCAGTTGACGCTCACAGCCTCTTCAGTGCTCCCCAAGCTTCATATTACACCTGAACGCTCATTTTCACTGCCTGAAGGTCTTTTCCAACCTAAATGATTCTGTGGATCTGGCCTGTACTTCAGCTTAAAGGAAACACTACACATTGATTGAGTTTTGGAGGAAAAGACTGGATCCTTCAGCTGTAAATTTATCTTGTGTTACGTCTTCAAGGTTCATTCATATTATACTTTGCAAATTACAAAACAACATTGCTATTTATTAAAAACAATAGTGCTCTCGTAATTTTGATGGAAAAACAATGGTACAGGGGGTGATGATTGTTAAATACAACTCCCACATCTTCCCCAGGGCCTGGGCAGAGTGAAGTGGAGCTTAACTGTGGAGTCTCCCTGATCCTTCCATGGATATCAGCATCTGCAGCACCTGGGATCCACAGCAAAATTCTTTCCTCCAGAGGCCAAGAGCTGAGTCTATAATTTCAACCAGGGTAATCACTTCTCCGAGGCAGTAACAAGCACTTCCCAAGAGCAGCTGTTTAAGATGGCTCAGAAGCAATGACAAGAACATGAAGAAAAGTTTAGTCCATGAATCTGGCTTCTGCACATGGCAGGGAAGAGACACCTTTTGATAAAACACCACTGGACACTTTGTTTTTTTAATTCTTCACGTCTGTCTGTGCTCCCACTATAATCACCCCTTGCACTATTATTTTGTAAAAAGATATGTAGGAGGTAAATTATGCCTGCTCAGGAAGAAGAGATAGATTTTTTTTTTTTGGTCGTTTAAAATGCAGCAGGTATGTTTTAAGCCCTGTAAACACACCAAAAGCTCCAGAGTTTGTACTGAAGTTTTCTGCAGGCACTGATTTCTTCTGCACTTCATATTAACAGTGCCCTGAGGTACCAAGTAGGCACAGTACTGGGAGTGGAAGAAGCAGATTTGGAAGATGCTTTGGGTAAAGCTCAGAGAGGTTTTTTGCAGCCTTCAACTGCTGCCCTTGCGCTACAAACTGGTCTGCTGTTGCCATCTGCTGGAACCATCCATTATGGATTATTCCAAACACAGTGAGCAGGAGTGTATCTGTTCTTATTACAGAAATACTTGAGGCTGTTTGTGCTTTCTAAGACAAGCTTTGTTCCCCTGTAGGTCCTGTATGATCTGCCAAAGAACTGTGTATGCACCAGACTTAATGTACAGTGAACACACAGTTCATGGGCAGAAACTGATTTCTTACATACTCACATCATGCTCTGCACAGTGAAACATCTTCAACCAAGACCAGTGTAAGAGCAAAACCATTCTTCCATCAAATGTCTCCAACTATAGAGAAATATTACCCTTCCAAAGGAAGTTATCCTTCCTCTCTGTTGCAACTCTTCTGTTTCATGGCATCATAGAATGGTTTGGGTTAGAAGGGACCTTAAAAACCATCTAGTTACAACATCCCTGCCCTGGCCAGAGACACCTTCGCCTCACCCAGGCTGCTGTGCAATGCCCCCAGGCTGGTTACTTGAGTGGAGTAATCCCTATTGTCTGTGCATGTTCACATGGAGACCACACAAAATTTTACACAAGGAAAAGTCCTAAAGATCCTGTCCATCCTGACACATTAAATCTAGAATTTATTTCTATTTCTACATTGCTTACAGTTATTTCTTTCTCAAATTGTCATGCCTAGAGAAAAATATTTCTTCAGCCCGCTCCTATGGGATTTTCAGAAGCATTGGATATAATTTCCTTTTCCCTCAGATATCTTTTCCTCACAGCGGGAGTCTTCAAAAATCCTTTCCTTTTCTTAAAGGTTCTGTGGCTAATCATCCTGTACAATGTAAGAACACATAATATAGTGGGACAGGCGAAATCTCTCCTTGCTTGCAAGCAGCCTAAAGACAGACAGGTTGCTGGTTGCCACAGGCATTCTTAACACCATGTCATCAGGCCCAAATCTAATCTATGAGGTGTAATTGCCATGGCATTAAATCCGTTG